>NW_012100788.1:260403-294225 GCF_000951045.1 Mandrillus leucophaeus | reverse complement strand
GAGCTTCCCAGTGGCTTTGTTTACCTACTTAAGCCTCAGCAATGGCGGGCGCCCCTCCCCCAGCCTCGCTGCTGCCTTGTGGTTAGATTGCAGACTGCTGTGCTAGCAATGAGGGATGCTCCGTGAGCGTGGGACCCTCCCGGCCAGGTGTGGGATATAATCTCCTGGTGTGCCCGTTTGCTAAGACCCTTGGTAAAGCGCAGAATTGTGGTGGGAGTTACCCGATTTTCCAGGTGTTGTGTGCCTCAGTTCCCCTGGCTAGGAAAAGGGATTCCCTTCCGCCTTGCACTTCCCAGGTGAGGCGATGCCTCGCCCTGCTTCAGCTCTCGCTGGTCGGGCTCCAGCAGCTGGCCAGCACGGATTGTCTGGCACTCCCTAGTGAGATGAACCCAGTACCTCAGTTGAAAATGCAGAAATCACCCATCTTCTGTGTCGCTCGCTCTGGGAGCTGGAGACTGGAGCTGTTCCTATTCGGCCATCTTGCTCCACGCCCCCCCAAAGCCCATGGTATTATTCTTATGCCTTTGCATCCTCATAGCTTAGCTCCCACTTATGTGAGAACATACAATGTTTGGTTTTTCATTCCTGAGTTACTTCACTTAGAATAATCATCTGCAACTCCATCCAGGTTGCTGTGAATGCCATTGTTTTATTTCGTTTTATGGCTGAGTATTATTCCATGGCATATATGTACATTTTTTTATCCACTCATTGATTGGTGGCCATTTGGGCTGGTTCTATTTTCTTGCAATTGTGAATTGTGCTGCTGTAAACATGCATGTGCAAGTGTCATTTTTGCAGAAGGACTTCTTTTCCTCTGTGTAGATACCGAGTAGTGGGATTGCTAGACCAAAGGATAGATCTCCTTTTAGTTCTTTGAGGAATCTTCACACTGTTTTCCATAATGATTGTACTAGTTTGCATTCCCACTAGCAGTGTATAAGAGTTCATTTTCACCATATCCATACCAACATCTATTATTTTTAAAATTTTTAATTATGGTCATTCTTGCAAGAGTAAAGTGGTATCACATTGTGGTTTTGATTTGCATTTCCCTGGTAATTAGTGGTGTTGAGCATTTTAAAATATGTTTGTTGGCCATTTGTATATCTTCTTTTCAGAATTGTCTATCCAGGTCCTTATCCCACATTTTGATGGGATTGTTGCGATTTTTTGTGGATTTGTTTGAGTTCATTGTAGATTCTGGATATTAATCCTATGTCAGATGTGTAGTTCATGAATATTTTTCTCCCACTATGTGGGTTGTCTCTTTACCCTGCTGATTATTTCTTTTGCTGTGCAGAAGCTTTTTAGTTTAATTAAGTCCCATCTATTTATCTTTGTTTTTGTTGCTTTTGCTTTTGGGGGTCCTGGTCTTGAAGTCTTTGCTTAAGCCAATATCGAGAAGGTTTTTTTGAATGTTATCTTCTAAAATTTTTATGGCTTCAGGTCTCAGATTTAAGTCCTCGATCCATCTTGAATTGATTTTTGTATAAGGTGAGAGATGAGGCTCCAGTTTCATTCCCCTACATGTGGCTTGCCCATTATCTCAGTACCATTTGTTGAATAGGATATATTCAACAAATGTGTGTGTGTGTGTATATATAGATAGATAGATAATAAAGTTCATAAAAAAACTTTATGTTTTTTTGTTTCCTTTGTTGAAGAACAGTTGGCTGTAAGTATTTGGCCATATGTTTGAGTTATCTATTGTGTTCCATTCATTTATGTGCCTATTTTTATACCAGTACCATGTAGTTTTGGTGACTGTGGCCTCATAGTATAGTTTGAAGTCGAGTGACATGATGCCTCCAGATATTTTATTTTTAATTTTTCTTTGGCTATGTGGGCCCTTTTTATTGTTCCATATGAATTGCATTGAATTTGTAGATTGCTCTTGTCAGTATGGTCATTTTTACAATATCCGTTCTACCAATCCGTGAGCATGGGATGTGTCCCCATTTGTTTGTTTCATCTATGATTTCTTTCAGCAGTGCTTTGTAGTTTTCCTTGTAGAAGTCTTTGAACTTCTTAGTTAGGCAAATTCCTAAAGATTTTACTTTTTTTTTTTTTTTTTTTTTTTTTTTTTTTTTTTTTTTTTTTTTTTTTTTTTTTTTTTTTTTTTTTTTTTTTTTTTTTTTTTTTTTGCAGCTTTTGTAAAAGGGGTTGAGATTTTAATTTAATTCTCAGCCTGGTAGTTGTTGGTGGATAGCAGTGCTACTGATTTGTGTAAATTGATTTTGTATCCTGAAATTTTGCTGAATTCATTTTTCAGGTCTAGGAGATTTTTGGCTGAATCTGTAGGGTTTTCTAGGTATACAGTCACATCATTGGCAAACAATAACAGTCTGACTTCCTCTTTACAGATAAGGATGCCCTTTCTTTCTCTTGTCTGATGGCTCTGGCTAAGAATTCCACTACTATGTTGAATAGAAGTGGTGAAAGGGGGCATCCTTGTCTTGTTTCTTTTCTCAGGGAGAATGCGTTCAATTATTCTCCATTCAGTATAATGTTGGCTGTGGGTTTGTCATAGATGGTGTTTATTATTACCTTAAGGTATGTCCCTTCTATGCTAATTTTGCTGAGGTTTTTAATCATAAAGAGGTGCTGAGTTTTTCAAATGCTTTTTCTGCATCTGTCAAGATGACTGTGTGATTTTTGTTTTTAATTCTGTTTACGTGGTGAATCGCATTTATTGACTTGCCTATTTTAAACCAACCCCACCTCCCTGTTATGAAACCCACTTGAACATGGGGGCTATTTTTTTGATATGTTGTGGGGTTTGATGAGGTAGGTTTTTTTTGTTTGTTTGTTTGTTTGTTTGAGAATTTCTACATCTGTGTTCATCAAGGATATTGGTCTGCAGTCTTCACTCTTTGTCATGTCTTTTCCTGGTTTTGGTATTAGGGTTATACTGGCTTCATAGAATGATTTAGGGAGGATTCCCACTTTCTCTATCTTTTGGAATAATGTCGATAGTATTGGTACCAATTCTTCTTTGAATGTCTGATAGAATTCAGCTGTAAATCCATCTGATTCTAGACCTTTTTCCTTGGTAATTTTTTTACCATTTCAACATCGCTGCTTGTTATTGGTCTGTTCTGAGTTTACATTTTTCCCTGGTTTAATCTAGGAAGGTAGTATATTTTCAGGAATTTATCCATCTATCATAGGTTTTCTAGTTTGTGTGCATAAAGCTGTTCTTAGTAGCCTTAACTAATTTTTTGTATTTCTTTGGTATCGGTTGTAATAGCTCCCATTTCACTTCAAAACGAGCTTATTTGGATCTTCTCTCTTCTTTTCTTGGTTCATCTTGCTAATGGTTGATCAATTTTCTTTACCTTTTTAAAGAGCCAACATTTTGTTTTATTTACCCTTTAGGTTTTTTTGTTTGTTTGTTTCAATTTCATTTAGTTCTGCTCTGATTTTTCTTATTTATTTTCTTCTGCTAGATTTGGGTCTGTGTTGTTCTTGGTTCTTTAGTTCTTTGAAGTGTGACCTTAGATTGTCTATTTGTGCTCTTTTAGATGTTTTGATGTTGGGATTTAATGCTATTCACTTTCCTCTTAGCACTGCTTTTGCTCTATTACAGAGGTTTTCATAGGTTAGGTTGTGTCACTATTCTTCTTCAGTTCAAAGAATTTTTAAATTTTCATGTTGATTTGATTGTTGATACAATAATCATTCAGGAGCAGGTTATTTAATTTCCATATATATTTCTGATTTTCAGAGTTTCTTTTGGAGTTGATTTCCAATTTTATTCCACTGTAGTCTGAGAGAGTGCTTGATATAGCTTGATTTTTGTAAATTTGAGACTTGTTTGTGGCCTATCATATAATCTATCTTAAAGAATGTTCCCTTTGTTGATGAATAGAATGTGTATTCTGCAGTTTTGGGGTAGAATGTTCTGTGAATATACGTTAAGTTTATTTGTTCTAGGGTATGACTGAAATCCATTTTTTGTTGTTGTTGAATTTCTCTCTTGAGTACCTGACTAGTGCTGTCAGTGGGGCATTGAAATCCCCCACTATTATTGCGTTGCCATCTATCTTGTTTCTTATGTCTAGAAGTAACAGTTTATAAATTACGAAACTCTAGAGTTAGGTGTGTATATAGCTAGGATTGTAATATTTTCCTGTTGGGCTAGTCATTTTATCATTATATAATGTCCTTATATGATTTATTTAGTTACAAATAACCTTACTGTGATGGATTTCTCAAATGACAGTTGTGGTACTAATATACTGGGCAGATGAGTGAGCTCCGGGCCTCCTGAGTAGCCAGAATGTTGTGGGAGATGGTGGAAGCTGAGGTATTGCAAAACTTGTCTCTTTCCCAAGCACTATGTAATTATGTCAGCAGATGTTGTAATGGGCTGTGTAAGTTGAACTCCCAGCCAATAGATGGCACTTGCAGGTGAGAGCCAGATGTGGTGGTAGCAGTAGAATTGATGTTTCACCTTTGTTAACTAGAAAATGTACTCATCTATCTCAGTCAATGGGTGGAGCCATGGAACTCCCAGAGGTACCTCTCCCATGTTCTACAACTGAGGAAGGTGGGGGAGGCAAAGCTGGGCACGCAAAAGTCAGAGAAGGCCATGTTCAGGATCTCCAATGGTGGATGCAAGAGGAAGCCTAACGGGGTTGAAAGTCAGTTCCCTGGCCCCTTAGGCAATGTTCCTGGAAGGAGTAGAACCACCTTTGCCACTCAAAAGGGCCCACATGGGAAAGAGAGGGTAGCTCAGGCTCCACAGCCCAGCAGGTGTTAGTAAGAGGCACCAAGATACCATACCCTTGACCCAGCGGTCTACCACTGGCAGCAAGCTGAAACAACCAGCTGGATTCCAAGCATTCTGTGCTCCGATTGCAAAATTGCCCCAGGCCACAATTCTCCCTTTCCCGAGAAAGAAACCATGGCTCTCAGGTCACAACTCTACTGGTCCAGGCCAACAAATAGGGAGTGCTCAATTCCTTCATCTACTGCAACAGCCCACTCCCTGCTAACCTCTTAGTTCTCATTATGGGGGTTTATCCCCATTGTAAATTAGATCACAAACCTCAGTTGAAGGCCTCCTTCAACTTGTGACCAATGTGTGTGTTGGCTGGCAGACTTCTGTGAGATTTCCTATGAATTAGGGTCAGAAACAGTTTCCATCTATTGGTGTAAATGTCTGGGAGTACACACAAAACATCCCCCAAGGACAGTGTTTCTCACAGACTCTTCTCTGAAGGGTTCTTGTATCGGTTCAAACCCTTACAGCACACCAACAGACAACATGAGGTGGTGTGGAGCAACACTCTGTTTCAATGAGTGCCTGGGTGCAGGCGGGCTGAGGCCTAAAATGGCATCAGCCCCAAGTGAGTATGGGGCAGGGATTTTAGAGTCTCCTGTAAACAGGAAGTGTCCCAGTCTGACATAACTGCTATGTGGTAACCAGATGGCCTCTTTCTCGATCTTCAGGGGTATGTATGTTCTGGCCAGGGTACGTGTCTTCTGGCCAGGGCAGGTGTCTTCCAGTCAGGGTGGGTATCTTCCAGCTGGCTCTCTTCCTGCTTCTGCTATCTTGCTGATGCACACTGCTGGCCCAAGTGGCCTTGCGCCTTGGGACTGGGCCTGAGAAGGGAACAGTTACTCATCCCTTCAAGCTTTCAGGCCCCAGGGAGAATCTTTCATTCCTGTCTATTTGGTTATAGAAAAAAGGGGAAAGGGGCAACTTTCTCAGTAACTCCTTCAGATGTGATGTAGGGGGTGGTGTGGGCACCTTGGAAAAAGAACCTTCATTTGGGGGGTATTCTTGAGAGACAGGTTGGTATCCCTTGTGTCATAGCAGGAGCATTGTCTGGATTGTCTGTTGGCTAACTGTAGTTTCAACAAGAGTTTTAATGGCTTTTATTATTAGTGGGATAACACATGGGAGAAACAGGAGGAGCCCAATGATGATTATTGTCCCTACCAGTGTTTTAAATCCTCCTAAATTAGAGAACCACCCTCCTAGAAGGTTTGCCAGGTCCCATCCTTTCCAGGTTTGAACTGGTACATGGGCTACTTTTCTGATGTTTGAGATACCTTGGGTAATTTGGCTGATGAAGGCAGGCCCGTTATTGGACTGGATGGATGTTGCCAGTCTGAAACGGGGAACTATATGCATGATGAGAGTTTCTGTGACGGTATTTGCACCTTCTGAAATTGTTGGGAATGTTTCTACCCACCTGGAGAAAATACAGACAAAGACTAGAAGATAGCGGAGCCATTTATCAGGCAGCATGTGAGTGAAGTCTACTTGCCAATCTTGCCTGGGTATTTGGCCCCAGGCTTGGTGGGTAGGAAAAGGCAGTGGTGAGAGGGATCCCTGGGGTGACACTGAGTGGGAGATAGAGCAGGACAGGGTGATCTCTCAAACACGGCTGGAAAGGTGAGGAAAAGTGAGAACAGGGCAGATAAGTTGCAAGAGAGTTTTGTAATCAACATGGAAAGGGTTGTGGAGGCTTTGGAGGATAGAAATTGTTTGAGAGTGAGGAAGAATGAAGTGCTCTTCCTTGACATACAATGATCCTTGCCTTTGGAGGGTCTGGGCCTGGAAGTCTTCCTTTTCTTCTGAAGAGTAAAGAGGAGAGAATAAGGACAGGGACAGAAACTCACCTTGCACAGGTTGTAGGGCTACTTGTTTGGCTACCTGATCTGCTAAAGCATTTCTGGCTGATGTAGGATTGTCTGGGGTTTGGTGGCCCCTGCAATGAATGATGGCAAGTTTCTGCGGGAGTCTGGCAGCTTGAAGGAGTTTGCTGATGAGAGAGCCATTTACTGCAGGAGTGTTTTTTGGAGTTAGGAAACCCCATTCTTTCCAGATAGACGAGTGTGGTGTACTATATGGAATGCATAACGAGAATCCGAATATATGTTAATTTGTTGACTGGCTGCTAGAGTGAGAGCTCAAGTGAGAGCAATGAGTTCAGCTTCTTTGGGGGTGGTGCCTACGGGGAGCAGATTGGCTTCAATAGTGTGCGGGGGGTGGTGACACTATAGCATAGCCAGCATGTCGGCGCCTTTGGTGTAGGAAGGAACTGCCATCCATAAACCAAGTAAAGGAAGAAGCATCTGGAAGGGGTTGGTCTGTTAGGTTTGGAAAGGGTATAAGAAAGATTTGAACAGTGTCCACGAAGAAGTGTGCAGGGTCTTGAGAGGTAGAAGCTTCAGGTAAGAGCATGGCCGGGTTTAGATGAGCTGGTTAGCATGGTGATATGGGGAGTTTCTATCAATAGAGCATATAGTTAGAGAAGCCATGTGGCAGAGATAAGACTTAGTACACAGTGGTGAGCTAGCATGTCTTTGATGCTATGGGTTGAATAAACTGTTAGGTTGGCATGAAAAGATAGTTTTAGGCTTGCAAGGATGAGGACAGCAGCTGCTGCCAACACTCAGAGACAGGTAGGCCATCTGAGAACTGTGGCTTCAAGCTGTTTAGAGAGGTAGCCAACAATCTGGAGGGTGGGTACCTTAGACTGGTTTAGAACACCTAGTGCAACTCCACGCCATTCATTGGTATAGAGGAAGAAAGGTTTGATGAGGTCTGGGAGAGTGAGGATGGGGGCTGAGATGAGAGCCTTTTGGAGTAGATGGAAAGGTTGGATAATAGGCTGTGCAGGATTTAAAGGCTCAAGGAGAGGACCTTTAGCAGCTTGGTATAATGGTTTGGCAGGTAGAGAGAAGGAGGGAACCCAGAGCCTAAAGTATCCCTCTAGTCCTAGAAAAGAGAATTCCTTGCTTAGTTTGCAGAGGTGGGAGGGACTGGAGGAGGGATGTGCAGTCAGTTGTAGGCCCTTGGGTTTGTGGGGTAAGGGCTAGGCCTAGGTAGGTAACTGAAGGGGTGCATATTTGTGCTTTTTTAGGGGAGAATCAATACCCACGTTCTGCTAGGAAGTATAAAATAGAGGTAGTTTGGCCGTTCCAGTATCTTGAGAGGGACTACACAGGAGCAGATCATCAACATATTGAATAAGAGTGGATGGTTTTAGGGATAAGGCACAGAGGTCATGAGCAAGGGCCTGTCCAAAAAGGTGGGGACTCTCTCCGAAACCTTGAGGTAGCATGCACCAGGTAAGCTGATGTGAAAAGTGGGTGTCAGGGTCTTCCCACGTAAAGGCAAAGAGGTCTTGAGAATTAGGGTGTAAAGAAATTGTGAAAAAGGCATCTTTTAGGTCTAGGAGATAAAAATGGGTGGTATTGGAGGGAGTCCTGGAAAGTGTATGGGTTAGGAACTACCGGACATACTGGGACTACAGTTTGGTTAATGAGCCTGAGGTCCTGGACTAAGCGATAAGTTTCATCTGGCTTTTTAACAGGTAGAATTGGTGTGTTAAAAGGGGAGTTTGTTGGGCAGAGTAGGTGACTGGCGAGGAGGTGAGATATGATAGGCTTTAGGCCTATGAGAGCTGCTTAGGGGATTAGATGCTGCTTCTGTGCTAGGAACTGGGTGGGGTTTTTAAGGGTGATGCGGACAGGGATGTGGTGCTTTGTTACTTAGGGTGTGGAAGTATCCCAAACAGCAGGGTTAACTATGGATGGGGGATAAGGAAATGTTGCATGTTTTAGGGTGGGAGGTTGAAGGAGTAGAAGAAAACTAGAAGTACCAGAGGGGTCTGTGTGGATGCATTGGGTACTATGGGGCATGTGGAAATGGAGAGTAGTGTGGAGTTTTGAAAGGATGTCTCTGCCTAGGAGTGGAGTTGGGCATGAGGGCAGGACGAAGAAAGAGTAAGTGAAGGAGAAGAGGTAAAAGGAGCAGAAGAGTGGAGGGGTGGCATGGGGTTTGGAGACTTGCCCATCAATTCCCACAATAGAGACTTGCGAGAATTGGGTGGGTCCTGAAAAATTAGGCAAAGCAGAGTAGGTCACCCCAGTATCAATTAAAAAACATACTGGCCTACCTGCCACCATCAGGGTTACCCTTGGCTTGGATGAAGAGATGGTAGTTGCTGGAGTGTCTGCTCCAGGGCACCGTCAGTCTTCAGTGGCAAGGCTGATGAGATCCAAGTAGGAGGTTTTCAATAGTGATGGCAACTCTCTGCAGGAGTCTGGCAGCTTGAAGGAGTTTGCTGATGAGAGAGCCATTGAATAAGAATAAGAGGGCTGGCTCAGGAACGGATGGGGGAGTTCTTGCAGGGGTCACTCTCAGTCCAACTTCCAGTGGGGTCCTCCACAGAGGGGGCACAGCCTGGTGGGCTTACCTGGCTTTTGGCATTGTCTGGACCAGTGGCCTTCATTGCTGCACTTGAAACAGGCACCAGGTGGAGGTGGATTGCTAGGAGGCTTCCATGTGGAGCTGCAGCCCTGTGGGCGTGCAGGGCCTCTGATGGTGGAGGCAAGCATTTGAAACTCTGCCTGTTTTTGCCTTTTACTTTCCTTATCATGATTGTTAAAGACTTTGAAGGCTAAATTAAGCAGGTCTCATTGTGGGGTTTGAGGACTGTTGTCAAGCTTCTGAAGCTTGTGCTGAAGATTGGGGGTGGATTGGGAGATGAACAGAAGGTTTAAGATAGTGAATCCTTCTGGGCTGGCTGGGTCTAGGTTGGTATACTTTCTCATGGCTTCAATTAAATGAGAGAGAAAAGGGGCTGGGTTTTTGTCAGGACCTTGGGTGATTTCTGAAAATTTTTCATAGTTTACCACTTTATGGGCACCCTTTTTGAGTCCTGCAAGGAGACACACAATCATGTGGTCTTGATGGCAGTGTCCAGAGGCCCCGTCTTGATAATCCCAGTGGGGGTCCTGTTTGGGGACTGCCTCTTCATCAGTAGGCTGGGAAGGAGCTTGGTGATGAACTGTATCAGCATGTGCCTGAGCTAGGGTCCAGATATGGTCTTGGTCTTCTGGGTTAAGGGTGGAAGAGAGGATAACATAGAGGTCATGCCAGGTTAGTTCATAAGACTGGGTAAGGTACTGAAACTCCCTAATATAAGAAGTAGGGTTTTCTGGAAATGAACCAAGTCTTTTGTTAATTTGAGAGAGATCAGCGAGGGATAAGGGACCATGAACTCTAACAATACTTTCAGATCCTGCAACTTCCTGAAGAAAGCACTCTAGCACTGGTGCTGGAGTAAGGGTGGGGCATGGGCCAAAGGTGGCTCCTGAGTGAGTATGGGCAGGAGAGAAGGAAGAAGCCAGAAGTGGTTGAGAGGAAGAGATAGGGGCTGGGAGGGGTGGACAGCAGTCAGCTAGATGGAACCAGGGAAAACAGATAGGGTCGTGGGGAGAAAGACAATCTGAGTGGTGAGAATGGAGGAGAAGGATTTGAACAGGTGAGCAAAAATTGCAGAGGTCTGGTTGTAATCTGAGTGCAAAAAAAGCCTGGACATAAGGAATTTTTCTCCACTTTTCCAGTCATCAGTAATAATTGCTTAAGACAGTTAAAATTGTAAAGTAGAATGTTCCATTTGCTGGCCATTTGGACCCATTATCTAATTCATACTGTGGTCAGCCTGTATTGCAAAAAATACAAGGCACTTAGGGTGGATATTCTGCCTGAGGCCTAAGGTTTGCAGGTTTTTTATGAGACAGCCTACAGGTCTGTTTTTTGGATGGAGGACCGGGAGTTTCCCATAATGGAGGGTCAGCTCAGGCGAACAGGGAAAAAGGAGACCATCCTGGATGGCTGGAGGGAGAGGATAAAAGGAGTGATCATCACCGCTTCCTTTTTCATGCCCAGAACAGGATCAAATGGCTTAGAGGTATCCCCCTAAGACCAGATGATCAGCAAGTGCCTGGCACACGACGAAGCCTTGGACCAGCATTGGATTTTAGGACTGGAGAAACCAAGAGAGGCCATGTGGCTTTTTCTATGTTAACTGGGCTCCTGGGGAAACTTACCAGTAGGTGAGATCAGTGACTGATGTGCATGCACAGAGGTGACTGGAGGCTGAGGAGCTTCCTTTGTCCAGCAGCTGTGGCCTGCTCTCCAGGGAGGACGGGTAGGTCCATGGGGGATGCAGACTTGAGCCCCTCCCAGGTTTTGGCACCAGATAAAAGGTTCTTGTATTGGTTCAAATGCCGAGAGTGTGCCAACAGTCAACACAAGGCAATGTGGAGCAACATGGTGTTTTAATGATCACCTGGGTGCAGGCGGGCTGAGCCCTAAAATGGCGTCAGCCCCAAGTGAGGTCAGGGCAGGGGTTTTATAGTCTCCTGTAAACAGGAAGTGTCCCAGTCTGACGTAACTGCTATGTGGTACCCAGATGGCTTCCTTCTTAATCTTCAGGGGTATGTGTCTTCTGGCCATGGTAGGTGTTTTCCGGCCAGGGTAGGTGTCTTCCAGCCAGCTCTCTTCTTGCTTCTGCTATCTTGCTGATGCACGCTGCTAGCACAAGTGGCCTTGTGCCTTGGGACTGGGCCTGAGAAGGGAGGAATTACTCATCCCTTCAAGCTTTCAGGCCCTGGGGAGAATCTTTCATCCTCCACTCACCAAGTCAGATGCATTACTTGAAGTCAGAGTCGAGGAGCATCCCCATGGCCTGGATTGCCTGGTTCTCCAGTGAGAATGTGTATTGTGGAGACAGTCTCCCTGCTTTCATGCTCTGAAGACTTCCAGTTTTCTACCAGACCTGCCACTTTTAAAAAGAAAACCAAATACTGCATGTTCTCACTCATAAGTGGGAGCTGAAAAATGAGAACACATGGACACAGGGAGGGGAACATCACACACCAGGGCCTACCAGGGAGTGGGGTGCTAGGAGAGGGATAGCATTAGGAGAAATATCTAATGTATATGACAGGTTGATGGGTGCAGCAAACCACCATGGCACATATATACCTATGTAACAAACCTGCACGTTCTGCACATGTATCCCAGAACTTAAAGTATAAAAAAAAAATAAAAAAGTATTTGAAGATTCCTTCACTCTCTCTATTGAGCTCCTGTTTTTGATCTTGGATAAAAGTTCACAGTGTGAATCTCTACACACTTTTTTTTCTCATTCCAACTGGCTGAGGTGCTCCAACAAAGCCTCTTGTCTGCCACCTTGGAAAAACATTTTTAAGAAAGACAGCAAATAAGTAAATTATAAACTCATTATGTTTTCAATATGTCAATATTACCCTGGAAGGTAAAGAGAGAAAAATATGGGAAACATGTAGGAATACTTGGTGGAGAGAAACCAATGATAAATTTCCTGATGTAATGATATGATCTCTTTCTAGGTTAATGGTGGCTATTCCCAATAGGTTCTGACCAGACTCCTCAGCTTCGAGAGGTAACTCAAAATTACCTAAAGAATTGATGAAAAGCAAACACTTTCTGTTGTCCCAATTTGAAACTGTTTAGAGGGAGCTATTATGTGAAGGTAGTCTGGAGGACCCTTTGTCTGATATAGATATGCAAACTCAATTACTTGAATGGAAGGCCACAAATGAATGTCTTTATACAGATAGGCGGCTTCCAGGTCCATTTAGCCTTGAGGATCCACAAATTAAAAGTTGATGAGGAAGGAAGGGATGGGATATTTTGGTCCCTCCTAAGTGTACTGCTGCTTCCATTTTACTCTCAGAGCTCAACATGACTATTATTATTATGTCTCAACAGGCCACCAAAAGGGTAAGCCACTCATCAGTTCACCCTCAGTCTCTTGCACAGTGCCTGCCATGTAGAAAGTGCCTCATCAATTATGTGTTGAGGTGTTGAGTGAACAAAAAAAATAAATGAATTTCGAGGAATAATGCAGTGTTGGATAGTGTAGCCCTGTGCTGGTATTTGATATGGAGAAAAGTTTATTCACCAAGGATTGGGGACTGCATGAGCCATTGGTTAAAGTTCACAAGGCACTTTAAGATCATAGTGAGTCTGGGCTGAGTCTGGAACTCAAGGCCTGAGAGCATCTTCCTAAGTTATGACTGAAAGCTGCTCATCTGGGATTTTGGTAAGACTCCTACACTGTATCCTGAATATTCCAAAGCCCTCAATGAGGCAATAAGAGTGGATGAGGCCCACATACACCATGGAATACTATGCAGCCATAAAAAAGGATGAGTTCGTGTCCTTTGTAGGGACATGGATGCAGCCGGAAACCATCATTCTCAGCAAACTATCGCAAGAACAGAAAACCAAACACCGCATGTTCTCACTCATAGGTGGGCATTGAACAATGAGATCACTTGGACACGGGAAGGGGAACATCATACACTGGGGCCTATTGTGGGAAGGGGGAATGGGGGAGGGATGGCATTGGGAGTTATACCTGATGTAAATGACGAGTTGATGGGTGCTGACGAGTTGATGGGTGCAACACACCAACATGGCACATGTATACATATGTAACAAACCTGCACGTTGTGCACATGTACCCTAGAACTTAAAGTACAATAAAAAAATAAAAATAAAAAATAAGAAGAAAAAAAAAGAGTGGATGAGAAGGTTGGGACTATGAGAGAAGCCCTGGGCTTTATTGGTGATTGGCTGTGACAGAAACAGGTCCTGGCCAGGAAGAGGGAAGCATCCCGTGCTCATTTCTTGCAATTTGAAGCAATTTTATGACCAGGCCTTGGAGTTCAACAGGACAAGAGGCCAGAGGAATTTTACCCACTGGGAATAATGGTTACTTTGGAACCTCACTTGGGGGTTCAAACTTCATTAGAGCTTAGAGAGTTGAAGCAAATGGACTCTTACCATTCAGATCTCAATTCAGATTCTTAATTCGTAACTCTTTGAAACTGCTTTCTCCTCTCACCAATACCATTTTTTAGCTGAGTATTTTTGTTTGTTTTAAAACAGCAACAGAGAAGAAATTAACAGAATAAAAGGAAGAGTGGAGTAAAAGCCTTTGAAAACCTGGATTAAAGAAGTGATTATCTAGGTAAATATAAGTCACCAAACTAAACACTTGAGAATTAAAAATTCTCAGTCGATAAATTTCCTGGGAAGAATTTGTGGGATTTATCAGAGATCTACCCTTTCCTATCCACCAACATACCCTGCCCCCTTCAGGGTTTTAGCACTTCCCAAACTGAAATATGTTTCTCTGTCACCACCTCTGCTGGAAACAGCTTCCTCCAGAGAGAAGAAAGGGTTTAGAGTAGTGAGAGAGGAGCAAGCTACAAGTTCAACTCATTACCTTTAACCTGCACACTGCTGCAGGTGAGTCAGGTAATGGTCTCACTGACCAAAGACAGGTGTTGGAGTGTCCCCCAACCAGGAAGCTGTTAGCCCATGACCTATTGATATCTCTTGAATGAGTAAATTTCTTCAGCCATCTATGTCAAGGCCCAAGTGGTTTGCATTCTGACAACCACAAGCCTAGGTTTCTCACCATCAATTGGCTAAATAAGAACTAATATTTTGACTAATACCTTCTAGCAGGGTGAATATCCAAGACTCTGCAGGTCTGATAGGGAGTTTCCCATCAAACAATGCTTTAGTGGTACTGAGAATGTTAGATTTGCATGAGACCTTTGGAGAACATATAGTATAATACTGTCTTCCCACAGCCCTAGTTTTCTCATTTACAAGAGGGGAAACTAAGACTTCAAGGAGTAAAGTGAAATGCCTGAGGTGAAAGGGTATGAAAGTGAAAGCCTCAGGAGTCAAACTGAGAGTCCTCATCTCTATTCTATTGTTTTTCCAAGCCACAGTTTCTGAAGCTAATAGTAGGTCTACTGGTCAGTTCTTACAGTATAGTGAGAAGAGGAGGGGGGATTAGGACCCCTGCCTTGAAAGCAGTGAGAAAGTGGAGCTAAGAATACAAGGTGAGATGTATGGGCTGGCTGCAGCCTTTGCTGTAAAAAGACCTTTGTGCCGCTGCCATCTCTCGTCTGACCCCAGGTTCCTTTTAACTGAATAAGTGGTGGAAAAACTCACATCATGGCCTGACTTGTCTTGAAGACAAGTTTCATTTGTTCTATAAATAGTTTTAATGATTTTAAAAATGAATGCCTGTGCAGTTGACCACAGTCCTCACCACTCCTAATGTTGTATACCAGGTCAACTCAAAGAGCAAAGAGTGCAAATGTGTTGGCATGGATCTGCTATCTGTGTGCTTGTGCTGTCATGTATGTACATACAAATTCTCACATGTGTGAATAAAACCTGCCATCTAACACCATATTAGTCTCTGTAATCCACATTCAGGGGCATTGGAACAAAATGGGCTCCCACAAGCTTGCATATAGTTTTTGGAGAGAATACGTCTCCTGACATACATAATCATACAATTACCTGTGTGCAAAGTTATGGGAAGGAAACAAGTCTGTGAGCATCTGTAAGTGTGGAAGTTATCTGCTGGCTTGGTTTTTATGAGACCATTGGCATGACACCACTGAGGTTGTTCATACAAGTAAGTGTTCAGGGTAGGACTCTGCAAGGCATGGCTGTTCCAGCCTCTGGAGGCCAGGCCCTTGGGCAGAGTGTCTCAACCAGTGTGATCTTTCCTCACCATACCACCCACTTTAGACCCTGGGTGCAAGAAGCCTTGCCCTGCCTCTGGGTTTCAGGAGAGCACACCTGTCAGCACCAGGGCCATGGCAGTTCCTTTTACTTCTCTGCTTGTTGTGTTTCTGAAACAGAAAGATTGCTAGTGTAGTTGGAGGCTTTTTCAGGACAGGTACCATAACAGGAAGTGAGATTAAAGAGTTAAATATTATTGTGTTTGGTAGGTGATAGGATGTGTGTAACAGGAAACCATGGGAGAGTTCTGAGCAGAGAAGTGGCATAATCTTGCAGAAAAGTCTCAGTCTGGTACATCAAAGAGAGACTATAAGGAGGAAAAGGCAATAACAGAGGGTCCAGTTAGAAGCTATGGTGATAACAGAGGTAAAAGATGGCGGTGCATTGTTACTAGAGTGATACATATGAAGGGGAATGAGAAGTGAAGGAATTCCAAGTCTCTTTTGAAGGTAGAAATGACAGTATACATGAATGTTGGATGAGAGTGAGTGGAATCCAAAAATGTCTCCAAAGGTTTGGACTGAACAAAGGGAAGGATGGAGTTAATATTTCCTAGGATGGGGAAATTTATGGGAAGAGTGGATTTAATGGAAACGGAATCAGGGACTTAGTTATATGTATCATGAATTTGAATTTAAAATGACTTTCAGAGATCCAAGTGGTGATGTTGAATAGACAATGAAACATGAGCCTGGATTCCGGAGAGAGGACTGAGCTTGAAACATTAATGTGTGATTCTGTTATGTGTGGGTATGAGAAAAGACATGGATAGAACTGTGTATGATTCTTAGCAAGTGAGCATAGGTAACGAGAACATGTCTGAGAGGCCAACCCTAGAGCACTGCAATGCGAAGAATTCAAAGCAGTGAGGAGTAACTACCCATAATTCTGAAAAGTAGCAGACACTGAACGAGAAGCACAACCAACAGGCAGAAATGTCCTGTAAACTAAGTGAGGAAAGTATTACAAGGAGAAGGAAGTGATCAACTGTCAAATTCTACTTTTCAGTCAAGTAAGACCAGTATTGAGAAATGATCACTAGGTTTAGCGATATGCAGGTTATTTGGGGACCTTGAGAAGAGCTATTCCCATGGAGTGGTGGAGACAAAAGCTTGAGTGGGGTGGGTTCAAGAAAAAACATAGGAGTAGAGAAAGTGAAGAAATCAAGAACAGGCAATGATTTTTGAGGAACTTCTGTATACAGGGCAAATAGATGATGCAGTAGATGGAGTGGGTTGTACAGTTAAGGTGGGGTGTTTGTTTGTTTCTTGTTGTTGTTGTTGTTTGGTTTTTTATTACTTGCATGGGAGACTTTGTGGAATGTTTATGTACTGATGGGAATCACCTAGTAGAGAAGGGTAAATTGGTGATGTAGGAAAGAGCACAGACAGCATTGCTGGGATCATGCATTGAATAGTCAAGAAGGGGTATAATCTAGTGGCCAACTCTAGGAATGGGTTTTGATAGGAGTGTAGAGAGTTTATCCATTGTGACAAGAGGCAAAGCAGAGTATCTAGTTACAGATGCAGGGAGGTGAGAAGTTTTGTAAGGCTTTTCTTTACTTTCATGTTCTCAATGTCATCAGTTGAGACTGCAGGTATTCCAGTAGTAGGTGGAGATTTGCAGGGGATAAGATGTGAACTGCAATGTCTAACATGGAGTGAGTAGACAGGGGATGTGCATGAGGTTGCACTACCATATTCTTGACACTATTCTAGGCACAAGAGATGCAGCCATGGGAATGCACATTTGGAACATATGTTCACTGGTGTGTTAGTTTGGTAACAATGTGGGTCGGGAAGAGGTATCTGGTATCTGGTCCCCTGCCCAGCTTCAAGGCAAAGGACACATATTCTGGGCAAAACACAGACTTTGGCCTCCGCATAAAACAAAATTCATTCTGACTACCCCTCACCTGGTGGCACAGGAATGGAGGATGGGGAGGGGACTGTGTTGGAACACTGCAGGTCCTAGTGGCCTATTTTTTTGCAGCTGAGAGTTAAGGTGTTTTCCTCCTAAGAATCAGCCACTCTCCAATAGATACTCCAGTAACCTTTGTTGTCAAATATCTGGCTCACCCTCCTACTCTCTCTGGCTTCTGGTTGCTATAGCAATGTGGCCAGGAGCACTGCTCTCCCAGTGTAAATGAGTGGGAGCCTGTGAATGTAGACAGGGGTGCATTGTGAGGACAGGAGAAAATTCTTGAAGGCAAGAATAGCCTAATATACTTAGTTCCTTTAGTGATTAACATCTCCCACAGCCCCTCCATCAAGCATTTATAGCACCATTCCCAGAAGGCATACGAGGTAGATTGAAAACAGGGAGCCTTAAAGAAAATAGCAGAGCCCTTTATTAGTGTCATTTCCCAGAAAAAAAAAAATCCAGTTTGTTAGGAAGATTTCACTTCCTAATGTTCCAAAGATGGTATCACTGTGCTTTCACTAGTAGTGCTCTATCTTACAGGACTGCTTAGCACCAAGCACTATGAGAACCTTAGGTGTAAATTAGGTAACTTAATAGGAACTGTGGATACTCAATGAAAAGGAAACACTCACAGGTGTGGGCTTGTGGCTACGGCAGAGTTAGCCTAAGGGCACAAGCCCCTCCAATGTCTAACTCAGACATTCATCTTTAATAGGGGACAACCCTCCTTATTCTCACTCTCTTGCTTTCCTTCCATGAAGCACACGCAGACAAAGATAAAGTTAGGGTTGGGGTTTTGTCTGAAGTTCTGAGTTGCTCATATACCCCTTCTCTCTAGCTGAGAGCCTCTTTGTCTCAATTCCATCAGTCTTGCTCAGCCATCCAGGTTTCCAGACCCATAGTCAACTTTGAGTGTCGGTGTCCAGATGCACAATGGCCTAATTTCCCTGGTGGCAGGTTGCTACAGCAATCCTACCAAGAGCTTTTCTTCCTCAATGAAATTAAAAGAACATAAAAGAAGGGCGGGTGGCTGCCCATGTGGAGGAGGGGGAGAATTGTAATTTGAATATCCTAATTACAGTAATTAATAGACTTTTGAGATTAACAGGCCAAACTCACAGGCCAAGGCAGCAGGGGACTTGACTGGGAAAAGAGAGCTTCAAACAAGTAGAAAAAAGCCTTTGTTTCATTCAAGAAACTTCTGTAAAGCTGAATGATTAAAAAAAAATGATTTTAAAAAAAAGTGTCACCAGATTAGGAGTAGGATTCAGGGTGAGTTTAGTAATTGGCACTATTTAAAAATCTAGACACAAATCCTTTCATTTGAAGCATGTTGGCAGGGAGGTGTCCAGAATTATTTTCTTAGGAAGAGAATGGGCCCGGGCCCCTCCCTCTGGCCTGGCGGCAGATGCCAAAGTGTTGACACCCTGCCCATGACTCCTATGACGTCCAGGTCGGGAATGATTTGAAACATTCAGCTTCTCTGCTGCCCACCTTTTTTGCAGCTAAGTTCTGCATTGGATTCTTTCTTTCAGCCTCTTTCCTCCAGCTAATATTCTGGACTCTATAATCAACTTAGGTGTCTAATGACTCAGTCATGGCTTAATTGGCCCTAGCTGTTGGTTGCTATGGTGATGCAGTCAGGAGCTCTGCTCACTAAGTTAAGATAAGAGAGAACCTGAGGTGGGTGGGGGACAGTGCATGGAGAGGGCCAAGATTGAAGTTGACAATAAGATAATTACACTAATTGATAGGCTTTGCTGATGAAAAATCCATAAATACAGGCTCCAGGGCAAAGGTATGGAGAGCTTACCTGGGAAACTAAAGTATCTAGCATAAAGGAAAGGACTTTTACTACATCCACTTTCAAGAAGCAATCCAGAGGAAAAGAAAAGAAAGGCTCTATCTGCTTAAGATCAGAGGATATGGAACTTATCAACACACAGGCATATTAGGGGATTAGGTTCCTCATTTGCAAGAGTCTAGGACTCCTCCATTGTTGGTCACAGCTGTTTAGATGGGGAACTGAGGCTCAGAAGTGGAAAGTGACTAGAACTAAATCACATGCTAGGTTAGTAGAAGAGCTGTGACTGGAGTTCATGGCCCTGGATCACCATGCCAGAGCTCTATGACACCAACTTGCCTCCAGGTAGAGCCAAGGATGATCAAGTGCCTCATTTTACAGATGAAGACATGAATCTCAGAGAGGAGAATGAAACTGCCCAGGTCACATATTTTTTTTTCTGGGATGAGAACACAGTTCTCCTCGCTTTTAATGTAGATCAGGTAAATGGCCAGTCAGTCAAGAATTAGGTCAGAGACAGTGGAAACAGACAAGGGAGCACCTTACTCTACAGGGATTCTACACAATTTGTAAACCAGGGTAGGAAAGATTCTCAGTGATTCTAAGTGATGTGAAGATTCTAAGTAATGGCTGCCATTAACAGGAAGAGAGGGAAAGGAACAAAGAGGAAAAAAAGACACAAAAAACTCCCCTGTTTATGAATGTGATTTTCTTTGGAAACAGTCCCTTCCTTGAGCAGTAGCTGGAAATAAGATTCAGTGGTTTTTCTCCAGCATATCTTGCTAGAGAGCCTAGGGGAGTGTAAAGCTAATTTGCAGGTGTCTGAGAGCACCCCTGGCCCAAACAGTATATAGATGGAAAAACGAGTATATCAGAGTGAGGAAATGGCATCCCAATATCAGACTCTGGTTAGGATCAAAGCTGTAAGTGGATCCCAGCCCTCATGATGACCTTGCCAGGGTTCTGTCTAGCAGGAGTGTAGGCAGCAGGAAGAGCACTCTCTATGTGCCAGGCACTTCCATAGGGAAAGTATGATTACACCTGGGTGTCAGGAAACATGGTGGTAAAGAGGCATACCCCATGTACTTTCCTGAAGGGACTTGATTCCTCTTCCTCTGGCCTGTGGGCAAAGGATACATGGCTCCAACCGGGAAGACTTTAAAGTATAGCAGGAGAAAATGATAACTGTGGTCAGGATTGACATAGAAGAAGTTCAAAGCAAAAGGTGATAAGTTACCACTGGGGCTTTGTGAAGAACTTGGCTGATATATGCAAAGAACCAGAAGGTTTACAAGGATTACTTTAATAAAAATATTAGGAACACAGGAGGTTGGGGAAATTGTGGAAACTGGATCAAATTTAGGAGACTTAGAGTCCGCTAGGGAAATGATAACCACAGGAAAGAGGAGACATGATGCAGGAGGGTCTCTGCAAGGATTAGCTGAATATAGATATATGGAGGGATGGGGACAGCTGGAAATAGATCCTATGTGGATAACTGGAAGAGTATTGGGGCTGTTAACAGAAAATGAAAAGAGCAAAGGAGAGAGGAGGAAGAAGAGAGGAAGAAGGAGAGAAAAAAGATAAAGACAAAAAGATGATGATGAAGAAGAAAAAAGTAATGAGGGATAAGGAGGAAGAAGACGGAGGTAGAGGTGAAGAAAGAAAGAAGTGAAGAGAAGGAAAAAAGGCAGAATCTTGTCCCTCACTGTGATATTTGCTTGAAAAAATACAAGACAAACAGCATGGCCTACCCCTACAGCAGTTAGAGCCGGTCTACAGCTGTATATGTGTATGCACACATATATGCACACATTTATAGAAAAGTAGTTGACACTCTGCCTTTTACTTCTGCCCTTGAGAAAAGCCCTTTCCCTCCATCCCTTGATCCCCACTTCTGCTTCGGTTATAGCCTCTTTCTAGAAATCTTTCTAGGTTTCTGGCCTGTTCTACTCCTGGTGGGTAGTACTGTTCCTTTTGAACACAAAGCAGAGCCATTCTGGGAAAGGTAGTCCTGGAGACCCCCATGAACAGGCATGCAAATCAGGAGCAGACAGATCTGGAAGGAGCAGACAGCTAGAGGTTGGTGCAAGTGTGCACAGGCAGGTAAGCAGGGAATGTCTACCGGACGACAGGTGGGAGCTGCTTTTCCCTCTTTTACTTCAGCACAGCAGAACAGCCTCTTCAAAACCAGAAATAAACCATTGATTTCAGTCATTTCTCTTGGGAGGTCATGATATGAGAATTGCCAAGACCATGATGGCAGGAGATCCTCTTTCTCTCTAACTTGCAAATAGGGAAGAGCTAGACATGGTCAGTATGAGGCAGTGACAATGTGTTTAAGTGAGAACTTATGAGGGACAGTCCTACAGTACCTTTAAAATTCTGACCCAAAGTTCTCCCATAGGCCTCTGTGTTTCAACATTATTGTCATCTGCGATAGCCTACCTTTCTCCCAAAGGCCTTCAGTTGTCTGTAAACCGAGTTTAGGAGAACAATGGCTACCCTTAGAATCATCAATGAGATTTTGGTACACTGAGTGTTCATTCATGAAGGGCAGTTTGCCCTCACAATCTGGACCTTAATCTCCTGATTCTGGTCCCTAGGAAGGCATGGAGGAAACTGTCCTGCAGACCTCACCAGTGGGTATATCTGGTCTATCTGTTGCAAGAGTGAGGCCCATGGAAGGTTTTCTCTCATGCAGGGTGTAAAGCTGGGGGACCACACAGGGCCAGGAGATCATCTTGAAAGAAAACAAACCCCTCCCTTGTCCCTTGGAGAAACTTTTGCAATCAATTTGACATCTGTTCCTTTGCCATCGCATTGCAAATCTGGATTAATAGGGCATCAGTGGGCATTGTTACAGAGAAGGTGAATGTGTGAGTGGTGCTCATGACTCCAGGACTATTTCTCTATAGAACACAAGAAGCAATTTGTTAGCAAAAACCCTTGCAGCATCTTGTAACAGAGAGCAATGATAGTGCAAGATAGATAATCCAGGAAAAGCAGTTTCATATGATTTAGGGACAGAGACAGGCATAAAGCAAATTAGCACAGGAGTAGCATTCAGCACATTTAAAGAAAAAATGAATTATGTGGCTCTAAGGTAATCAGCCCTATAACATCTGACAAGCTACTTGTCCGTTAGTCAGTTAGCAGCCTTCTTGGTTATCAGAATACCAGATCACAAAAAGATGATCTTCCAGTTCCAAAATGGCAGTATAAAAGCAACCTGGCTTAACTCACCTACCTCCTTGAGTAAACCAAAATCAAACATACAGTGCTGAGATTGTTACCAGCAATATCCCAGAACTCAAATATGAAGATTAGGCAGTTCCAGGGTCAGAGAGAAGTGAAAAAAAAATCCAAACAGATAAGAGAATTAGATTTCTACATCTGAAACACACCAAACTCAATCTGTCCTACACCCAGAATGCAGAAAATTTTCCCCAAACTTATGTGGTGTACACTGGAATATCTGAGATCAAGGCAGACAAACAGCTTCTCCACCATCTTGAGTTCCTTGGCAGGAAATCTGATCCTGCCTTAAACCACGGGAAGCATCACAAATGCCCATAGGGAGAAATATCCCTGAGGACAGCCAGGCACAAGGTGGGAAGTGGGACTTTATCACCCACAATCCTGAGAACTCTGCTCTGTAACTCAGCCAAAAAGGACATCATTCAAAGTGGCTATTTAGCAGCACCATGCTGTTAGTTGTTCATTCCACAGGGCCCCTGGGCACAACCCCTCATTCAGCTTTCCCACACTATCACATATCCCATTTAGGACCTCCACCTTTGGGGATAAATAGTGCTAGGATCTGTTACTAAACCTTAAGCAAATCATGGCTTAAAGTGCCATCTAGTGCTAAACAAAAAGGCAGCAACCCAGTGGGGCAGGGGACGGGGAGGAAGAAACTCAAAAATTAAAAAAAAACAACAACAAAACTCTAGCAAAAAAAAAAAAAAAAAAATGCAATAGAAAACAAAACAATCCAGACAGAGAAGACTGGCATAAGTAACTAATCTGTCAATATGAATAAATAAACATACATTTACTAGAAACAATAGAAAACAAGATACCATGACTTCCCCAAATGGTCAAAACAAGTATCCAGTGACTGACCTTAATGACATGTTAATACTGAGCTCTCTGACCAAAAATTCAAAATAGCAGTTTGAAGAAAACTCGATCTCCAAGATAACACAGAAAAACAATTCAGAAACTTATGAAAGAAATTTGACAAAGAGATTGAAATAATTTTTTTAATTAAATAAATCATGGAAGTAAGGAATACATTTGCTGAACTGAAAAATTCATTAGAAGCTCTTAACTGCAGAATGGATCAAGCAGAGGAAAGAATCAATGAGCTCAAACAACCTATTTGAAAATACAGTTTGAGGACAAAATAAAGAAATAAAGATCACCTATGAAATAAAGAAAACTACTTCAAAAGACCAAATCTAAGAATTATTGGTGTTCATGAAAGAGCTGAGCTAGAGCAAGGGGAAGAAATCTTATTCAAAGAAATAATAACAGAAAACTTTCCAAAACTAGAGAAAGATGTACATTTCCACCTATAGGAATGTAAGAGAACACCAAACAGATTGACCTAAATAAGATTACTCCAAGGAATATAATAATCAAACTCTCAATAGTCAAGCACAAAAAGAACATCCTAAAAGCAACAAAAGAAGTAAATAACAGGTAAAAATTCTTCAATTCATCTAGCAATAGACTTCTCAATAGAAACCAGAGACATCATTAGAAAGCAGAAGCATATTTTCAAAGTACTGAAAGAAAAAAACTGCCATCCAAGAATTCTGTATGCTGCAGAGCTATCCTTCAAGTTGAGAGAATTAAGCACCACCAGACCTGTCTTACAAGAAGGGCTAAAAGGAATTTTTCTGTCTGAAAAGAAGAAATGCCAATGTATAGAAAGAAAACGTTTGAAGGTATAAATCCCACTGGTAAAATTAAGTATACAACTGTAAAACACTCTAATTCTCTAACTGTGTGATACATTTCACTCAAAACTCTAGTATAAATGTTAAAAGACAAATTTATCAAAGCTAATAATTGCTATACTAACCTACTAAGAGATGGGCAATATTAAAATATGTAAATTGAGACAAAGAAATGTCAAAATGGGTTAGATGAAGTTAAATCGTAGAGTTTAATTTTTAGTTTTTTCATTGTTTCTATTCTATTTTTGTGATCTAAGACAAGTTGCCACCTTTTAAAAATAACTTGTTATATCTGTATGATGTGTTTTTAAACCTCATGGTAAAATGAGGTACAATGTCAAAACCTGTACTAGATACTCTAAAAATAAAAGGAAACAAATTAAAACATACTACCTTAGAAAATAACCACAAAGAAATACAATAAAAAAAGAAAGAAAGAAAAACATGACTTACAAAACAACCAGAAAACAAGCAACAAAATGACAGTACTAAGTCCTTACTTATCAAGGTAACAATAAATGTAAAAAACTCAATTCTCCAATTAAAAGACATGAAGTGCCTTGAATGATAAAGAAATAAGATCCAATTATCTGCTGCCTACAAGATGCACATAGTTGGAATGTGAAGTGATTGCAAAAGATACTCCTTGCAAGTGGAAGCTACAAAAGAGGAAATGTATCTACATTCATATCAAATAAAACATACTGCAAGTCAAAGACTATACAAAGAGATGAGGAAAGTCACCATATAAAGTCAATTCAGCAAGAGAATATGACAAGTATAAATGTCCATGCACCTGATAGCAGAGCACCCACATATACAAAGCCAACATTAATGGCTCTAAAAGGAGAGACAGACTACAATACAATGATAGTATGATACTTTCACATCCCACTCGTTAATGCACAGATTGTCCAGACACAAAATCAACAAAGAAACATCAGTGTTAAACTACACAATAGCCATTACAGGCCTAAGTGACATTTGCAGAATATTTCACATCATTGGTGCAGAATACACTTTATTTTTATCATTGCATGAAACATCCTCCACGTGGCTTAAGATAGACAAGTCTCAAAAAATTCAACAAAGTAGAAATTATATTATTATATCATTTCTGACCACAGTGAAAACAAACTAGAAATTATTTACAAGAGAGATCTCAGAAATTATACAAAAACATGAGAATTTTGAAACATGCTCCTGAATGATGAATGGGTTCATGAAAAAAAATTCAGAAAATTTTAAAATGTCTTTAATCAAATGAAAAGGGAAATACAACATCTCAAAATCCATGAGACACAACAAAAGCAGTACTAAGAGAGACATTTATAGCAATAAATGCCTACATCAAAAAAAAAAAAAAAAAAAAAAAGGACTTCAAATATACAACCTAACCATGCACCTCAGGGAAGTACAAAAGCAAAAACAAACCAATCCAAAATTAGTAGTAGAAGGAAAGAAATGATAAAGAACAGAACAACAATAAATGAAGTTGAGACTAAAAACAATTCAGAAAATCAACTAACAAAAAGTCATTTTTAAAAAGATAAACAAAATTGACAAATCTTTAGCTAGACTAAGAAAAACACAGAGAAGACTCAGATAAATAAAATGATAAATGAAAAAGGAGACATTACACTTGAAACCCCAGAAATACAAAGAATCATTACAGACTATTAAAAATAATCATATGCCAACAAGTGGAAAACCTAAAAGAAATGGGCAAATTCCTAGACACATGTAATTTACCAAGATTGAACCATGAAGAAATAGAAAGCTTCAAAGAACCAATAATGAGTAATGAGATCAAAGTCATAATTAAAATTCTCTCATCAAAGAAAAGCCTAGGATCTGATGGCTTCACTGCTAAATTCTATCAAATATTTAAATAACTAATACCAACTATCATCAAATTTTTCAAAAATTTGAAGAGGAGAGAACAAATCCAAACTCATTCTACAAAGCCAGCATTAACCTGATACCAAAATCAGACAAAGACACAACAACAACAAAAAAATGACATTTAAAAGGTCATTCACCACAATCAGGTGCGATTCATCTCAGGGATTCAAGGATGGTTCAACACATGCAAATGAATAAAAATGATACAATACATTTACAAAACCAAGAACAGAAGCCATGTGATCATTTCAATAGATGCTGAAAAAGCATTTGATAAAATTTAACATCCCTTTATGAAATAAAACTGTCAATAAACTGGGTATACAAGAAACACACCTCAAAATAATAAAGGCCACTAAGACAAACTGAGCCACCATCACACTGAATGAGGAAAAGTTGGCACCCTTTCCTCTAAGATCTGGAACAAGAAAATAATGCTCACTTTTACCACATTTATTCATTATTATACTGGAGGTCCTGGCCAGAGCAATTGGGCAGGAGAAAGAAATAAAGAGCATCCATACTGGAAAGCAATAAGTTAAATTAGCCTTATTCACAGACATGATCATATATTTAGAAACCCCTAAGCAATTCACCAAAAACCTGATACAACTGAGATGAATTCAGTAAAGTTGCAGGTTACAAAATCAACATACAAAATTCAGCAGCACTTGTATATGCCAGTAGCAAACAATCTGAAGAAGAAATCAAGAATGCAATCACATTTATAATACCTACAAAAATACATAATAACTAGGAATGAATTTAACCAAATAAGTGAAATTTTTATACAAAAAAGTATAAAACATTAATGAAAGAAATTGAAGAAAACACAAAAAAAGAAAGATATTTCATGTTCATGGATTTTAAAAATCTAATATTTTTAAAATGTCAATAATACCCAAAGCAATTTACAGATCAGATGCATTCCCTATCAAAATATCAATAACATTTTTCACAGATGTAGAAGAAAGTAATCCTAAAATTTATATGAAACCACAAAAGACCCCAAACAGACAACTTACTGTTGAGCAAATAAACAAACAAACAAACCAAGTGGGAAGCATCACACTATCTGACTCCAAAATAAATTACAAAGCTCTAGTAATAAAATCAGCATGGTACTGCCTTAAAAATTGACACATAGACCAATGAAACAGAAAAGAAAAACCAAATATAAATCCACGCATTTACAGCCCACTTATTTTAGACAGAGATACCAAGAACATTTAATGGGAAAAGGACAATCTCTTCAATAAATGGGGCTCAGAAAACCATATGCAGAAAAATAAAAACAGAACCCTATGTCTCACCATATACAAAAATTAAATCAAAATGGACTAAATAAATAAATATAAGACATGAAACTATAAAACTGTTACAAGAGAACTTTTGGAAAATGATCTGGAACATTGGTCTAGGTAAAGATTTTTTTGAGTAAGACTGCAAAATCACAGGCAACCAAAGTAAAAATACACAAACAGTGTTACATCAAGGTAAAAAGCTTCTGCATAGCAAAGGAAACAATCAATGAAGTAGAGAGACAATGCACTGAATGGGAGAAAATATTTACAAACTATCCATCTGACAAGGGAATAATAACCAGAATATACTAGGAGCTCAAACAAATAAATAGCAAAAAAAAAAAAAAAAATCTAATTTAAAAATGGGCAAATGCACTACTAGGTATCTACCCAGAGGAAAAGAAGCCATTATACCAAAAAAGATCCTTGCACATGCATGCTTATAGCAGCACAATCCACAATTGCAAAATCGTGGAACCAACCCAAATGTCTATCAACCAATGAGTAAAGAAATTGTGGCATGTATACATAAGATGGAACACTACACAGCCATAAAAAGGAATGAATTAACAGCATTTGCAGCGACCTGGATGAGACTGGAGACTCTTATTCTAAGTGAAGTAAATCAGGAATGGAAAACGAAACACTGTATGTTCTCACTGATATGTGGGAGCTAAGCTATGAGGATGCAAACGCATAAGAATGATACAGTGGACTATGGAGACTTGGGGAAGAGTGGGAGGGGGCGAGGGATAAAAGACGACGAATATGGTGCAGTGTATGCTGCTTGGGTGCACCAAAATCTCACAAATCACCACTAAAGAACTTACTCATGCAATCAAATACTACCTGTATCCTAATAACTTATGGAAAAAATAAAATAAACAACCATAAACATAAAACTAAAAACTAAATAAATATGGGCAAATGGTCTGAATAGACATTTACCAAAGGAAGACCTGCGAGTAACCAAAAGGTATATGAAATAATGCTCAACATCACTAATTATCAGGGAAATGCAAATCAAAACCACAATAATGTGTCATCTCACCCCAGTTAAAATGGCTTTTATCAAAAAGACAGGAATAATGGATGCTGGTGAGGGTAAGGAGAAAGGGGACCTTGTACATTGTTGGTGGGAATGTAAATTAGTATACCCACTATGAAAATCAGTATGGAGGGTCCTCAAAAAAACTAAAAACTAGAACTACCATATGATTCAGCAATTCTACTCCAGGTATATCTCCAAAAGAAAGGAAATCAATATATTGAAGAGATATCCACAAGTTCATGTTTACTATAGCACTATTCACAATAGCCAAAATAAGGAATCAACCTAAGTATCCTTCAATGGATGAATTGATAAAGAAACCGTGTTATGTACAAACACTGAGATATTACTCATCCAGAAAAAGGGGTGAAATGCTGTCATTTGTAGCGACATGAATGAAACTGCTGGTCATTACATTAAGAGAAATAAGCCAGGCATGGAAAGACAAATATCACATGTTCTCATATCATATGTGGGACCTGAACATTGAGTACACATTGACACAAAGAAGGGAACAATAGACACTGGGGCCTACTTGAGAATGGAAGGTGGAAGGAGAGTGAGGATAAAAAAACTATTAGGTTGGTGCAAAAGTAATTGTGTTTTTGCTATTACTTTTAATAAGGACAATATCTTTCAGATGCTGTGTTTATTATCTGGGTTATGCAATAGCCTGTACACCAAACACTTGTGACACACAATTTACCGATGTAACAAACCGGTACATGTATCCTATGAACCAAAATAAAAATTAGTAAAAAATAAAAACTGTGAATAAATAAGAACTTCAATTTCATAAAGAATATCTACAAAAACCTTTAGCTCATCTCATACTTAATAGCGATATCCCTTACTGTCTTTTTAATGTCTATAGTATCTGCACATTAGACTTATGTTTTATAATTCACATTAATAAATCGTGTTTCCTGGCTTTTTTCATCATCAGTCTTGCTAAGAGACTGTCAATATTAATCATCTTGCCATGAATTCATGTATTGTCTGTTGGCTTCTTGTATTGTTCATTTAAAAAAACAACGTTTTATTGTTGTAAGAAGACCCAACATAAAATTTACTCTCTTTTGGGAAGTGGGTGTTCATATCCTTTGCCCACTTTTTGATGGGGTTGTTTGATTTTTTCTTGTACATTTGTTTAAGGTCCCTGTAGATTCTGGATATTAGAACTTTGTCAGATTGGTAGATTGCACAAATTTTCTCCCATTCTGTAGGTTGCCTGTTCACTCTGATGATAGTTTCTTTTGCTGTGCAAAAACTCCTCAGTTTAATTAGATCCCATTTGTCAATTTTGGCTTTTTTACCATTGCTTTTGGTGTTTTAGACATGAAGTCTTTGCCCATACCTAAGTCCTGAATGGTATTGTCCAGGTTTTCTTCTAGGATTTTTGTAGTCCCAGGTCTTACATTTAAGTCTTTCATCCATCTTGAGTTGATTTTTGTATAAGGAAGGGGTCCAGTTTCAGTTTTCTGCATATGGCTAGCCAGTTTTCCCAACATTTATTAAATAGGAAATCTATTCCCCATTGCTTGTTTGTGTCAGGTTTGTCAAAGATCAGATGGTTGTAGATGTGTAGTGCTTTTTCTGAGGGCTCTCTTCTGTTCCATTGGTCTATAGATCTGTTTTGGCACCAGTAACATCCTGTTTTAGTTACCGTAACCTAGTAGTATAGTTTGAGGTCAGGTAGCAAGATGATTCCAGCTTTTATGCAGCTAAGAAACATATGAAAAAAAGCTCACCATCACTAATTATTAGAGAGGTGCAAATCAAAAACACAATGAGATACCATCTCTCACCAGTCAGAATGGCAATCATTAAAAAGTCAGGAAACAATAGATGTTGGGGAGGCTGTGGAGAAATAGGTGTTCTTTTACACTGTTGGCGGGAGTTTAAATTAGTTCAACCTTTGTAGAAGACTGTGTGGCTATTCCTCAAGTATCTAGAGCCAGAAATAGCATTTGACCCAGCAATCCCGTTACTGGGTATATAACCAAAGGATTATAAATTATTCTACTGTAAAGACACATGAACATGTATGTTTACTGCACCACTATTTGCAATAGCAAAGACTTGGAACTAACCCAAATGCTTATCAATGTTAGACTGGATAAAGAAAATGTGATACATATACACCATGGAATATTATGCAACCATAAAGAAGAACAAGATCATGTCCTATGCAGGGACATGGATGAAGTTGGAAACCATCATTCTCAGCAAGCCAACACAGGAACCGAAAACCAAACACCACATGTTCTCACTCATAAATAGGAGCTGAACAATGAGAACACATGGACACAGGGAGGGTACAATACATTATTGTTGACTATAGGTACCATGTTGTACAGCAGATCTTTAAAGCCAATTTATATTACTTGACTAAAACCCTATGACCATTGATTTATAACTTCCCCTCCCTCCAACTCCCAGAAACCCCCATTTCACTCTCTGATATCATGAACTTGACTGGTTTAGACATCTCATTTAAGTGGAATTATGAAGTATATGTCTTTCTGTGACTGACTTATTTCACTTAGTATAATATCCTCAAGGTTCATAAATGTTGTCACATATTTCAGGTGTTCCTTATTTTTAAAGATTGAATACTATTCAATGTTTGTGCATACAACATTTTATGTATCCATTCATCTGTTGATGGACACTTAGGTTGTTGCCCACATCTTGGCTATTGTGAACAGTGCTGCAGTGAGTATAGGAGTGTTGCTGTATCTTCAAGCTCCTGATTTCAAATTTTGAATAAATACTCAGAAGTGGGATTGCTGAATTATATGGTAGTTCTATTTTTAAGTTTTTAGGAGCCTCCATATTGTATTCTATAGTGACTGCACCATTTTGCATTCTCACAAGCTTTGTACAATGGTTCCAATTTCTTCACATCCTCACCAACGCTTGTGTTGTTTTTTTAAAATAATAGTAATCTTGAGAAGTGGTAGGTAATATCTTACTGTGTTTTTGATTTGCATTCCCCTGATGCATTTTTAAAATATACCTGTTGACCTTCTCTGACTTCTTTGGGAAAATGTCTTTTCAAGTTTTTAACCAGTTTTTAATAGATTTTTAAATTTTTTTACTACCGAGTTGTAGGATTTTCTTATAAATTTTGGAGATAAACCTCTTGTCAGATACATGGCTTACAAATATTTTCTCTAATTTCGTATGTTGCCTATTCACTCTGTTGATTATTTCCTTTGTAGTGCAGAAGATTTTTAGTTTAATATAGTCCAATTCTCTAATGTATTTTTCGGTTTTTTTGCCTTTGCCTTTGGTGTCATATCTATGAAATCATTGCCAAGACCAATGTCCTATAGTTTTTTCGTGTTTACTTGTAAGAATTTTGTAGTTTTCAGTCTTCTGTTTAACTCTTTAATCCACTTTGAGTTCATTTTCTGTGAATTGTTGAAAATGAAAATTCAATTTCATTCTTTTGCACGTGAATATCCTGTTTTCCTAACACCAATTTCTTTTCCTCATTGTATATTCTTTGTGTCCCTGTTGAAGATCATTTCACTGTATATGTGTGCATTTATTTCTGGGCTCTGTATTCTGTTCCATTGTTCTATGTGTCTGTTTTTATTTCAGAACCATACTCTTTTGTTTATTGTTTATTTGTATTACATTTTTAATCAGAAAGGGTGATGGTTCCAGCTTTATTCTTTCTCATGATTGATTTGGCTATTTGTACTCTTTTGTGGTTCTATACAAATTTTAAAATTGTTCTGCTTCTGTAAAAAATGCCATTTAGATTTTGATATGGATTGCATTGAGTTTGTAGATCTTTTTGAGTAATATACATGTTTTGCAATATTACATCTTACAAGCCACAAACACAAGATATTTTTTCCACTTGTTTGTGCCTTATTTAATTTCTTTTATTAATGTTTCATACCTTTCAGTATATGAGTCTTTCATCTTATTTTCCTAAAAAATATTTTTGGCACTATTGTAAATGGGATTTTTTTTCCTAATATGTTTTCGGAGGGTTCATTGTTCGTGTGCATAAATGCAACTTATTTTTATATGTTGATATTGTTAACTGCAGCCTTACTGAATTTCTTTATTAGCCTTAACAGTTTTTAGGAGTCTTTAGCATTTTCTACATATAAAATCATGTCATCTGCAAATAGGGACAATTCACCTATTCTGATTTGAATACCTTTTTTTTTTCTTGCCTAATTGCTCTGACTAGGATTTGCGGTACTATGTTGAATAGAAATGGTGAAAGTAGGCATTCTTGCCTTGTTTCTAAACTTAGAGGAAAAACTTTCAGGTTTTCACCATTGAGTATGCTGTTACCTGTGGGCTTTCTGTATACAGACTTTGTTATGTTGAGGTAGTTTCCTTTTTGTCTCAGTTTGTTTAGAGTTTTTATCATGAATGTGTTTAGAATTATTTCAAATGTATTTAGGCATCTACTGAAATGATTGTGTTATTGTGTGTTTTTTATTCCTTTATTCTGTTAATATGGTATATCATATTGATAGATTTTTATATATTGAATTATCCTTTAATTCCAGGGATAAATCCCACTTGGCCATGGTGTATGACCTTTTTAAGGCGTTGGCAGATTCAGTTTGCTAGTATTTTGTTGAGGATCTTCACATCTATATTCTTAAGAGACATTGGCCTGTTATTGTCTTTTCTCATAATATCCTTGTCTGGCTTTGGTATCAGGGTAATGCTAGAGTCATAAAAGTAGTATGAAAGTGTTCTCTTTTCTTCCATTTGTTCAAAGAATTTGAAAATGATTGCCATTAATTCATCTTTTTTGGGAAAATAATTCTCTCATTGTTTATATTAATCTTTCTGAAATGTATCTATAGCTCACATTTATTTTCATATTTGCCATTAGAAACATTTTGGTCTTTATTTAAAAGTTTGGTGATATTTTTGTGACCAGGACTATGTAATAGGAATTTTTTTCATAGCGTACTTTAAGTTTTAGGGTACACATGCACAACTTGCAGGTTTGTTACATAAGTATATATGTGCCATGTTGGTTTGCTGTACACATCAAGTCGTCATTTACATAAGGTATTTCTCCTAATGCTATCCCTCCCCCAGCCCCCCACCCCATTACAGGCCCCAGCGTGTGATGTTCCCCATGTTGTATCCAAGTGTTCTCATAGTTCAATTCCCACCTAAGGGTGAGGACATGCAGTGTTTGGTTTTCTGTCCTTCTGATAGTTTACTCAGAATGATGGTTTCCAGCTTCATGCATGTCCCTGCAAAGAACATGAACTCATCCTTTGTTATGGCTGCCTAGTATTCCATGGTGTATATGTGCCACATTTTCTTAATCCAGTCTATCATTCATGGACATTTGGGTTGGTTCCAAGTCTTTGCTATTGTGAATAGTGCCACAATAAACATATGTGTGCATGTGTATTTATAGCAGCATGATTTATAAT
>NW_012100788.1:257393-258303 GCF_000951045.1 Mandrillus leucophaeus | reverse complement strand
CAGAGATGAAGCCCACTTGATCATGGTGGATAAGCTTTTTGATGTGCTGCTGGATTTGATTTGCCAGTATTTTATTGAGGAGTTTTACATTGATGTTCATCAGGGATATTGGTCTAAAATTCTCTTTTTTTTTGTTGTGTCACTGCAGGCTTTGGTGTCAGGATGCTGCTGGCCTCATAAAATGCATTAGGGAGGATTCCCTCTTTTTCTATTGATTGGAATAGTTTCAGAAGGAATGGTACCAGCTCCTCTTTGTTCCTCTGGTAAAATTCGGCTGTGAATCCGTCTGGTCCTGGACTTTTCTTGGTTGGTAGGCTATTAATTATTGTCTCAATTTCAGTGCCTGTTATTGGTCTCTTCAGAGATTCAACTTCTTCCTGGTTTTGTCTTCGGAGAGAGTGTGTGTCCAAGAATTTATCCATTTCTTCTAGACTTTCTAGTTTATTTGAGTAGAGTTGGTTCTAGTATTCTCTGATGGTAATTGGTATTTCTGTGGGATCAGTGGTGATATCCCCTTTATCATTTTTATTGCATCTATTTGTTTCTTCTTTTTTTTCTTTTTCTTTAGTCCAGCTAGTTGTCTATTCTGTTGATCTTCTCAAAATATCAGCTCCTAGATTCATTGATTTTTTTAAGGGTTTTTTGTGTCTCTATCTCATTCAGTTCTGCTCTGATCTTAGTTATTTCTTGCCTTCTGCTAGCTTTTGAATTTGTTTGCTTTTGATTTTCTAGTTCTTTTAATGATGATGTTAGGGTGTCTATTTTAGATCTTTCCTGCTTTCTCTTGTAGGCACTTAGTGCTATAAATTTCCCTCACACACTGCTTTAAATGTGTCCCAGAGATTCTGGTACGTTGTGTCTTTGTTCTCATTGGTTTCAAAGAACATCTTTATTTCTGCCTTCATTTCGT
>NW_012100788.1:237676-257343 GCF_000951045.1 Mandrillus leucophaeus | reverse complement strand
TGTAAGGAAGGGATCCAGTTTCAGCTTTCTACATATGGCTAGCCAGTTTTCCCAGCACCATTTATTAAATAGGGAATCCTTTCCCCATTTCTCGTTATTGTCAGGTTTGTCAAAGATCAGATGGTTGTAGATGTATGGTGTTATTTCTGAGGCCTCTCTTTTGTTCCATTGGTCTATATATCTGTTTTGGTATCAGTACCATGCTGTTTTGGTTATTGTAGTCTTGTAGTATAGTTTGAAGTCAGGCAGCATGATGCCTCCAGCCTTGTTCTTTTTGCTTAGGATTGCCTTGGCAATGCGGGCTCTTTTTTGGTTCCATATGAACTTTAAAGTAGTTTTTTAAAAGTCTGTGAAGAAAGTCATTGGACCTTAATGGGGATGACATTGAATCTATAAATTACCTTGGGTAGCATGGCAATTTCATGATATTGATTCTTCCTATCCGTGAGCATGGTATGTTCTTCTATTTGTTTGTGTCCTCTTTTATTTCATTGAGCAGTGGTTTGTAGTTCTCCTTGAAGAGGTCCTTCACATTCCTTGTTAGTTGTATTCCTAGGTATTTTATTCTCTTTGCAGCAATGTGAATGGGAGTTGACTCACGGTTTGACTTTCTGTTTGTCTGTTATTGGTGTATAGGAATGCTTGTGATGTTTGCACATTGATTTTGTATCCTGAGACTTTGCTGAAGTTGCTTATAAGCTTAAGGAGATTTGGGGCTGAGACAATGGGGTTTTCTAAATATACAATCATGTCATGTGCAAACAAGGACAATTTGACTTCCTCTTTTCGTAATTGAATAGCCTTTATTTCTTTCTCTTGCCTGATTTCTCTGGCCAGAACTTCTAACACTATGTTGAATAGGAGTGGTGAGAGAGGGCATCCTTGTCTTGTGCTGGTTTTCAAAGGGAATGTTTCCGGTTTTTGCCCATTCAGTATGATTACTGGCTGTGGGTTTGTCATAAATAGCTCTCACTATTTTGAGATACAGTCCATTGATATCTACTTTATTGAAAGTTTTTAGCATGAAGGGGTGTTGAATTTTGTCAAAGGCCTTTTCTGCATCTATTGAGATAATCATGTGGTTTCTGTCATTGGTTCTATTTATGTGATGGATTACATTTATTGATTTGCATATGTTGAACCAGCCTTGCATCTCAGAGATGAAGCCCACTTGATCATGGTGGATAAGCTTTTTGATGTGCTGCTGGATTTGATTTGCCAGTATTTTATTGAGGAGTTTTACATTGATGTTCATCAGGGATATTGGTCTAAAATTCTCTTTTTTTTTGTTGTGTCACTGCAGGCTTTGGTGTCAGGATGCTGCTGGCCTCATAAAATGCATTAGGGAGGATTCCCTCTTTTTCTATTGATTGGAATAGTTTCAGAAGGAATGGTACCAGCTCCTCTTTGTTCCTCTGGTAAAATTCGGCTGTGAATCCGTCTGGTCCTGGACTTTTCTTGGTTGGTAGGCTATTAATTATTGTCTCAATTTCAGTGCCTGTTATTGGTCTCTTCAGAGATTCAACTTCTTCCTGGTTTTGTCTTCGGAGAGAGTGTGTGTCCAAGAATTTATCCATTTCTTCTAGACTTTCTAGTTTATTTGAGTAGAGTTGGTTCTAGTATTCTCTGATGGTAATTGGTATTTCTGTGGGATCAGTGGTGATATCCCCTTTATCATTTTTATTGCATCTATTTGTTTCTTCTTTTTTTTCTTTTTCTTTAGTCCAGCTAGTTGTCTATTCTGTTGATCTTCTCAAAATATCAGCTCCTAGATTCATTGATTTTTTTAAGGGTTTTTTGTGTCTCTATCTCATTCAGTTCTGCTCTGATCTTAGTTATTTCTTGCCTTCTGCTAGCTTTTGAATTTGTTTGCTTTTGATTTTCTAGTTCTTTTAATGATGATGTTAGGGTGTCTATTTTAGATCTTTCCTGCTTTCTCTTGTAGGCACTTAGTGCTATAAATTTCCCTCACACACTGCTTTAAATGTGTCCCAGAGATTCTGGTACGTTGTGTCTTTGTTCTCATTGGTTTCAAAGAACATCTTTATTTCTGCCTTCATTTCGTTGTTTACTCCTTCAGGAGGAGGTTGTTCAGTTTCCATGTAGTTGTGAGGTTTTGAGTGAGTTTCTTAATCCTGGTTCTAATTTGGTTACACTGTGTTCTGAGAGACAGTTTGTTGTGATTTCTGTTCTTTTACATTTGCTGAGGAGTGTTTTACTTCCAATTATGTGGTCAATTTTAGAATAAGGGCAATGTGGTGCTGAGAAGATGTATATTCTGATGATTTGTGGTGCAGAGTTCTGTAGATGTCTATTAGGCCCACTGGTGCAGACCTCAGTTCAAGTCCTGAATATCTTTGTTAACATTCTGTCTCATTAATCTGTCTAACATTGATAATGGGGTGCTAAAGTCTCCCATTATTATTGTGTGAGTGTCCATGTCTCTTTGTAAGTCTCTAAGGACTTCCTTTATGAATCTGGGTGCTCTGTATTGGGTGCATATATATTTAGGATAGTTAACTCTTCTTGTTGAACTAATCCCTTTACCATTATGTAATGACCTTCTTTGTCTCTTTTGATCTTTGTTGGTTTAAAGTCTGTTTTATCAGAGACTAGGATTGCAACCCCTGCTATTTTTTGCTTTCCATTTGCGAGGTAGATCTTCCTCCATCCCTTTATTTTGATCCTATGTGTGTGTCTCTGCACGTGAGATGGGTCTCCTGAATATAGCACACTGATGGGTCTTGATTCTGTATCCAATTTGCCAGTCCTTGTCTTTTAATTGGGGCATTTAGCCCATTTACATTTAAGGTTAATGTTGTTATGTGTGAACTTGATCCTGTCATTATGATGTTAGCTGGTTATTTTGCCCATTATTTGATGCAGTTTCTTCACAGCATAGATTGTCTTTACAATTTGGCATGTTTTTGCAGTGACTGGTACTGGATGTTCCTTTCCATGTTTAGTTCTTCCTTCAGAAACTCTTTTAAGGGAGGCCTGGTGGTGACAAAATCTCTCAGCATTTGCTTGTCTGTAAAGGATTTTATTTCTCCTTCACTTATAAAGCTTGGTTTGGCTGGATATGAAATTATGGGTTGAAATTTTTTTTCTTTAAGTATGTTGAAAACTGGCCCCCACTCTCTTCTGGTTGTAGGGTTTCTGCTGAGAGAGCCGCTGTTAGTCTGATGGGCTTCCCTTTGTGGGCAACCCGGCCTTTCTCTCTGGCTGCCCTTAACATTTTTTCCTTCATTTCAACCTTGGTGAATCTGACGTTGATGTGTCTTGGGGTTGCTCTTCTCAAGGACTATCTTTGTGGTGTTCTCTATTTCCTGAATTTGAATGTTGGCCTGCCTTGCTCAGTTGGGGAAGTCCTCTTGGATAATATCTTGAAGAGTGTTTTCTAACTTGGTTCCATTCTCCCCATCACTTTCAGGTACACCAATCAACTGTAGATTTGGTCTTTTCACATAGTCCCATATTGCTTGGAGGTTTTGTTTCTTTTCACTCTTTTTTCTCCAATCTTGTCTTCTTGCTTTATTTCATTAATTTGAACTTCAATCACTGATATCCTTTCTTCCACTTGATTGAATCGGTTATTGAACCTTGTGCCTGTGTCACGGAGTTCTCCTGCTGTGGTTTTCAGCTTCATCAGGTCATTTAAGATCTTCTCTAAACTGTTTATTCTAGTTAGCCATTGATCTAACCTTTTTTCAAGGTTTTTAGCTTCCTTATGATGGGTTAGAACATCCTCCTTTAGCTTGGAGAAGTTTGTTATTACCAAACTTCTGAAGCCTACTTCTGTAAACTTGTCGAACTCATTCTCCGTCCAGTTTTGTTCCCTTGCAGGTGAGGAACTGTGATTCTTTGGAGAAGAGGTGCTCTGGTTTTTAAAATTTTCAGCTTTTCTGCTCTGGTTTCTCCCAATCTTTGTGGTTTTATCTACCTTTGGTGTTTGATGTTCGTGACCTACAGATGGGGTTTTGGTGTGAATGTCCTTTTTGTTGATGCTGATGCTATTCCTTTCTGTTTGTTAGCTTTCCTTTTGACAGTCAGGACCCTCAACTGCAGGTCTATTGGAGTTTGCTGGAGGTCCACTCAAGACCCTGTTTGCTTGGGTATCACCAGTGGAGGGTGCAGAACAGTAAATATTGCAGAACAGCAAATATTGCTGCCTCATCCTTCCTCTGGAAGCTTCGTCCCAGAGGGGCACTTGCCTTTATGTGGTGTCTCTCGGCCCCTACGGGGAGGTGTCTCCCAGTCAGGCTACACGGGGTTCACAGACCCACTTGAGGAGGCAGTCTGTCTGTTCAAATGCCATGCTGGGAGAACCACTGCTCTTTTCAGAGCTTTCAGACAGGGACGTTTAAATCTGCAGAAGTTGTCTGCTGCCTTTTGTTCAGTGATGCCCTGCCCACAGAGGTGGAGTCTAAAGAGGCAGTAGGCGTTGCTGAGCTGCAGTGGGCTCTGTCCAATTCAAGCTTCCTGGCCACTTTATTTACCTATTCAAGCCTCAGCAATGGCAGACACCTTTCCCTCCTCCAAGGCTGCATCCTTGCATGTCAATCTCAGACTGCTGTGCTAGCAGTGATCAAGGCTCTGCGGGTGTGGGACCCACCAAGCCAGGCACAGGAGGGCATCCCCTGGTCTGCCAGTTGCTAAGACTGTGGGAAAAGTACAGTGCTTGGGCAAGAGTTTACCATTCCTCCAGGTACAGTCTGTCACAGCTTCCCTTGCCTAGGAAAGGGAAATCCCCATACCCCTTGTGCTTCCCAGGTTAGGCAATTCCCCGCCTTGCTTTGGCTAACCCTCTGTGGTCTGCACCCACTGTCCAACCAGTCCCAATGAGATGAACCAGGTACCTCAACTAGTTAGAAATGCAGAAATCACTCATCTTCTGCATTGATCTCGCTGGGAGCTGCAGACTGGAGCTGTTCCTATTTGGCCATCTTGGAAGTGAATCCCAGACATTTTAAGTGAAAGATAAAATCTCCACATTGTGTAGATTATAGCAAGTGCTGAGTAAAACATCTGATCAAAAGGTATGGGCTATTGTGTCCCTGTGTTGGAACATTGTGTTTCAGTTCATAAATATTAGTCAGCCCTTTCCTCCTAAAACACGCTTATGTTGAGTCTCATCCAGGGCAACAGAAGCAGAGGCTGGAAAATGGGATTTAGGACATAAGGTTCCTAAACAGTCTATAGGACTATTCTGTTCCTGGCTTTTACTAAGATCACATGTAGGCAGTGATGAGTTAGCAAACTGGAAATAAAAGAAATATTTTGGTATGTAGTATTTGCTAATTTTCATATTGTAAATACTCCCAACATCACTGACTTTAAGCTTTTATAGTTAACAACCTGCTCACAATATTTCTGATTATTTAATAGTTGGCTTCTATGAATAGAAATAGCTTCAATTCAACTGAGTCCAGGGTATTGAAACACATTGTTTCTTCTTTTACAAAAAACATTTATTTTATGTTTACAGGGTACATGTGCAAGATGTCCAGGTTTCTTACATAGGTAAATGTGGTCATGGGTTTTGTTATACAGATTATTTTCTCACACAGGTATTAAGCCTAGTATCCATTAGTTATCTTTCCTAATCCTCTCCCTCCTCCCACCTTCCACCTTCTGATAGGCCACAGTATGTGTTGTTCCCCTCTATGTGTCCATGTGTTCTCATAATTTAGCTCCCACTTATAAGTGAGAACATTTGGTATTTGATTGTCGGTTTCTGTTTCTGTTAGTTTGCTGAGGATAATGTCCTACAGCTCCATCCATGTTCTTGCAAAGGACACAATCTCATTCTTTTTAATGGCTGCATAGTATTCCATGGTGTGTATGTACCACATTTTCTTTATCCAGTGTATCATTGGTGGTTATTTAGGTTGATTCCATGTCTTTGCTATTGTAAATAGTGCTGCAATAAATGTACACATGCAAGTGTCTTTATAATAGAACAATGTATATTCCTTTAGGTATATGCCCAGTAATTGGATTGCTGAATTCTGTCTATAGGTCTTTGAGGAATCATCACACTGTCTTCCACAATAGTTAAACAAATTTAGACTCCCACCAACAATGTATAAGCATTCCTTTTTCTCCACAATCTTGCCAGGATTTATTTTTGACTTTTTAATAGTAGTCATTCTAACTGGTGTGAGATGCTATCTCATTGTGATTTTCATTTGCATTTCTCTAATAGTCAGTGATATTCAGCTTTTTTTCATATGCCTGTTGCCTACGTGTTTGTCTTCCTTTGAAAATTGTCTGTTCATGTGCATTCCCCACTTTTTAATGGTGTTGTTTGCTTTTTTTTTTTTTTCTTTTAAATTGGTCTAAGTTCTTATAAATTGGTTTAAAGATGCTGGATAGGCCAGGCATGGTGGCTCATACCTGTAATCCCAGCATTTTGGGAGGCCGAGGCAGGTGGATCACCTGAGGTCAGGAGTTCAAGACCAGCCTGGCCAGCATGGTGAAACCCCATCTGTACAAAAAATATAAACAATTAGACAGGAATGATGGTGGGTGCCTGCAATCCCAGCTGCTCAGGAGGTTGAGGTGGGAGAATCATTTGAACTTCAGAGTCAGAGGTTGCAGTGAGCTGAGATCACACCATTGCACTCCAGCATAGGAACAAAGTGAGACTCCATCTCAAAAATATATAAATAAATAAATAAATGCTAGATGTTACACCTTTGTCAAAGACTTAGTTTGCACATTTTTTCCATTCTCTAGGTTGTTTGTTTACCCTGTTGATATTTTATTTTGCTCTACAGAAACTTTTTAGTTTAATTCAATACCATTTGACAATTTTTACTTTTGTTACAATTGCTTGTGGCATCTTCCTCATGAAATCTTTGCACATGCCTATGTCTTGAATGGTATTGCTTAGGTTATTTTCCAGGGTTTTTATAGTTTGAGTTTTTGCATTTAAGTTATTAATAAATATTGAGTTAATTTTTGCATGTGGTTTAAGGAAGGGGTACAATTTCAGTTTTCTGCATATGGCTAGCCAGTTATCCCAGCACCATTTACTGAATAAGGAATCCTTTTCCCATTGCTTGTTTTTGTCAAGTTGGTCAAAGATCAGATAGTTGTAGGTGTGTGGTCTTATTTCTTGGTTCTCTATTCTCTTCCATTGATCTATATGTATGTTCTTGTACCAGTACCATGCTGTTTTGTTTACTGTAGCCCTGTAGTGTAGTCTGAAGTTGGGTAGCTTGATGTCTTCAACTTTGTTCTTTTTGCTGAGGATTGCCTTAGCTATTTGGGCACCTTTTTGGATCCATATAAATTTTAAAATAGTTTTTTTCTAGTCTTGTGAAGAAAATCAATGGTAGTTTAATTGGAATACCATTGAATCTATAAATTGCTTGGGCAGTATGGCCATTTTAGCAATATTGATTCTTCGTATCTATGAGTGTAAAATGTTTTTCCATTTGGTTGTGTCATCTCTGATTCCTTTGAGCAGTGGTTTTTAGTTCTCCTTGTAGACATCCTTTACCTCCCTTGTTAGTTTTATTTCTAGATATTTTATTCTTTTTGTGGCAATTGTGAATGGGAGTTTGTTTGTGAGTTTGTTTGTCTATATACTTCAGTGTGTTTTTTTAGTGGCTGGAAATAGTTTTTCCTTTCCATACTAAGTGTTTTCTTCAGGAGCTCTTGTAAGGCAGGTCTGGTGGTAATACATACCTTCAACATATGCTTGACTGAAAAAGGATCTTATTTTTTATTTGCTTATGAAGCATAGCTTGGCCAGATATGAAATTCTACGTTAAAATTTCTTTTCTTTAAGAATGTTGAATATTGGCCCCAATTTCTCCTGGTTTTGAGGGTTTCCACTGAGAGGTCTACTTTTAGTCTGATGGGCTTCCCTTTGTAGGTGACTTTATCTCTCTCTCTGAGTTGCCCTTACTATTTTTTCTTTCATGTCAACCTTGGAGAATCTGATGATTATGTGTCTTGGGGATGATCTTCTCATGGAGTATTTTACTGGGGTTCTTTACATTTCCTGAATTTGAATGTTAGCCTGTCTAGCTAGGTTGGGAAAGTTTTTATAAATAACATCTTGAAATATGTTTTTCAAATTTGTTCTATTCTCCCCATCTCTTTCACATACACCAGTCACAGATTCTTTTTTTTTTTTTACACAATCCCATATTTCTTGGAGGTTTTGTTTATTTCTTTTTATTCTTTTTTTTTCTATTTTTGTCTGCCTGTCTTATTTCAAAAAGAAGGTCTTCAAGCTCTCACATTTTTTCTCCACTTGGTGTATTCTGCTATTAATACTTGCAATTGAATTATGAAATTCTTGTGTGTTTTTCAGCTCTATCAGGTCAGATACATACTTCTCTGTACTGGATATTTTGTTTATCAGCTCCTGCACTGGTTTATCATGGTTTTTAGCTTGCTTTCATTGGGTTACAATGTGCTTCTTCAGCTCAGTGAAATTCATTTTTATCCATATTCTGAATTCTACTTCTGTCACTTCAGCCATCTTAGTCTCAGCCCAGTTCTGAACCCTTGCTGAAGAGGTGATTTAGTCATTTGGAGGAACAAGAGCACACTGGCTTTTCGAGGTTTCAGTGTTCTTGCACTAATTCTTTCTCATCTTTGTGGGCTTATCTACCTTCAATCTTTGAGGTTATTGACCTTTGGGTGGGTTTTATTTTCTCTTAACTGTCTGGCCACTTTTCACTAGGGCTGCTTCAGTTTGCTGGGGGTCCACTCCAATCCTTAGTCACCTTGGATTTTCTAGTACTTGGGGGTGTCTCCAGTGAAGGTTGCACAACAGTAAAGATGGCAGCCTACAGCCTGTTTTGGGAGCTTCATTCTGGTATGAACAGACTTATTGCCAGCCTGAATGCACCAGTAGGAGGTGGCTGGAGAAGTTGGTTGGGAGGTCTCACCTACTCAGGTGGAACAGAATTGGGGACCTGCTTCAAAAGGCAGTCAGCAGTGCTTTCATAGAGCAGGTGTGCTGGGCTGGGGTACTGCTTTTACCTCCAGTCAGTCAGCTTGGGGTCTCCAAAGTGTGGAGACTGGAATGGCTGAGTCACTGAAACACCAAAGATGGCAGACCATTCTTCCCTCTAGCAGTTCTGTCTCAGAAAGTTTTCAAATCTATGTTGGCCAGAGAACATTGACAGGAATAGCTGGAGTCCCCAGTTGGGAGGTTCCCCCTACTGAGGAGGAACAAATCAGGGAGTCACATAAGGAAGTAATGTGGCCATGCTTTTATAGAGCAGCTGTGTTATGCTGGGGTGCCACTTCTGCCCTGATCAGCTTGGGCTCTCTAAAGCCCACAGGCTAGAATGGCTGAGTTGCTCAAGGAGCAAAGATTGTGGCCTGCCCCTCCCCTTGGGAACTTCATCCTCTCCCTGGTCCCAGGTAGGTGCAACACTGTTGCTGGTGGCTGGCTAGAATTCCAAGCCAGTGAGTCTTATCCTGTGAGGCACCATAGAAGTGGGGCCCACAGATCATTGCTGCTCAGCACCCTGTATTCAGCCCCCTTTTGGGGGTATGTACGAGAGTTCAACCTCCTGCCTTGCCTGAGTTGCAGTTACCTTTGCTGGGAATTCTGGAGCTGGAGTATGTATATCTCCTGATTCTCCATACATGCCTGAGTAGCTGCTCTGTTGAGACTCCATGCAGCTCTGTGTGTCAGACCAAATGCCCTGGTAGAATGAGTTCATGAGAGGATATCTTGACCCAAGGACTGAAAGATCTTTGGAAAAAGTGTGGTTTTCTGGGGTTGCACATTCACTCACTGCTGCCCTGGTGGGGGGTAGGTTTCCTTGGCTTTGTGTTGCTCCCTGGTAGGCCATCGCTCTTTCCTGTTTTTCTCCATTTTCCGTGAGTTGAGCTATTTCCTTGATCAGTCCCCATGCAAGTACCTGGATGTTTCAATTGAAGGTGCTGTATTTGCTCATTCCTTTTGTTTCTCTCTGTGAAAACCATGTACTGTAGCTGCTTCTAGGCGGCCCCCTCCTATGTCTTTATTTCTTTGTACAGGTTAGTTGTTTCTGGGACCAGAGAGATTAGAATCCTGTCTTAACAACTTCCAATGTGCGTGACTTTGATATTATATCTACCCTTTTTGTGTGCCTCAGGATCTTTGCCTACAAATTGGAGATAATGTTACTACACTCCTCATAGTTTTGTTGTGAGATTTAAAAGTGATAATTCTCATGAAACATGTCCTTGGCACAGTGTTGCTGCTCAGTAAATGACAGCTATCATCATCATAATCACCATCATCATTATCATTACCATAATCATCACTACTCTTCCTGAAACCACTGCAAAACAGTATAGGATATAAAAGAGAGGAAATTATAGAGGAGTGAGCCAGAAGTGATATCTCAGGAGCCTTTATTCCCTGACTAGCTCCAGAGAAGGCATGCAAGACACTGTCCTGCAGACCCACCAGAGATGAGTTTCACTTAGGGGCAGAGGCAAGGGGATCACCTTGAAAGAAACAAAATCCCTCCTTGTCTCTGTAGGAATATTAACAAATAAATTTTACATATATTTCTTTGTTGTGAAGTTATGATTGAAAACAGCATTGTCTGTGGGTCAACACAACACCAGGAGGAGTCATCTCAGATACACTGGCTCTGAATGGTACTTACGACCTCAGTGCAAAAGGCCTGAACTATTCAATGGCTCATGAAATGTCAATTGCTGACCCTCTGGATGGCCTCTCAACTGGAGAGGTTCCTACAAAGAAAGACTGGGTCTCAGAGTAGATATCTCACAGAAGTAAGGACTCTGGAACCACAAAATGACAGATGGGGCAAGTAGTTTAGCAAGGAATATTAGAGTACACACTCTTTCTGAAGATGGCATGAACTGTGTTCTCCTATGAGACTGAATTTAGACAGGTACTTAGGACAAGCTTCAGAAGTTGGGAGAAACAGGCCAGGTACAGTGGCTCATGCCTGTAATCTCAGCACTTTGGGAGGCAGAGATGGGCAGATCACTTGAGGTCAGGAGTTCAAGACCAGACTGGCAAACATGGTGAAACCCTGTCTCTATTAAAAATACAAAAATTAGGCAGACGTTGTGGTGGGCACCTGTAATCCCAGCTACTTGGGAGGCTAAGGCAGGAGAATCACTTGAACTCAAGAGGCAGAGGTTGCAGTGAGCTGAGATCGTGCCACTGCACCCCGGCTTGGGCGACAGAGTGAGATTCCATCTGATACAATAAAAAATAATAATAAAATAATAAAAAGAAGTTGGGAGAAACAGCTTTATAGCATGGCTGACATATGTGTTTAAGGCCCCTTCATGGAAGAGAGAACAAGCCAGAGGAAAGTAGAAACCACACACTTTCAGGGTCCAAGGCCTTGGATGACTTTTGGGATCACAAGAGAAGAGTTCTGGTCATTGGAGGGTATCCTTTGATTTCTGGCATTTGCTAGATACTGCCATGGTCTACAATCTAGATCTCCAGGAGAAAAGTTATTGAGTCCAGGCGGGCAATTAGACATTCCATTTATTGCATACTTTCTACCTCATGATGACTATGCTAGGTATTTCACATGTAATGTCACATTTAATTCTTTCTATAACCACAGTAGCTAGAAATTATTATTCATAACATACAAGAATTAAAATTAATTTAAAAAATTAAAAGTAAAAAGTTAATTTAAAAATTAATTAAAATTCAGTATGATAAATTCTGTGTTCAGTACAAGTACAGGAATATATAACAATACATAGGAGAAGGAGGTAATTCAGGGAAACAGGTTAGTTTTTTTTTCACATAATGCTGCTTGGAGTTTGGTTGCCACATTAAAAAAACTGGAAAGATAAAAAGCAACTAGATCATCAAGAAAATAAGCAGTTAAGGTGCTAAAAATGTATCCAAAAGGTATTTGTATTTAGTTCTTTCTCCCTCCATATACTGAACTGATTGTACAAAAATCTGCCTTGTCTGGAATAGGCCTGGTCATTCATCTCTGATCTCTACCTCATTTATCTACTTGGCTGTATGGGTCAGTGAAGACACAGGCTGCTTTCCTTACACATCTATCACTATTGTTCAAAGGGCCACTATTAGTTCTTTAAGTTATTTCTTCCATGAGGCCAGTGAGTGGGCTATACATCTCAAGAGTTATGCTTAAATTTGGCCTAAGTAAATGCTGCATCTCAGCTGTGACCCTAAATTAGCATTAAACAGCACTCTCCCTGGCACTACCTCAGTAGTCCCTGAGGACTATTTTGATTGTAGTATAATTATTCTCACCTCTGTGCAAAATTCAGAGAAACTTACAGGGCAGGGAATAGCCTGGCAAGGGAATAAGATGGCATTTATAGGTCATTGCAACATCCAACCACAGGAAAATTTTATCCTCTACCTCTAAAAGATAGAGAGATTGTTAGGTTGCATTTACTTGATAATTCAGTAGAAAATGAGAAAGATAGAGAACATGAATAAAATCATTTAAGACATTACTTATTAAAGGAGATATAGGCAATTAGCTATTCAGAAATATGTGATTGATGAAAGTTTATTTATTTCAAATTTCAAATGCAAGACACTTAAGCAGTTTAACTGAGAATGGCAAGAAGCCTAGAGAAAGATGAAGAAAGACATAAAGACAGAGAAACCAAGAGAGAGAAATTAAATTTATAAGAGATGAGAAGGAGTAAAAAAAATGATGGATAAGAGGAAGGACTAAATTGCAGCTTCCACTTGGATGGACAGAGCAGTGTGTGGAGATTCACAGTGTGAACTTTCGCTCCAAGAACTACTGGGGGAATATACCAGGAAAGTAGAGAAAATCCACAAACCCTTTGAAGGAAGTGGATTGCTCCTGCAGGACCTGGGAGACAGCCCAAATACTGTGAGTGCCCAAACTGTGAAAGCATTAAAGGGGGGTCATCCACCCCTGAACACACATCCTCAGTGGGGAATCTGAAGGTCCAGGTCATGGGAGAAAGATTTGATCTTATCTGGAGCTGAGACAATATAGAGAGTCGAGCGAAATACACGGGTAGAGAAAGCAGCGGGAAAAGCCCTGTGGGCTCTCTGGATCTCCAGGGAAGACATTTCTGACTTGTCTCACAGGAATCCTTGGGGAGGGTTGCCAGAGGAATGAGGAAAAGACCACAGGGACAAGAAAACCTTTAGTTGAACTTTCTAACAATTACTACTGAATGTGAAGCTTCCTGGCCAGAACTAGGGGGAGGGTGTGAGTCTTGTGTGCAGACTCCTTCACACCTCCTTTAGCATTAAACAGCACTCTCCCTGGCACTACCTCAGTAGTCCCTGAGGACTATTTTGATTGTAGTATAATTATTCTCGCCTCTGTGTAAAATTCAGAGAAACTTACAGGGAAGGGAGTGGCCTGGTAGGGGAATAACATGGCATTTATCTTATTATGAAGGAGGTGTGAAATTTTTGCTTGCTTTCTCAGCTGGGAGGCTGGTAGCCTAGGACAAGTTCTCAGACTGCTCACTCAGTACCTGGAAACAAAGTTGGTGCTGTTGTTTGGGGTAGGGTGGGAGTAAGACTGCTCTTTTGGGTCGCATGGGAGCTGGGTGAGGCCTGTGACTGACAGCTTCCCCCACTTCCCTGACAACCTGCATGACACAGCAGAGGCAACCAAAATGCTCCTGGGATCGTACCTCCATTGACCCGGGAACCACACCCCCTCCCCCACAGCAGCCACAACAAACCCAACTGAGAGTCTGAGCTCAGATACACCTAACCCTGTCCCAACATGGTCTTTCCCCACAGACCCTGGTAGTTGAAGTAAAAAATCATATTCTCTTGGTAGTTCTAGGGCCCCACCCACTGCCTGATCCTCCCTATACTACCACAGCTGATGCTCTCTTGAAAGCACCACCTCCTGGCAAGTGGCCAACCAGCACAAAACTAGTGCACTAAACAACTACAACTAAAGACCAACACAGAGTCCATTCTACTCCCCTGCCCTCTACACCAGAGCAGGTGCTGGTATCCATGGCTGAGAGACCTGAAGATGGTTCACATCACAGGACTCTCTACAGACACCCCCTGACAAAAAATCAGCCCAAAGCCTGGCACTTATGTTGCATGGATAGATCCAGAAAAGAAATAACAATCACTACCGTTTGCTCTCAGGAAGCCACATCCCAAAGAAAAGGGGGAGAGTACTGAATCGAAGGAGCACACTGTGGGTCAAAAGAATCTGAACACTAGCCCTTAAGCCCCAGATCTTCCCTCTGACATAGACTGCTCAAATGAGAAGAAACCAGAAAAACAATTCTGATAATATAACAAAACAAGATTCTTTAATGTCCACCAAAAAAATCAAACTAACTCACCAGCAATAGATCCAAAACAAGAAGAAATCCCTGAATTGCCAGAAAAAGAATTCAGAAGGTCAATTATTAAGCTAATCAAAGAGGCACCAGAAAAAGATGATGCCCAACTTAAAGAACTGTTTTAAAAAATGATAGAAGGTGTGAGGAGAGAAGTCTTCAGTGAATAGGCATAAATACAAAACAATCACAACTTCGGGAAATAAAGGACACACAGAAATGCAAAATTTACTGGAAAGTCTCAGCAATGGAATTAAACAAGCAAAATAAAGAACTTCAGAGCTCAAAGACAAAGTTTTTGAAATAACCCAATCCAACAAAGACAAAGAAATGAGAACTTTAAAAAAAATGAACATAAACAAAGCCTCCAAGAAGTTTGGGATTATGTTAGATGACCAAACAGAAGAATAATTGGCATTCCTGAAAAAGAAGAGAAATCCAAAACTTTGGAAAACACATTTGGGGAAATAGCTGAGGAAAACTTCCCCAGAATTGATACAGATCTAGACATCCAAATACAAGAAGCTCCAAGAACACCAGGGAAATTCATCACAAAAAGAACATTGCCTAGGCATATAGTCATCAGGTTATCTAAAGTCAAGACAAAGGAAATAATCTTAATACCTATGAGGCAAAGGCACAGGTAACCTATAAAGAAAAACTGATTAGACTAACAGCAAACTTCTCAGCAGAATCCCTGCAAGCTAGAAGGGATTGGGGCCCTATCTTCAGTCTCCTTAAACAAAACAATTATCAGCTAAGAATTTTGTATTTAGCAAAACAGCTTTATAAATGAAGAAAGGTACACTCTATTTCAGACAATTAAATGCTGAGAGAATTCACCACTACCAAGCCAGCACTACAAGAACTGATGAAGGGAGCTCTGAATCTTGAAATGAATCTTGGAAACACGTAAAAAAAAATCTTTAAAGCATGAATCTCACAGGACATATAAAACAAAAATACAATAAATAAAATGAAGGTATTCAGGCAACAAATAACATGATGAATGAAACACCACCTCACATCTCAATGCAAACATTGAATGTAAATGACATTAATGCTCCACTTAAAAGATACAAAATGGCAGAATGGATAAGCATTGAGGGCTTACCCATGGATAAGGCCTCATGAGGGCAGTATCTGCTGCCCTCAAGTGACTCATCTAACACATAAGAACTCACATAAACTTGAGTTAAAAAGGTGGAAAAAGACATTCCATGCAAATGGATACAAAAAGAGAGCAGGAATAGCTATTGTTATATCAGACAAAACAAACTTTAAAGAAACAGCAGTTGAAAAAAGAGGGATATTATATAATGATAAAAGGCCTTATCCAACAGGAAAATATCACAATCCTGAATATATGTACACCTAACACTGGAGCTCCCAAATTTATGAAACAATTACTACTAGACCTAAGAAATGAGATAGATAGTAACACAATAATAGTGTGGGACTTCAATCTCTACTGACAGCACTAGACAAGTCATCAATACAGAAAGTCAACAAAGAAACAATGAATTTAAACTATACCCTAGAACAAATTACTTAACAGTTATTTACAGAACATTCTACCCAACAACCACAGAATATACATTCTATTCATCAGTGCATGGAACTTTCTCCAAGATAGATGATGCAGTAGCCACAAAACAAGTCTCAATAAATTTAAGTAAATTAAAATTATATCAAGCACTCTCTTACACCACAGCGGAATAAAAATGGATATCTAATACATAGAAGTTAAATAACGTGCTCCTGAATAATCATTTAGTCAACAATGAAATGAAGATGGAAATTTTAAAATTCTAGGAACTGAGCGATAATAGTGACGCAACCTATGAAAACCTCTTGGATACAGCAAAGGCAGTGTTAAGAGGAAAGTTTATAGTCTTAAATGCCTACATCAAAAACTCTGAAATAGCACAAATAGACAATCGAAGGTCATACCTCAAGGAACTAGAGAAACAAGAAGAAACCAAACCCTAACCCAGCAGAGAAAATAAAATAACCAAGATCAGAGCAGAACTAAATAAAATCGAAACAAAAAAAAAAAAATTAAATAAAATAATAACCTGGTTATTTGACAAGATAAATAAAATTGATAGACCATTAGCAAGATTAACCAAGAAAAGACAAGAGAAGATTCAAATAAGCTCAATTAGAAAGGAAATGAGAGATATTACAACCGACATCACGGAAATACAAAAGATTACCCAAGGCTACTATGAACACCTTTGCATGAACGAACTACAAAACCTAGAGATGATGGATACATTTCTAGAAATATGCAACCCTCCTAACTTAAATCAGGAAAAACTGAAAACCCTGAACAGAACAATAACAAGCAGCGAAATTGAAAAGTTAATAAAAATTACCAACAAAAAAATCTGGGAGAACAGGTATTCACAGCTTAATTTAATCAGACATTTAAAGAACAATTGATACCAATCTTATTGATACTCTTTCACAAGATAGAGAAAGATAAAATTTTCCATACATCATTCTATGAAGCCAGTATTACCATAAGAGCAAAATCAGAGAAAGATATAACAAAAAATGAAATCTGAAGACCAATGTAACTGATGAACAGAGCTGCAAAAATTATTGAAAAAATACTAGCTAACCGAATCCAAGAGAATATCAAAAAGATAATCCACCATGACCAAGTGGGTTTCATTCCAGGGGTGCAGGAACGGTTTAACATATTCAAGTCAATAAATGTGATATACCACATAAACAGAATTAAAAAACAAAAATCACATTATTATCTCAAAAAATTCAGAAAAGCATTTGACAAAATTCAGCATTGCTTTATGATTACAACCCTCAGCAAAATCAGCATACAAAGGACATACCTCATCTATGACAAAAGCTATCTCTGACAAACCACAGCCAACATAATACTGAATGGCAAAAAGTTGAAAGCATTCCCTCAGAGAACTGGAACAAGACAAGGATGCCCACTCTCACCACTTCTATTCAACATAGTACTGGAAGTCCTAGCCAGAGCAATCAGGCAAGAGAAAGAAATAAAGCGCATCCAAATCGGTAAAAAAGAAGTCAAATTTTTGCTGTTTGCTGATTATATGATTGTATATCTAGAAAATAGTAAATACTTCTTCAAAAAGCTCCTCCAACTGATAAATCAATTCAACAAACTTTCAGAATGCAAAATTAATGTACACAAATCAGTAGCTTTGCTATACACCAACAGTGACCAAACTGAGAATCAAATCAAGAACTCAACCACTTTTACAATACATGCAAAAAAAAGAAAGAAAATACGTAAGAATATACCTAACCAAGGATGTGAAAGAACCCTACAAGAAAAAAAAAGAAAAAGAAAGAAAACACTGCTGAAAGAAATCATAGATGACACAAATGAATGGAAACACATCCATGCTCATGGATGGTTAGAATTAATAGTGTGAAAATGACCATACTGCAAAAAGCAATCTACAAATTCAATGCAACTCTCATCAAAATACCATCATCATTCTTCACAGAACTAGAAAAAAAAAAGGTCCTAAAATGTGTATGAAATAAACAAACCAAAAAAAAAAAAAAAAAAAAAAAAGTCCGCATAGCCAAACTAAATCTAAGCAAAATGAACAAATCTGGAGGCATCACATTACCTGACTTCAAACTATATTATAAGGCCATAATCACCAAAACAGCATGGTACAGGTATAACAATAGGCATATATACCAATGGAACAGAGTATAGAACCCAGAAATAAACCCAAATACTTAGAGCCAACTGATCTTGGAGAAAGCAAACAAAACCATAAAGTGGGGAAAACACCCTATTCAACAAATTGTGCTGGGATAATCGGCATACCACATGTAGGAGAATAAAGCTGGATCCTCATTTCTCACTTTATAGAAAAATCAACTCAAGGTGGATCAAGGACTGAACTCTAAGACCTGAAACCATAAATATTCCAGAAGATAACATCAGAAAGATCTTTCTAGACATTGGCTCAGGCAATGATTTCATGACCAATAACCCAAAAGCAAATGCAACAAAAAGATAAATAGGAGGGACTTAATTGAATGAAAGAGCTTCTGCACAGCAAAAGAAGCAGCAGAGTAAAGAGACAACCCACAGAGTGGGAGATCTTGACAATCTACACATCTGCAAAGGACTAATATCCAGAATCTACAACGAATTCAAACAAATCACCAAGAACAAAACAAACAATGCCATCAAAAATGGGCTTAGGACATGAATAGACAATTCTCAAAAGAAAATATACAAATGCTCAATTAGAAAAAAAGTTCTCAGCATCGCTAATGATAAGGGAAATGCAAATCAAAACCACAAAGTGATACCACCTTACTCCTGTAAGAATGGCCATAATCCCAGGGCAATCAGACAGGAGAAAGAAATAAAGGGTATTCAGTTAGGAAAAGAGGAAGTCAAATTGTCCCTGTTTGCACATGACATGATTGTATATTTAGAAAACCCCATCGTCCCAGTCCAACATCTCCTTAAGCTGATAAGCAACTTCAGCAAAGTCTCAGGATACAAAATCCATGTGTAAAACTCACAAACATTCCTATACACCAATAATGAACAGAGAGCCAAATCATGAGTGAACTCCCATTCACAATTGCTTCAAAGAGAATAAGATACCCAGGAATCCAACTTACAAGGGATGTGAAGGACCTCTTCAAGGAGAACTACAAACCACTGCTCATTGAAATAAAAGAGGACACAAACAAACGGAAGAACATTCCATGCTCATGGACAGGAAAAATCAATATCGTGAAAATGGCCATACTACCCAAGGTAATTTATAGATTCAATGCCATCCCCATGAAGCTACCAATGACGTTCTTCACAAAATTGGGAAAAACTACTTTAAAGTTCATATGGAACCAAAAAAGAGCCCGCATTGCCAAGAAAATCCTAAGCAAAAAGAACAAAGTTGGAGGCATCATGCTACCTGACTTGAAACTATACTACAATGTTACAGTAACCAAAACAGCATGGTACTGGTACCAACACAGAGATATAGACCAATGGAACAAAAGAAGGCCTCAGAAATAATACCACACAACTACATCCATCTGATCTTTGACAAACCTGACAAAAACAAGAAATGGGGAAAGGATTCCCTATTTAATAAACGGTGCTAGGAAAACTGGCCAGCCATATGTAGAAAGCTGAAACTGGATCCTTTCCTTACACTTTATACAAAAATTAATTCAAGATGGATTAAAGACTTAAATGGTAGACATCAAACCATAAAAACTTTAGACGAAAACCTAGGCAATACCATTCAGGACATAGGCATGGGCAAGGACTTCATGACTAAAACACCAAAAGCAAT
>NW_012100788.1:228756-235711 GCF_000951045.1 Mandrillus leucophaeus | reverse complement strand
GAATAGTACTCAGCCATTAAAAAAACAAAAACAAAAACAAAAAACACAAAAAAACACAAATTTATGGCATTTGCACCAACCTGGATGGAACTGGAGACTATTATTCTAAGTGAAGTAACTCAGGAATGAAAAACCAAACATCATATGTTCTAACTCATAAGTGGGAGCTAAGCTATGAGAATGCAAAGGCATAAGAATAATACAATGCACTTAGGGGACTCGGGGGAAAGGGTGGGAAGGGGATGAGGGATAAAAGACTACAAATTGTGTTTAGTGTATACTGCTTTGGTTATGGGTGCATCGAAATCTCACAAATCACTACGAACTAATTTATTCATGTAACCAAATGCCACCTGTTTCTCAAAAACCTATGGAAATAAAAATTTAAAAGATAAATAAATTAATTAATCTCTAAGATGCTAGGCAATAACATAATCACAAGGCAGACTAATCACTTTCCCGTGCACTGGTAACGTGATTGCACTTAAGCAGGAAAAAAAAAGGATCCCATTTTTTTCAAGAAGGAAGCAAATACTTGTTCCTGCCTACTGGCTATTTTATTTGAGAAAGAGTGTTGAAGTTACTACTGAGAATGAGGGGGCAAGTTTAGTGTAATAAGTATGAAAACTATGAAAAGATCATGACATAACTTTTGTGGATGAGGAGTAAAAAACCTTTCAGAGGAAAATTTAGAAGAACAGAGACAACTTTGAAGGCATTGCTGTTTCCTCTACCTCCTTGATTGGAAATAAGAGGCAGAGAAGTTAACTGAGATTCCTCAGGAAATAAATTTAGAAATAAAATTAGAACTGCTAGAATTACAAACACTATTATATGTCATTATTACAAAGTCAGTCATCTTACAGATTTGCAATGATTCTACATGAGAAAAGAAAGGAGCCTTAAGACTGTAGAGTAGGTGACTTAATCTAAGGAGACTAGAAATAAATGGGAAAAGTACGGTAAAATAGAATATTGTTTAATTAAGAAAGGCAACTCAGGAGACTCTCAGCTATCCCTTGTGTATATTCACTAGTCTACTCATGAAAATCTGTAGGCAGGAAGGCAAGGAATAGGACTTTGAAATGACACAGCCTTCCTGTATGTGAGGAACTCTGTTTAACCTCATCAAATCAGATGGCAATGTGCTGATTATTCATGCTTTACACCAACATCCTGAAGAAAAACTGAGGAAGAAATTTCTGAGGATCTTATAAAGCAGCATATAGAGTCCACAGGGTCTCCATAATTATTCTCAAAGAAATGGAGCACCTAGACCCATGTGAATTTTAGGATTTCCTAAGGGGAAAAACATTTTGGGTTTCTATCATGGATGAATCCACTAAATATCAAAGTTTTGGACAAATTTTAAAAGTTCATTTCTTCCTATATCATACCTTACAATGATACTCCCTGTTCTATAGTACCTAAATTTTTTCTTTAATGGCATTAAGTGACCCTAGCAAGGATGCTTCTAGATGCTACAGAAAGGTTCTTAGACTATCAACCCATGTAGAACTGAGCAAGCAACAATGGTAGAACCGTAGCAAATCTCCATCTCTACCACCAACTTAATACACTCTTTTTGTGCCTGGCCTCCCTTTTTTTCTGAAAGAAGACATTTCACAGCTAGGTGCCAAGAAGCTTCATCTTTAGGATGCAGTCTCTTCATTGCTTTCTTTATTGAATCTGCCCTTTCCCCATCAAAGTGGCAACCACAATGAGAATATTTATTAAATTCCTTGTAGGAAAATGATTATCAGACATTAGCATGAACCAAAGTCACCTGAAGGACTTGTTAGAATACAAATTGCTGAGAAATTAGCTTATTTGTGTTGGGTTAGAACTTGATCCTTTAGCTCGGGGTAGTTTTTTATTATCCACCTTCTGAAGCCTACTTCTGCAAAGTAGGCTTCTTAGAGTTTCTGATATAAAAGTTTGGAGATGGAGACATAAAATTTGCATTTTTTACAAGTTCCCAGGTGATAATGATGTTGCAGGCCTGGAAACCATACTTTCAGAACCACTGGCACATATATATGGAAGACAGTGAGTTAAAGATAACACAGGGCCAGGAGCAGTGGCTCACGCCTGTAATCCCAGCACTTTGGGAGGCCGAGGCAGGTGGATCACCTGAGGTCAGGAGTTCAAGACCAGCCTGGCCAGCATAGCAAATGCCTGTCTCTACTAAAAAATACAAAAATTAGGCAGGCCCGGCGGCAGGCGCCTGTAATCCCAGCTACTCGGGAGGCTGAGGTAAGGATAATTGCTTGAATCAGGGAGGCAGAAGTTGCAGTGAGCCAAAATCATGCCACTGCACTCCAGCCTGGGTGACACACTGAGAATCCATCTCAGGGGTAAAAAAAAGAAAGATAACACAGAAGGAAATGCTGGGCTAATTAATGTAGTGGAAACAAGAGTAGGATAAATCAAGGGCCTTGCTTGAGAGAATTGGGAAAAAAAGTAGCAATCTTTTATTTACACAATGTGTGTGTGTGTGTCTGTGTGTGTGTGTGTGAGATGGAGTCTTACACTGTCACCCAGGCTGGAGTGCAGTGGCACGATCTCGGCTTACTGCAACCTCCACCTCCCAGGTTCAAGTGATTCTCCTGCCTCAGCCTCCTGAGTAGCTGGGATTACAGGTGCCCGCCACCACGCCCAGCTAATTTTTTGTATTTTTAGTAGAGACGGCATTTCATCATGTTGGCCGGGCTGGTCTCGAACGCCTGACCTTGTGATTCACCCACCTCAGCCTCCCAAAGTTCTGGGATTACAGGTGTGAGCCACCGTGTCCGGTTGTATTGAGGAGCTTTTTTATAAACAAAACAGAGAAATGTGAGGAATAAGTAGAGGAAGACTTCCTTGTTTAGAAAGGAAAAATAAGTCTTCCTGTATGCTTTGGAGGTGGTATATAAGAGAGAAAGAAAAGGGATAGAATGGAATATAGTGCAAAAATGGATTTCTGACTTTTGCTGGAGAGTTAATTTATAATAGCATGTGAGGTGGGAGAATGTATGGGTGTATATCTCATATGTTTGTAGACACAGTGATAGGAGTATGTGTGATATTCACTTTTAATTGTATCTGTATTCTTAGTATAGTAGGAGATAAGGTCGTCAATTGAGAGTAAAAATAAAAAGGATGTTAAAGCTTCCAGGACAGAAATTTATTGGGGCGGGGTCAAAAGAAATTTATTGGGTGGGGTCCAAGATGGCTGACTAGAAACAGCAGCCATCAGAGTCTCCCATCGGAAAGAATCATAATTAGCATGTGAATCCTTCACCAGCAACCAAGATATCCAGGTTCTCTCACCAGAACTGATTAAGTGGCTGGCGTGATCCATGGAGAGGAAGAAAGAGCAGAGTCCTGTGGTGGCCAACTGAGAGCAACATGAGGCATAGGAGCCCCCACACCCAAGCCGAGAGTGGTGGTGAGTGTGCCACCCAGCCAGGGAAACCATGCTTTTTCCACAGAACTGTGCAACCCACGGATCAGAAGATCCCGCTCACAAACCCACACCACTAGGACCCAGGGCCCCAACCCGTAGCCGCTCATATTCTCAAGCACCTCTCAGCTAGAATTTGCTTAAGCATGCTGAGTTCCTGAGGGGAAGGGCAACCAGCAGCACAGCTGCAACTGCCTCCTGTCTAAGCCCTTTGAGCTCCTTGCGGAGGGGCAGGAGCCAATACTGGGACTCACAATTGCCTAAAACACTAAGCTCCCTGGGCAGGGGAAGGGTGCCATCCCCATCTCTATAGCTCCAGGCCATGCTTTTTCCCTGATGGAGCTGGGGAGGCTGGACGGCTTGGTCAGCCCAACACACTAACAGTGACAGACTGCGACCAGAGCACGTCTTCAGGTCTGAAACTGACTCATCCTTTCTCACTGAGTGGGGCTTCCCTGCAGGAACTCCAACTCCAGCCGCAGGCTCAGGGATAGAAGCCAGATCTCCCTGGGCCTGAGCCCTTAAGTGGGAGGGGTCGCCGCAGTGTCTGCAGACCAGCAGACTTAGCCTTTCCTCCAAATAGTTCTGAGGAATCCGGGAAGCCCAGACGAGTAGGTTTCCCCTCAGTGAAGCACACCCCCTTCATCAAGGGACAGTCAAAGTGCTTCATTAAAAGGGTCCTATTCCCCACGACATCCAGCTGGGTGAGACCCTCCAACAGGAGTTGTCAGAAACCCTATACAGGAGTGATCCTACTGGCATCAGTTTGGTGCCCCTTGACATTAGAGATTTCAGAAGAAAGAGCAATCACCCATCTTTGCTGTTCTCCAGCCTCCTTGAGTGACATCTCCAGGTGCTGGAGCGAACCAGATGAATAGGACCTGAAGTGAACATCCAACAAACCACAGCAGCCCTACAGAAGACAGACCTGATGATTGAAATAAAAACAAACAGAAAGTAACAAAAGAATCAACAACAAAAAAAGTCCCTACAAAAACCTCATCCAAGGGTCAACAGCCTCAAAATTGAAACTAGACAAACACACAAAGATGAGAAAGAATCAACAAAAAAAAGCTGAAAATCAAAAAGGCTATAGTGACTCTTTTCCAAATGATCACAAGGTCTCCCAGCAAGGGCACAGAACTGGATGGAAAGCGAGATGAATGAATTGACAGAAGTAGGCTTCAGAAGATGGATAATAAAAAACCATGTTGAGCTAAAGAGCTTGTTCTAATCCAATGCGAAGAAGCCAAGAACCTTGATAAAAAGTTAGAGGAGCTGCTAACTAGAATAATCAGTTTAGAGAGAAACAAGTGACCTGATGGAGCTGAAAAACAGCACGAGAACTTCATAAAGTATATGGAAGTATCAGTAGGCGAATAGACCAAGTGGAAGAAAGGATATCAGAGTTTGAAGACCACCTTGCTGAAATAAGGCATGCAGACAAGATTAGAGAAAAAAAAATGAAAGGGAACAAACAAAGCCTCCAGGAAATATGGAACTTTGTAAAAAGACTAAACCTACGATTGATTGGAGTACCTGAAGGAGATGGGGAGAATGGAAACAAACTGCAAAACACACTTCAGGATATTATCCAAGAGAACTTCCCCATCCTAGCAAGAAAGGCCAACATTCAAATTCAAGAAATACAGTGAACACAACTAAGATAATCCTCGAGAAGATTACTCCCAAGACACATAATCACCAGATTCTCCAAGATTGAAATGAAGGAAAACATGTTAAGTGCAACCAGAGAGAAAGGCAAAGTAACCTACAAAGGGAAGCCCATCAGACTAAGAATGGAGCTTCAGCAGAAACTCTACAAGCCAGAAGAGAGTGGGAGCCAGCCAATATTCAATATTCTTAAAGAAAATAATTTTCAACCCAGGATTTTATATCCAGCCAAACTAAGCTTCGTAAGTGAAGGAAAAATAAAATCCTTTCCAGACAAGCAAATGCTGAAAGATTTTGTTACCACCAGGCCTCCCTCGCAAGAGCTTCTGAAGGGAGCATTAAATATGCACCTAAAGTAGAAGAGAAAAATATTTAAATGTGAGTATTGAGCCTTTTTTAAAAAAAATCAACTTTTATTTTATTTTAGATTCAAGGCATACATGTGAAGGTTTTTTACATGGGTATGTAGTGTGGTGCTGAAGTTTGGGGTACAATTGATCTCATTACCCAGGTAGTAATCAGAGTACCCAGTAGGTAGTTTTTCAACCCTTAAAACCTAGTAATCTAAGAATGATGGTTTCCAGCTGCATCCATGTCCCTACAAAGGACACAAACTCATCCTTTTTTATAGCTGCATAGTATTCCATGGTGTATATGTGCCACATTTTCTTAATCCAGTCTGTCACTGATGGACATTTGGGTTGATTCTAAGTCTTTGCTATTGTGAATAGTGCCACAATAAATAAAGTATAATAATAATAATAAATAAATTAAAAAAAAAACCTAGTAATCTCCATTGTTTATTGATACCATCTTTATGTCCTTGTGTACCCAAAGTTTAACTCCCACATATAAGTGATAACATGCAGTATTTGGTTTTCTATTTTTTCATTAATTTGCTGAGTATAATGGCCTCTAGCTGCATCCATGTTGCTGCAAATAATATAATTTTATTCATTTTTATGGCTGCATAGTATGCCATAGTATGCACTACATACTCTTTATTGAGTCCAGCATTGTTTAGTACCTAGGTTGATTCCACGTATTTGCTATTGTGAATTGTGCTCTGATGAACACATATATGCATGTTTTGTTTTTTTTTTAACTTCACATTCTGGGATACATGTGCAGAATGTCCTGGTTTATTACATAGGTATACAGGTGCCATGTTGGTTTGCTGCACCTTATCAACCCCTCATCTAGGTTTTAAGCCCCACATGCATTAGGTATTTGTCCTAATGACCTCCCTCACCTTGCCACCACCCCCTGCAAGGCCCAGTGTGTGATGTTCCCCTCCCTATGTCCATGTGTTCTCATTGTTTAACTCCCATGTATGAGTGAGAATATGCAGTCTTTGATTTTCTGTTCCTGTGTTAGTTTGCTGAGAATGATGGTTTCCAGCTTCATCCATGTCCCTGCAAAGGGCATGAACTCATCCTTTTTTATGGCTGCATAGTATTCCATGAAATATATGTGCCACGTTTTCTCTATCTAGTCTATCATGGATGGGCATTTGTGTTGGTTCCAAATCTTTGCTATTGTAAATAGTGCTGCAATAAACATATGTGTGCATATGTCTTTATAGTAGAATGATTTATAATCCTTTGGGTATATACCCAGTAATGGGATTGCTTGGTCAAATGGTATTTCTGGTTCTAGATCTTTGAGGAATCACCACAGTGTCTTCCACAATGGTTAAACTAATTTACACTCCCACCAACAGTCTAAAAGCATTTCTATATCTCCACATCCTCTCCAGCATCTGTTGTTTCCTGACTTTTTAATGATCGCCATTCTAACTGGTGTGAGATGGTATCTCATTGTGGTTTTGATTTG
>NW_012100788.1:227987-228706 GCF_000951045.1 Mandrillus leucophaeus | reverse complement strand
GCACATATACACCATGGAATACTATGCAGCCATAAAAAAGGATGAGTTCGTGTCCTTTGTAGGGACATGGATGAAGCTGGAAACCATCATTCTGACCAAACTATCACAAGGACAGAAAACCCAACACCACATGTTCTCACTCATAGGTGGGAATTGAACAATGAGAATACTTGGACGCAGGATGGAGAACATTACACACTGGGGCCTGTTGTGGGGTGGAGGGTGGGGGAAGGGATAGCATTAGGAGATATACCTAATGTAAATGGCGAGTTAATGGGTGCAGCACAGCAACATGTCACATGTATAAATATGTAACAAACCTGCAGGTTGTGTACATGTATTCTAGAACTTAAAGTATAATAAAAAATAAAATAAAAATAAAATAATAAAAAAAGAATGGCCATAATAAAAAAACAGTAGATGTTGGCGTGGATGCAGTGATAGGGAACACTTTCACACTGATGTTGGGAATGTAAACTACTACATCCACTATTGAAAACAGTTTGGAGATTCCTTAAAGAATAAAAAGTAGATCTGTCATTTGATCTAGCAATTCCACTACTGGGCATCTACCTAGAGGAAAAGAAGTCATTATACGAAAAAGAAAGTTGCACACATATGTGTATAGCAGCACAATTTGCAATTTCAAAAATATGGAACCAGCCCATTAATCAACAAGTGGATAAAGAAATTCTGAGATACACACACACACACACACA
>NW_012100788.1:192734-226802 GCF_000951045.1 Mandrillus leucophaeus | reverse complement strand
CATCCTCTCCAGCATCTGTTGTTTCCTGACTTTTTAATGATCGCCATTCTAACTGGTGTGAGATGGTATCTCATTGTGGTTTTGATTTGCATTTCTCTATGACCAGTGATGATGAGCTTTTTTTATATGTTTGTTGGCCACATAAGTGTCTTCGTTTAAGAAGTGTCTGTTCATATCCTTTGCCCACTTTTTGATTGGGTTGTTTTTGTTTTGTTTTGTTTTGTTTGTAAATTTGTTTAAGTTCCTTGTAGATTCTGGATATTAGACCTTTGGCAGATGGATAGATTGCAAAAATTTTCTCGCCTTCTTTAGGTTGCCTGTTCACTCTGATGCTAGTTTCTTTTGCTGTGCAGAAGCTCTTTAATTTAAATAGATCCCATTTGTCAATTTTGGCTTTTGTTGCAATTACTTTTGGTGATTTAGTCATGAATTATTTTCTCATGCCTATGTTCTGAATGGTATTGCCTAGGTTTACTTCTAGACATTTTATAATTATACGGTGCATTTAAGTCTTGAGTCCATCTTGAGTTAATTTTTGTATAAGGTATTTAGAAAGGGTGCAGTTTCAGTTTTCTGCATATGGCTAGCCAGTTTCCCAGCACCATTTATTAAATAGGGAATCATTTTCTCATTGCTTGTTTTTGTCAGGTTTGTTGAAGATCAGATGATTGCAGATGTGTGGTGTTATTTCTAAGGTCCCTGTTCTGTTTCTTTCGTCTATATATCTGTTTTGGTACCAGTACCATGCTGTTGTGGTTACTGTGGGCTTGTAGTATACTTTGAAGTCAGGTAGCGTGATGCCTCCAGTTGTGTTGTTTTTGCTTAGGATTGTTGTGGCTATACAGGCTCTTTTGTGGTTCTATATGAAATTTAAAGTAGTTTTTTTCTGATTCTGTGAGGAAAGTCAAGGGTAGTTTTATGGGAATTGCATTGAACCTATAAATTACTTCAGGCAGTATGGCCATTCTCGTGATGTTGATTTTTCCTATCCATAAAGCATGGAATGTTTTTCCATTTGTTTGCTTCCTCTCTTACTCCCTTCAGCAGTGGTTTATAGTTCTCCTTGAAGCGGTCCTTCATGTCCCTTGTAAGTTGTATTTCTAAGTATTTTATTCTTTTTGTAGCAATTGTGAATGGGAGTTCACTCATGATTTGCCTCTCTGCTTGTCTATTATTGGTGTTTAGGAAAGCTTTGATTTTGTATCCTGAGACTTTACTGAAGTTGCTTATCAGCTTAAGGAGTTTTTGAGTGAGACGATGGAGTTTTTTAAATATACAATCATGTCATCTGCAAACAGAGACAATTTCCATTCCTCTCTTCCTGTTAGAATACTCTTTATTTCTTTCTCTTGCCTAATTGCCCTGGCCAGAACTTCCAATACTATGTTGAGTAGGAGTGGTTTGAAAGGGCATTCTTTTCTTTTGCTGGTTTTCACATAGAATGCTTCCAGCTTTTGCCCATTCAGTATGATATTGGCTATGGGTTTGTCATAAATAGCACTTATTATTTTTTGATATGTTCCATCAATACCTAGTTTATTGAGAGTTTTTTATCATGAAGCGATGTTTAATTTTATCAAAGACCTTTTCTGCATCTATTGAGGTAATCATGTGGTTTTTGTCATTAGTTCTGTTTATGTGATGGATTACATTTCTTGATTTGCATACATTGAACCAGCTTTGCATTCCAGGGATGAAGGTGACTTGATCATGGTGGATAAGCTTTTTGATATGCTGCTGGATTTGGTTTGCCAGTATTTTATTGAGGATTTTTGTATCAATGTTCATCAAGGATATTGGCCTGAAATTTTCTTTTTTTGTTGTGTCTCTGCCAGGTTTTGGTATCAGGATGATGCTGGCCTCATCAAATGAGTTAGGGAGGAGTCCCTCTTTTTCTATTTTTTTTGGGAATAGTTTCAGAAGGAATGGTATCAGCTCCTCTTTGTAACTCTGGTAGAATTTGACTGTGAATCCCTCTGGTCCTGGCCTTTTTTTTTTTCATTGTTAGGCTATTAATTACCACCTCAATTTCAGAATTTGATATTGGTCTATTCAGGTATTCAACTTCTTCCTGGTTTAGTCTTGGGAGGTTGTATGTGTCCAGGAATTTATCTATTTCTTTTAGATTTTCTAGTTTATTTGCATAGAGTTGGTTATAGTATTCTCTGATGGTGGTTTGTATTTCTGTGGGTTCAGTGGTGATATCCCCTTCATCATTTTTTATTATGTCTGTTTGGTTCTTCTTTCTTTTCTTTTTTATCAGTCTGGCTAGCAGTGTATCTATTTCGTTAATCTTCTCAAAAAACTAGCTCCTGGATTCATTGATTTTTTTGAAGGGTTTTTCGTATCTCTATCTCCTTCAGTTCTGCTTTGGTCTTAGTTATTTCTTGTCTTCTACTAGCTTTTGAATTTGTGTGCTCTTGCTTCTCTAGTTCGTTTAGTTCTCATGTTACAGCTTCCATTTTGGATCTTTCCCACTTTCTGATATGGGCATTTAGTGTGATAAATTTCCCTCTTAACACTGCATTAGCTGTGTCCCAGAGATTCTGGTACATTGTCTCTTTGTTTTCATTGGTTTCAAAGAATTTTTTTTTTATCTCTGCCTTAATTTTGTTATTTACCCAGTAGTCATTTGGGAGAAGGTAGTTCAGTTTCCATGTAGTTGTACGGTTTTGAGTGTATTTCTTAATACTGAGTTTTAATTTGATTGCACTGTGGACTGAGAGACTGTTTTTATTATTTCCATTCTTTTGCATTTGCTGAGGAGTGTTTTACTTCCAATTATGTGGTCAATTTTATAATAAGTGTTATCTTGTGCTGAGAAGAATGTATATTCTGTTGATTTAGGGTGGAGAGCTTTGTAGATGTCTATTAGGTCCACTTGGTCTACAGCTGAGTTCAAGTCCTGAATATTCTTGTTAATTTTCTGTCTTGTTGATCTGTCTAATATTGGCAGTAGTCTCCAATTAAAAGTCTCTGACTATTATTGTGTGGAAGTCTAAGTCTCTTTGTAGGTCTCATAGAACTTGCTTTATGAATCTGGGTGCTCCTGTATTGGGTGCATATATATTTCAGATAGTTAGCTCTTCTTGTTTCATTGATCCCTTTACTATTAGGTAATGCCCTTCTTTGTCTTTTTTGATCTTTGTTGGTTTAAACTGTGTTTTTTCAGAGACTACAGTTACAACACCTGCTTTCTTTGCTTTCCATTTGCTTGGTAAATATTCCTCCATCCCTTTATTTTGAGCCTATGTGCATCTTTGCATGTGAGATGCGTCTCCTGAATACAAAACACTAATGGATCTTGACTCTTTATCCAATTTGCCAGTCTGTCTGTTAATTGGGACCTTTAGCCCATTTACCTTTAAGGTTAGTATTGTTATGTGTGAATTTGATTCTGTCACCATGATGCTAGCTGCTTGTTTTGCACATTAGTTGATGCAGTTTCTTCATAGTGTCATTCGTCTTCATCTTTTAGTGTGTTTTTGCAGTGGCTGGTACCAGTTTTTCCTTTCCATATTTAATGCTTCCTTCAGGAACTCTTGTGAGGCAGGCCTGGTGATGACAAAATCCTTCAGCATGTGCTTGTCTGTAAACAATTTTATTAACCCTTTGCTTATGAAGCTATGTTTGGCTGGATATGAAATTCTGGGTGTAAAATTCTTTTCTTTAAAAATGTTGAATATTGGCCCCTCACTCTCTTCTTGATTGTAGGGTTTCTGCAGAGAGAACCGCTGTTAGTCTGATGAGCTTCCATTTGTAGGTTACTTTGCCTTTCTCTCTGGCTTCCTTAACATTTTTTCCTTCGTTTCAACCTTGGAGAATGTGAAGATTATGTTTCTTGGGGTTATTCTTCTCTAGGAGTATCTTAGTGATTTTCTCTGTATTTCCTGAATTTGAATGTTTGCCTTCCTTGCTAGGTTGGGGATGTTCTCCTGGATAATAACCTGAAGTGTGTTTTCCAACTTGGTTTATTTCTCCCTGTCACTTTCAGGTACACCAGTCAATCATAGGTTTTGTCTTTTAACAGAATTTCATATTTATTGGAGGCTTTGGTCGTTTCTTTTCATTCTTTTTTTCCCAATCTTGTCTTCACAACTTATTTCAGTATGTTGATATTCAATCTCTCACATCCTTTCTTCTGCTTGATCAATTCAGCTATTGATATGTGTGTATCCTTCATGAAGTTCTCGTGCTATGTTTCTCCACTCCATCAGGTCATTTATGTTTCTCCCTAAACTGGTTATTCTAGTTAGCAGCTCCTGTAACATTTTATCAAGGTTCTTAGCTTCCTTGCATTGGGTTAGAACATGCTCCTTTAGCTCAGAGGAGTTTGTTATTACTCACCTTCTGAAGCCTACTTCTGTCAATTTTTCAATCTCATTCTTCATCCAATTTTGTGCCCTTGCTGGAGAGGAGTTGTGATCATTCAGAGGATCATTGTGGTTTTTGGAATTGTTAGCATTTTTGTGCTGGTTTTTCCTCATCTTTGTGGATTTATCTACCTTTGATCTTTGAGGCTGATGACCTTTGAATGAGATTTTTGTGTGGGAGTCTTTTTGTTGATTTTGATGTTGCTTTCTGTTTGTTAGTTTTTCTTCTAACAGTCACACCCCTCTTCTGCAGGTCTGCTGCAGTTTGCTAGGGGTCCACTCCAGATCCTGTTCAGCTGGGTATCACCAATGGAGGCTGCAGAATAGCAAAGACTGCTGCCTGCTCCTTCCTCTGGAAGCTTCATCCCAGACTGACACTGACCTGATGCCAGCTGGAGCTCTCCTGTATGAGGTGTCTGTCTAACCCTGTTTGGAGGTTTCTCCCAGTCAGGAAGCATGGAGGTCAGGTACCCACTTGATGAGGCAGTCTGTTTCTTAACAAAGCTGGTGCACTGTGCTGGGAGAATCCCTCTTGTCAGGATCAGCTGATCTCTTCAGAGCCAGTAGGCAGGAGAGATTAAATTCACTGAAGCTGCACCCACAGCCACCCCTCTCCCAGGTGCTCTGTCTCAGGGAGATGGGAGTTTATCTGTAAGCCCCCGACTGGGGCTATTACCTTTCCTTCAGTGATGCCCTGCCCAGTTAGGAGGAATTTAGAAGCAGTCTGACCACAGTTGCTTTGCTAAACTCTGGTAGATTCCACCCAGTCCACACATCCCAGTCTCCTTAAAACTGTCAGGAGAAAACCATCTACTAAAGCCTCAGTAATGGTGGATGCCCCTCCCCCTATCAAGCTCGATCATCTGAGGTCAACTTCAGACTGCTGTGCTGGCAGTGAGAATTTCAAGCCAGTGGTTCTTAACTTGCTGGGCTCCATGAGAGTGGAACTTGCTGCTTGGCTCCCTGGTTTCAGCCCCTTTTCCAGGGGAGTGAATGGTTCTCATTTGCTGGGGTTCCAGGCACCACTGGGTTATGCAAAAAAATCTCCTGCAGCTAGGTTGGTGTCTGCCCAAACAGCTGCCCAGTTTTGTGCTTGAAACCCAGGACCTTGGTGGTGCAGGCACACAAGGGAATCTCCTGATCTGCAGATTGCAAAAACCATGGGAAAAGCATAGTATTCTGGCCAGGTAGCACTGTCCCTCAAGGCTTCCCTTGGCTGTGGGAGGGAGGTTTTCCCGTCTTCTTGCACTTCCCTGATGAAGCAATGCCCCACACTGCTTCTGCTCACCCTCGTGGGTTGCACCCACTGCCTAACCAGTCCCAGTGAGATGAACTGGGTACTTCCATTAGAAATGCAGAAATCACCCGCCTCCTGCATTGGTGTATCTGAGAGCTGCAGACAGGAGCTGGTCCTATTCCTCCATCTTGGCCCCAACCCTCACATGTATCTTTTGGATGGAATTACTTATTTTCCTTTGTGTATATACCCAGTAATAAGATTGCTGGGTCAAATGGTAGGTCTATGTTTAGTTTTCTGAAGAATCTTCAAACTGCTTTCCACAGTGGCTGAACTAATTTATTTCCTCACCTATAGTGTACAAGTGATAGTTTCTTTTGCTGTGCAGAAGCTCGTAAGTTTAATTAGGTCCCACTTGACAATTTTTGTTTCCATTGCTACTGCTTTTGAACCCTTAGTCATAAATCAGTTGCCACGGCCAATGTTCAGAATGGTATTTCCTAAATGTTTTCCCGGATTTTTATAGTTTTTGGTATTATCTTTAAGTATTAAATTTATCATGAATTAGTTTTTGTATATGGTTAAAAGTAGGGGTTCAATTTTATTCTTCTGCATATAGTTAACTGGTTATTACAACACTATTTGTTGAATGGGGGTCCTTTCTCCATTGTTTACTTTTGTCAACTTTGTTGAAAATCAAATGGTTTTAGGTGAGAAGCTTTACTTCTGGATTCTCTATTCCATTCCATTAGTTTATGTGTCTGTTTTGTTGTTGTTGTTGTTGTTGTTGTTTTTTTTTAATCAGTACCATGCTGTTTTAGTTACTATAGCCATGTAGTAGAGTTTGAAGACAGGTAATGTCATGCCTCCAGTTTTGTTCAATTTGTTCAGGATTTCTTTGGCTATTCTTATAGCTTTTCAGGCTATTTTCTGGTTCCATGTGAATATTACAATAGCTTTTTCTAATTATGTGGAAAATGATATTAATAGATTGATAGGAAATACCATTGAATCTGTAGTTTGCTTTTGGTAGTATGACCATTTTAACAATATTGATTGATTCTTTAACAATACTTATCGATATTAATTCACTTTTGATTCCATGAGCATGGAATGTTTTTCCATTAGTGATATCTATGATTTATTTCAGCAGTGTTTTGTAGTTTTTCTCATAAAGATATTTCCCCTTTTAGCTAGGTGTGTTTGTACATGATGTGGTTATTATGAATGAGATTGCATTCTTGATTTGGCTTTTAGCTAAGAAATGCTATTAATAGTTGTACATTGATTCTGTGTCCCAAAATGTTACTGAAGCTTTTTATCAGGCCTAGGAGCATTTTGGCGGAGTCCTTAGAATTTTCTAGGCATAGAATTATATCATCAGTAAATTGAGATAATTTGACTTCTTTTCGTATTTGGATGCCTTTTATTTATTTCTCGTCTGATTGCTCTGGCTAGGACTTCCAGTACTATGTTGAATAGGAATGGTGAGTGTTGGCATCATTGTCTTATTCTAGATCTTTAGAAGAATGCATCCAGCTTTTGCCTGTTTATTATGATGTTGGCTGTGGGTTTGTCATAAATGGCTCTTATTCTAAGGTATGTTCCTTTGATGTCTGGTTTGTTGAGGGTATTTATCATGAAAAAACATTGAATTTTATCAAAAGCTTTTCCTACACCTATTGAAATAATCATACAGTTTTTGTGTTTATTTATGTAGTGATTAATATTTATTGATCTGCATATGTTGAAGCAACCTTGCATTTCTAAAATAAAGCCTACTTGATTGTGGTGAATTAGTTTTTTGTGTGCTACTGGATTTACTTTACTAGTATTTTACTGAGGATTTTTGCATCTTTCTTTATCAGGGACAGTGGCCTGTAATTTTCTTTTTTATTTTGTGCTTGCCAGACTATGAAACTGGCTTCATAGAATGAAAGGGAGAAGTTGCTCCTCTTTGAATAGTTTTGTTAAGATTGGTATCAGCTCTCTTTGTATGCCTTTGTATGTAGAATTTGGGTGTGACTTCATCTGGTGCAGAACTTCTTTTGCTTTTTATTTATTTATTTATTACTGTTTCAAATTTGGAACTCATTATATCATTCTTCAAGGTTTCAGTTTCTTCTTCATTTAATCTTGGGAGGTTATGTGGCTCCAGGCATTCATTCATTTTCTCTGTCTTTTCTGGTTTGTATATATAGAGGCATTCATAATAGTCTGAGGATCTTTTGTATTTCTGTAGGGTTGCTTGCAATGTCACCTTTGTCATTTTTTATTGTGCTTATTTAGATCTTCTTTCTTTTCTTTAACCTAGCTGATGGTGTATTGATCTTATTTGTCTTTACAAAAAAAACTAGTTTTTTTAAATCATATGTTTGGATTTTTGGGTCTCAATTTTATTCAGTTCTGCTGATTTTAGTTATTTATTTTCTTCTGTTACCTTTAGGGTTAGTTTTCTTTTTCCTAAATTCAATGTTAAATTCTTAATTTGAGATATTTGTAACTTCCTGATGTAGGTGTTTAGCAGTATAAACTTTTCTCTAAGCACTGTTTTGCTGTATCCCAGAGATTTTGGTATGTTGTGTCTCTGTTTTTATTTATCTAGTCTCTAAGAACATTTTATTCCTTCCTTAATTTTATTGTTTAACCAGAAGTCATTTAGGAGCAAGTTGTTTAGTTTCCATGTAATTGTGTGGTTTTTAGAGATCTTCCTTGTATTGATTTATATTTTTATTTCATTTTGGCCCAAGAGCATAAGTTTAATGATTTTAATATTTTTGAATTTATTGACCCTTGCTTTATAGTTGAGCAAGTGGTAAATCTTAGAGTATGTTCTGTGTGCAGTTGAGGAGAATGTATGTCCTGTGATTTCTGGGGTGAAGTATTCTGTAGAAGTCTATTGAGTCCAGTTGGGCAAGTGTCAGCTTTAAGTCCAGAATTTCTTTGTTTTTCACCTCAAGGATATGTTCAACACTGTCAGTGGGGTGTTGAGGTCTCCCAATATTATTGTGCGGATGTCTACGTCATTTTGTAGGTTTAGAAGTGCTTGTTTTATGAATCCAGGTACCCTAATATTGAGTGCATATATATTTAGCATAGTTAAATATTCTTGTTGAATTGAACCCTTTATCATTATGTAATATTCTTTTTTGTCCCTTTTGACTGTTTTGGCTTAATGTTTCTTTTATCAAACATAACAACAGCAATTCCTGCAACCCATTACTTTAAGCCTATGAATGTTTACATCTGAGCTTTGTATCTTAAATACAGAAGATGGTTGAGTCTTGTGTTTTATTCACCTTGCCACTCTGTGCTTTTTAAGGGGATGTTTATATTACTTACACTGAAGGTTAATATTGATATCTGAGATTTTGATTTGGTCATGAAGTAGTTAACTTGTTGCTTTGTAATGTTGATTTTGTAATTGCTTTATGGAATCTGTGAGATATGTACTTAAGTGTGTTTTTGTGATAGCAGGTATCATTATTCTATTTCCATGTTTAAAACTTCCTTAAGTGCTCCTTGTAAGTCTGACCTAACGGTAACAAATTTCCTTAGTGATTGCTTGTCTGGAAAAGATTTTATTTCTCCATCATTTGTGAAGCTTGGTTTTATGAGATATGAAATTCTTGGTTGCAATTTCTTCAAGAATCCTAATTATGCAGGAACGTGAAATGTTTTCCTCTCAAAATTCTGTTCCAGGCTACTCTTATTTCAGATGGACACTGTAGTCTATCTCCAGAGCACAATGTTATTGAGGGCCACAGGAAACTCTTGTTTAATGACTCTGTGGAAACGGTGTCAGGGTAGAACCTTGTTACTCAGCCCAATACAGATAGCTTTATAGTTTGCCTGTTCCCCAGTGTAATAGCACTGCTGATTTGTGCAAAGGCAGGGCTCTGTCTTTCAACTCATGCAGGTAGGTGTTGGTTGTCATAGTGTTGGATGCTTGAGTTCATGTAACCACAGGCTCTGGGGATGTGGTTATATGACAGCAGAATTGGAAACTGATACATAGTTACCCACTTTGCCGGCCCCTGTGTGGCCTGCTGAACAGCATGTTTGAGTCCTGAAGGGGTTGGAGCAGGGTCAGGATAGACCAGAGTTCAAGTGCTTCCTGTGATGGGAAGGAGCAAACTGATCCCCAGGTCACTGGCCAGATGCTCAGGAAGGGGAAGGCAAAATGCTTAGGTGATGAGAACCCAAGGGAATATCACATGCCTGTTGGGGTTGGGTTTTCAGAAGGGCTCTGGGACACAACTAAAATGTTCATTTGGGGAAAAAGTGAGTGGGCTGGATGCCAGAAGGTGGCAAGCCTCATTTGGCAGGGAGTAGTGGAGGTGGGGAGTTGTGGGGTGTGCAGTCTGCCCACTCCTTCTTTATATCTTGGCTGTAGAATCCATTCTGGTTGTGCACAACTGTGCCAAGTCTCCTCATTCCCTCTCTGGCCTGAGGGTAGTGTGGGCAAGGGCAACAGCATAGGTGATAGTGAAAGGCTTTCAAGTACCTCTGGGCAATTTGATCCCAGAGAAATACAAAATCATGACTGACTGCAGTGTTAGGCAGGGATGGGTTGGCTGCACTGGGAGGGAGCCCAAGTTGAAGGGCCATGCCTGGCAAGGAGCAGTGGGGGTGGGGGTCACGTGGTATGCAGTCTGGCCACCTGTCAATAAAGCATTTGTAGCATGCTGGAGTTGCAAAAAAGTGCCCAAATAATGAGCCTTAATCAGGAAATAAAGGATTTTCATTAGAGATATTTCCAAGAAAAAACCCAGAGGGTAATAATTTTTATTTGCTCAAGACTCAGAGACTATTAATCAGGATTCTAATTTTCAGTGATATTAGAATCTTTCAATGCTAGGTAGGGCTGAAAAATCTTTTTTTAGATTTCTGACTTTATGCTATAAATATATTGATACAATTATATATAATTAGAAAGAACATAAGAGAAAATAAAGAGGGGGAGAAGTGGGGGAAAGGAGGGAAAGGGAATAGAAGGAAAGATTTTCTGCTTTTAACCCCCACCTTTCCCTGCTAACATTAATATTTACATATTACATCCACTATGAATACTAATAGCTAATGCTTATGATGGGCCTACTCTGTGCAACACACTACACTAGGCACTCTTTATGTTTTGTCAATAAGAATTAACCATATCACAATTAGGTAGGTCCCATTACTATATTTATTGTGCAAGAAAGATTACTAATACCTTGAAAAGCTAGGAAATTTGACTTTAACTAACACAATAAGCTCTGGACTAACATTGTTCTGTAACTTTCCTTTTACAACTGATGTTATGTAGTACAGCATTAACATATAATTACATAGAGATCCTATGCATAGCATAATGTGCCATCATTGAGTTTTACAGTAATTTAACCAATTTTTCTTGATGAATATTTGAGCTATTTACATTTTATTTTACAATTACTAATACTGACATAGGGAACATCACTGAATATGTATCTCTGTGCAGGTATAGTAGTGCTTAGGTAACATTGATTTCTAAAATTATTGTATTCCTTTGATTTATGTATCAATATTACATTGTGTTAATTACTGGGCTCTTATAATGCTTTATTTGTGTAAGAAAATTTATTACTCATTTTTATCTTTAAAAACATGTTTTAATCTTTCATATTTTCTGCTCCAGTTGAATTTGACAGTCAGCTTGTCAATTACCAACAACAAAATTCTGTGGCCTATTGATTTTTTACTTAGAACTGCATTTAATTATTTTAGAATAACTTAAGTTATAGTAATATCTTCACAATGTTCAGCCATCGTGACACCTCTTTATCATTGCTTGTCACTCTCAGTCATTTTTATTTCTTCTGCTCTGAATTTTCTATTTATATATTTTGCCCGTATGTTTATTGTCATTTCATATTTCATACTAATGTTAATAATAGCTTTATTAAGATTATTAACCTTTAATCTATTAAAATATTATAAATCTGATTAATATATACAGTGGTGGAGTGGCTATGATGACAGGCTCTGAAACCAGATTGCCTGAATTCAAGTCCTCATTCTTCACTTTGCAAGCTGTGTGACATTGTGAGAGCTTCATAGAGTTGCTATGAAATTTAAATTCACTAGTACACATAAGTTGCTTAGAATGACTTATAATACACTGTAATCACTCAATAAATTTGAGTATGTGAAAAGGACTCCATATTCTCACAAACCGTCTCTTGTTTTTATTATAAAATTAATTTTAATTGCAAAAAATACATAAATGCATTTTCTGTGTTTAAAAGACACAAAGCATTATAAATTATGTTAAATTTTTTCATTAACAATCCACCCGACAGATTAGCCACTAATGTATGATGGGTTTTCTTTGTGGCGTTTTTCAATTAACTTATATACACATTGTGAGTCATAAAATATATGGACTTTTACTTATGGGTTTCTTTTTAATACAAAATATATAAAATATTTCAGGTTACATTGGGCAGTTTGCTCCTCTCAAATATTACCAAGATGATATGGAATTGTCTTCATGGACTTTTTATCTTTTTGCAGTGATTGTTTTTGCTTATTCCACTGTCACTTTCTTTTATTTCTAATAACTTCATATGTGTTGATAACTATTATTAAGTCCACTACATTATTTTTAGCCCTTCCTGAATACTCAGATTTGAGTTGTAGAATCAACATTTCAAAATCCTTAATTACTATTGATTCAAATTCTTAGACTAAAATAGAAAAGAACTGATAAATTTATAATATTGGGTCTTCCCGTTGATGAGCATGATTTATTCCCCATTTATCATGCCATTCAATAAAATGTGTGTTAGTTTGTCTTCACACTGTTGATAAAGACATACCTGAAACTAGGAACAAAAAGAAGTTTAATTGGACTTACAGTTCCACAGGGCTGGGGAGGTCTCAGAATCATGGTGGAGGGTGAAAGATATTTCTTACATGGTGGCAGCAACAGAGAATGAGGAAGAAGTAAAAGCAGAAACCCCTGATAAACCCATCAGATCTCGTGAGACTTATTCACTATAACAAGAATAGCACAGGAAAGACTGGTCCCCATGATTCAATTACCTCCCACTGGGTCCCTCTCACCACACGTGGGAATTCTGGGAGATAAAATTCAAATTGAGATTTGAATGGGGACACAGCCAAACTATATCAAATGTTACCATTTCATATTTCTTCTTGGGTTTACTCTAAGGTGCATTATAATTTTTGTACTATGGCAAGAAGGAGCTTTCTCTAATTGCATTTTCTAGTGTTACTTGCTGGTGTATTGCATAGGTAGGGGAAAGTTATTTAATATATTTCTGCCTATTTATCGGTAAGATGAGAATAATAATGGTAGGAAAATTATTGTAAGGTTGTTGTGAGGATTAAATTTGTTAACATATAAAAGTATTTTTATTCCATCCTTTTCTTAGTCTTGAATTTATCAAAAACTTTAAAACTATTAAGTAAATTTATAAATTTTCTAACATATAACTATTCTTGGTGTTCTGAGTTAAACCATATTTTTAGATGGCTAAATTCCAGTTTTTAAAATTTTATTTAGGGTCTATGCATTTGTGAAAAATCAGATGGTTGTAGGTGTGGAGCCTTACTTCTGGGTTCTCCATTCTGTTCCATTGGTTTATGTGTCTGTTTTTGTGCTGATACCATACAGTTTTTGTTACTGTAGCCCTGTGATACAGTTTGAAGTCAGGTAAGATAATACCTCCAGTTTTGTTCTATTTGCTTAGGATTGCCTTGGCTATTTGGGCTTCTTTTTCAGTTCTGTATGAATTTTAAAATACTTTTTCTAGTTCTGTGAAGATTGTCATTGGTAGTTTGATAGAAATGACATTAAATCTGTATGTTGCTTTGGGCATTATGGCCATTTTAACAATATTGATTGTTCCTCTCCATGAGCATGGAATGTTTTTCCATTTCTTTCTGGCATCTCTGATTTCTTTGAGCACTGTTTTGTAGTTCACATTGTAGAGACCTTTCACTTCCCTTGTTAGGTGTAATTTTAGGTATTTTATTCTTATTTTGTTGTTTAAAATTTTTTTTTATTTCATTAGTTTTGGGGGAACAAGTGGTTTTTGGTTACATAGATAAGTTCTGAAGTGGCGAATTCTGAGATTTTGGTGCACCCATCACTCAAGCAGTGTACACTGTGCCGAATGTGTAGTCTTTTATTTCTCACCCCTCTTCAACCCATTCCCTGAGTCCCCAAAGTCCATTATATTAGTCTTGTCTTTTCATCATCATAGTTTAGCTCCCACTTATAAGTGAGAACATACAATACTTGGTTTTCCATTCCTGAGTTACTTCACTAAGAGTAATGGTCTCCAATTCCATCCAGCTTGCTGTGAATGCCATTATTTTGTTTCTTTTAGTGGCTGAGTAGTATTCTATGGTACATATATATATGGTTTATATATATATGGTATTCTATGATATATATATTATATATATAATATTTTATTTATTCACTCGGTTGATGGGCATTAGGGATGGTTCTATATTTTTGCAATTGTAAATTGTGCTGCTATAAACATGCATGGTGCACGTTTCTTTTTAAGATAATGATTTCTCTTCCTTTGGGTAGATACCTGGTAGAGGGATAGCTGGATTGAATGATAGTTGTACTTTTAGTTTTTAAAGATATCTCCATACTGTTTTCCAGAGTAGTTGTACTCATTTGCATTCCCAACAGCAGTATAAAAGTGTTCCCTTTTCACCACATCCATGCCAATATCTATTATTTTATATTTTTCATAATAATTATGCCCATTCTTGCAGGAGTAATGTGGGATCTCATTGTAGTTTTAATGTGCATTTCTCTGATGGTTAGTGAGGTTCAGCATTTTTTTCATATGCTTGTTGGCCACTTGTGTATCTTCTTTTGAGAATTGTCTATCCATGTCCCTTGCCTACTCTTTGATGGGATTATTTGATTTCCTTTTTCTGATTTGTTTGAGTTCCTTGTAGATTCTGGATGTTAGTACTTTGTTAAATGCATGGTTTGCAAAGAATTTCTTCCACTCCGTGGGTTGTCTGTTTACTCTGCTGATTGTTTCTTTTACTGTGCAGAAGGTTTTTAGTTTAATCAAGTCCTATTTATTTCTTTTTGTTTTCATTGCATTTGCTTCTGGGTTATTGGTCATAAATTGTTTGCCTGTGCCAACATCTAAAAGAGTTTTTCCAGTATTATCTTCTAGAATGTTTATGGTTTCTGGTCTTAGATGTAAGTCTTTAATTCATCTTGAGTTGATTTTTGTGTAAGGTGAGAAATGAAGTTTCAGTTTTATATTTCTGAATGTGACTTTCCAATTATCCCAGCACAGTTTGTTGAATATGATTCTTTTCGCCACTTTATGTTTTTGTATGCTTTCGTGAAGATCAGTTGGCTGTAAGTATTTGGGTTTATTTCTGGGTTCTCCATTCTGTTCCATTGGTCTGTGTGCCTATCTTTATACCAGGCCCATGCCGTTTTGGAAACCATAGCCTTGTAGTATATCTTGAAGTCGGGTAATGTGATGCCTCCAAATTTTGTCTGTTTGCTTAGTCTAGCTTTGGCAATGCAGAGGCTTTTTGGTTCCACATGAATTTTAGGATTGTTTTCTCTAGTTCTTTGAAGAATGATGGTGGTATTTTGATGGGAATTGCATTGAATTTATAGGTTGCTTTTGGCAATATGATTATTTTTACAATATTGATTCTACCCATTCGCTAGCGTGGGATATGTTTCCATTTGTTTGTGTCATCTATGATTTCTTTCAGCAGTGTTTTGTAGATTTCCTTGTAGAGAACTTTTACCTCTGTGGTTAGGTATATTTCTATGCATTTTCTTTGCAGTTGTTGTAAAAGGAATTGAGTTATTGACTTGATTCCCAGTTTCCTAAGTATATTATTCTTTCTGCTGCAATAGTGAATGGGATTGCATTCCTGATTTGGCTCTCAGCTTTGTTATTGTTGTTGCACAGAAATGCTAGTGATTATTCTACACTGATTTTGTATACTGAAACTTTGATAAAGTTTGGTGAAAACAAGAAATGAGGAAAGGACTCCCTATTCAATAAATGGTGCTGAGATAACTGGCCATCCATTTGCAGATTAACACCAGACTTGTTTCCAAAACCTCAGTCAAGTGATCAAAGTTAACATCATCAATTATAAGTCATATTGATAGCATGCACCCTTAAAATGATGTGATGAGAATGGCAGTTTCTCTGTGTGGTCAACTTCCCAAAAACCCATAACCTTAGTTTAATAATGATAGTAAAAACAGGCAAATCCCAATAGAGAAGTACTCTATAAAATTCCTGACTAATATACCTTAAACCTGTCAGCATCATCAAAAATGAGGAAAATCGGAGAAACTGCCACAGCCAAATGAAACCTAAGAAAACGTGACAACTAAATGTGATGTGGTAATCTGGATCCTGGAATAGAAAAATGACATTAAGTAAAAACTGAGGAAATCTAAATAAGGTATGAATTTTAATTAAAATAATGCATCATTATTGGCTCATTATTTAGAACAAATGTAGCATACTAAAATACGATGTTAATAATAGAAGACACTGCATGTAAGGTATATGGTAACTCTCTGTACTATCTTTCCAGTTTTTCTGTAAAACTAGAAGTATTTTAAAATTAAAAGTTTGTGTAAGTGATCTTACAATTTGTGTGGTTGCTTAAATTTTAAATATGACATTAAACTATATAGTAAGTTGTAAAAACATTCTAGAAACTGTATTCTGAAAACAAGCTCCTAGTCTCAGAACCTAATCCAGGAACTGTGTCATTAAAGGAAATGAAAATCTATAGGTCCTGTATGGGACAGTGACAGACCCTGGCAGACTGTTTTGCCCTACCTTGTTACTGTTTCTGGCTCTCTTCTTTGCACTTTCTACTTAGTTGATCAATTTATAGCCTTTTGTGGCATAAGGCCTAAAATTGAAGCCCAAATTGATATGCTTTTTTTGGCATCTGGTGAAATAGGACCTCAAATGGCATAATCATAAATTTTCTTCCCTACTCTGTTGCAATGGATGAGGTCCCCTAGCCAAACAGTTCTCCTTATCAAGAGGACCCTGCACAATTCTTTCTTATCTCTGAATCACAGGTTTCAGTTCCCTGCCAGCTCATGGTATTATTTGAATAAGCCAATCACATCTTCCCACAGGAACCAAGGCTCGCCCTATACTCTTGATATTGCCAAAGCTGCCTCCTGCAGCCCTTGATTGTGTATTCTATTCCTGAGTACATTTCTCATGTGGCCCTACATAGTGTATGGTATGCTCCACCCAGGCTGTGAGTACAGGTGATTGATAAACCTCTGTCAATCTCATCAGTCCTCTGCTGAATGTTGTGTGTTCAAACATCACCATAACCTTAGGGTAGTAATCCCTTTCTCAACAATAGGGTGAATAGCAGGTGATTTAAACACCCTGATAATGTACTATGTAAAAGGAGAATGAAGGTATTTTTGCATTTGTGAAACAAGTAGAGCTATCTCCAAACAAAAGACATCTACATTTATAAAGCTAAAATAAAAATAATTTTGAAACCCAAGAAGTAGCAATAGCAATGCATATCATTTGTGTAATAAGCATAGGTTCCATAACAGTAATTCAAATCTGAGAGCAGCTTCAATACCTGTAGTCACATGCTCTCCACCTACTCTGCCCATCCCTTCTTTCCAATACACAGTCCATACCCCCACGAAGTATTATAGGGTGTACTGTAGTTGGTGTAGCCCACATCACAGCACTTGATTGGGGCAGTGTTTATCCGTGCACTACTCTAATAGTTGCAGACAATCCTGAAAAAACACTGTGAACTTTGGGTGATAATGGTATGTATCAATGTAGGTTCACTGATTAAAAAAAAAAAAGTATCACTGTACTAAAATTAAAAATGTGGTACATATACATTATAAAATACTATGCAGTCATAAAAAATGAAATTATGTTCTTTGCAGCAACATGGAAGCTGGAAGGCCATTATCTTGAGAATTAATTCAGAAAGAATTTTAAAAAGAAAGAGAATTAATTCAGAAACAGAAAAGCAAATACCACATGTTCTCACTTATAAGTGGGAGCTAAAAATTGAGTACACATAGACACAAAGAGAATAATAGATACCAGGGCCTACTTGAGGATGGAGGGTAGGAGGAGGGTGAGGGTTGTAAAACTACCTATTGGGTACTATGCTCACTACCTGGATGGTAAAATAATTTGTATGACAAATCCTAGTGACATGCAATTTGCTCATGTAACAAACCTGCATATGTAACCCTTGAACCTAAAATAATAGTTGAAAAAGAAAAAATAAATAAATAAAGTGAAGAAGCCAAAAAAAAAAAAAAAAAGAGTACTACTGTGATACAAATGTTAATATTGAGGGTGGTTCTGCATGTGTGAGGGCAGATAATATGTAAAAACTCTTTATATTTTCTGCTTAATTTTGCTGTAAACATAAAACTACTCTAAAAAATAAAACGTGTGTTAAATAAAACTAGAGAGATTCAACAGCAAATTTTGAATGGCAAAAGAAACAATAAATGAACTTGAAGGTATGTCATTTGAAATTATTCAGTCTGACGTGCAGGAAAAAAAGAAGAAGGAAGAAAAATGAACAACACCTAAGAAATTGGTGGGCCATTGTCAAGCATACCAACATAGGCATAATTGAAATACCAGAAGCAGAGGAGAGAAAAAGGAACAGAAAGGATATTTGAAGAAATAATTTAAAACTTCCCAAATTTGATGAAAGACATAAATCTACACATTCAAGAAGCTCAGTGAACCCCAGGTAGGATAAACTCAGAGATCCACTTTAACACACATTAAAATCAAATTGTCAAAAGCTAAAGAAGGAAACAATCTTGAAGGCAGCAAAATAAGGGGGAATCATTACATACAAGATAATCTTACTAACAGACAATTGTTTAATGGCCAGTTTTAGAAACCATGGATGCCAGAAGGCCATGAAATGACAAATTTAAGGTGCCAAAATAAAAATAAATTTTCAATCAAAATTCTATATCCAGCAAAACTTCAAAAATGAAGAAACTAAGACATTCTCAGATAAACAAAAGCTAAAAGAACTATCACCAGCAGGCTTGTTCCTCTAGTTTGGTACAGAGAGGACAAAAGAGAGAGGAAGAGGAGGTGAACACATATAATGACACCTCTGCCACTGTCACAGCAACAGTTCTATCCCTGCCACCCTCAGTCTGGGGAAAAAACAGAGCTTGAGGTCTAGACCCAAACTTACAGCATGCCACAGTCACCATATAAAGAGGAGAAAAATCTCTCTTCCTGGTGAGCCCTCAACTTTCTGCTCCCCAACAAGCAGGGCCCCAAGCTTATTCTAGCTGGGCAGCTACCCTATCCCACAAGCTAAACACTCCCAGTAGCAGCAGCTCTATGTTTCTCAGAGGTGGAACCTCCAGGGTCAAAAAAAACTTATACTCTGCCACTGCCACTGCAGTGGTACTACCACTGCTACTCTTGAACTAACAAAGGAACAAAGATCCTAAGTGCCTTATCCACACCTTCAGCAAACTTTAGTTGACTCAAGGAGAGAAGTCCAGTCCATCTCTCACAAGTTCCACCCACCGTCCATGCTTATCACTAAGCAGGGAACCCCTAGCTTGGGCCCACCCCCTATCCTGGGCTTATTGCACTAGGGTGGAGCCCCCAGGAGACCAGCAAAAGCCCCTCAGTCACAAACACTACTAAGGTCTTTCCTCTGCTGCTTTGGAGTTGGGGTGAAAACATAAACTCTGAGATCACCACAGAGCTGTGGCAGACAGCCCACGAGTGCCAAGCGATGATCTATAGCCAGCAGTCAAGTGAGACAGAAGCTCACACTTTCAGAGCATTAAAAGGGAGCACAGATACAACTGTGAGGAAATATAGGGGAGCCACACAACTGAGCAAGGGCCTTCCAACTGAACATTACACCTAAGCACCACCTACTGAATCACACCCTAAACTTCAACACAAAAAACTACCTCACTAACATACACACCTGTGAAACCAAAGACAAGAAATCAGCTACAAATAAAGACCATGCACAAAGCCTTGGCTCTGTAAAAACATCCAGAAAAGAAGCCTATTGACCATACTCAATCTACACCACAGTTAAAGGAACACCCACACACTGAAATGAGAAAACAAACAATGCAAGAACTTTAGCAACTCAAATGCCAGAGCATCTTATGTCCTCCAAATGACCACACCATTTCTCAAACAAAGGTCTTCACCAGGCTGAGCTAGCTGAAATTACAGAAATAGAATTCAGAATATGGATAAGAACAAAGATCATCAAAATTCAGAATTGCAAAACCCAATCCAAAGAAACTAAAAATCACAATAAAGGAATACAGGAGCTGTCAGAAAAAAAAATAGTCAGTATAAAAAGGAACCTAACTGATTATATGAACTGAAAAACACACTACAATGATTTCACAATACATTCACAAGTATAAAAAGGAGAACAGACCATGCTGAGGAAAGGACCTTAGAACTTGAAGATGAGCTCTCTGGAATAAGATAATCAGAAAAAAAAAAAAAAGAAAAAAGCATAAAAAGAAATGAACAAAACCTACAAAAAATATGAGATTATATAAAGAGGACATATCTATGAATCACCAGCGTTCTTGAAAAATATAGGGAAAAGCAAACAAATTGGAAAACTTATTTCAGGATATCATTCATGAAAACATCCCCAATCTTACTAGAGAGGCCAACAGTAAAACTTAGAAAATACAGAGAAACCCCTACAACATTCTGCACAAGGTTATTGCCAAAACACATAATCATCACATTTTTTCAAGGTCAAAATGAAAGAAAGTATGTTAAAGTTGGCTAGCAAGAACAGGTCACCTACAAAGGGAACCCTGTCAGACTGACAGAAGACCTCCCAGCAGAAACCTTACAAGCCAGGATATATTGGGGGCCTATATTCAACATTCAAAAAAAAAAAAAAAAACTTCCATCAGGAATTTTATATTCAGCCAAACTAAACTTCCTAAGCGAGGGAGAAATAAGATCCTTTTCAGATAGGCAAATTCTGAGTAAATTTGCTACCACCATACCTGCCTTACAAGAAACCTTGAACAAAGCGCACTAAATATGGAAAAAAAAAAAATTTCCAGCCAGTATGAAAACTCACTTAAGTACACAGACCAGAGACACTATAAAGCAACAACACAAACAAGCCAGCATAATAACCAGCTAATCACATAATCACAGGTTCAAATTGACACATATTGATAGTAATCTTGAGTGTAAATGGGCTAACTGCCCCCATTTAAAAGAAAAAGAGAGGCAATCTGGATAAAACTGCAAGATCCAGTAGTATACTGTCTTCAAGAGATCCATCTCACACGCAATGACACCCATAGGCTCAAAATAAAGGAATGAAGGAAAATTTACCAAGCAAATGGATATTAGACAAAAAAGCAGAAATTGGAATCCTAATTTCAGACAAAACAGACTTTAAACAAAGATCAAATAAGACAAAAGGGCATTACATAATGGTAAAGGGTTCAATTCAATGAGAAGACCTAACTATCCTAAATATAAGTACCCACCACAAGAGCACCCAGATTGATAAAGCAAGTTAGTAGAGACTTACAAAGAAACCTAGAAAACCCACTATTATTAGTGGGAGACTTTAATACCCCAATTACAATATTAGAAAGACCATCAAGTCAAAAAATTAACAAATGTATTCAGGACCTGAACTCAACATTGGACTAAATGAATCTCAAAGACCTCTACATAACTCTCCATGCAAAAACAACAGAACATACATTCTTCTCATCACCACATGACACATACTCTCTAGAATTGACAACACAATCACACACAAAACAATCCTCAGCACATGCAAAAGAACAGAAATTATATCAAACACACTCTCAGACCACAGTGCAATAAAAACAGAAGTTAAGACTAACAAAAATCTTTCAAAATTAGGAAATTACATGGAAATTGAATAATCTGCCCCTGAATAACTTTTGGGTAAATAATGAAATTAAGACAGGAATCAAGAAGTCTTTGGAAACTAATGAGAACAAAGATACAACATATCTGTGGGACACAACTAAGACAGGAATAAGAGGGAAATGTGTAGCAATAAATGCCCACATCAGAAAGTTAGAAATATCTCAATTTAACAACCTAACATCACAACTAAAGAACTAGATTACCAGCTCAATATGACTTATCGTTAGAGAAATGCAAATTGAAACCACAATGAGATACCATGTCATGGTGGTCAGAATGGCTATTATGAAAAAGTCAAAAAACAATAGATGTTGGCAACGTTGCAGAGAAAAAGGAATGCTTTTATACTGTTGGTGGAAGTGTAAATTGTTTCAGCCATTGTGGAAAGCAGTGTAGAGATTCCTCAGAGACTTAGTGGCAGAAATACCATTTGACCTAACAATTCCATTACTTTGTATATACCCAACGGAATATAACTTGTTCTATTATAAAGACACATGCATGCATATGTTCATAGCAGCACTATTCACAATAGCAAAAACATGGAATCAATCCCAGTGCCCATCAATGATAGACTGGATAATGAAAATGTGGTATATATACACCATGTAATACAAGCATTGATAAAAAGGAATTAGATCATGTCCTTTGCAGGGACATGGATGAAGTTGGAAGCCATTTTCCTCGGCAAACTAACCCAGGAACAGAAAACCAAACACTGCATGTTCTCACTTATAAGTCGGAGATGAATGATGAGAACACATGGACACAAGGAGGAAAACAACACAAGCTGGGGCCTGTAATGGGGGGAGAGAGAATATCAGAAAGAATAGCTAATGGATGCTTTGCTTAATACCTAGGTGATGGGATGATCTGTGCAGGAAACCACCATGGCACATGTTTGTCTATGCAGCAAACCTGCACATGTGGCACGTGTACCCCTGAACTTAAAATAAAAGTTGAAGAAACAAACAAACACAAACACCCAGAGAACCTAGGAAAAATCAACTCCAAAGCTAACAGAACACAAGAAAAAAAATCAGAGATGAACTGAAAGAAATTGAGACACAAAGAAAATTCAAAGAAGCAACAAATTCAGGGGTTGGTTTATTGAAAAAATTAACAAAACAGGCCATTAGCTAGACTAATAAACAAAAAAAGAGAGAAGATCTGAACAAACACAATTAAAAATGACAAAGACATTACCACTGACCCCACAGGAATACAAATAACCATCAGAGAATATTATGAAGACTTCTATGCACATAAACTAGAAAATCTAGAAGAGATGGATAACCTCCTGTATGCATACAACCTCCCAAGACTGAACAAGGAAGAAATTGATCCTCTGAAAAGACTAATAATGAGCTCCCAAATTGAACCAGTAATAAATAGCCTAGAAAAAAAAAAGCCCCGAACCAGAACCAGATGGATTGACAGCTGAATCTACCAGATTTACAAGGAAGATCTGGTACTATTCCTATTAAACTTCTTCCAATAAATTAAGAAAGTGAGGCTCCACTCTAACTTATTCTATGAGGCCAGCATTGTCCTGATACCAAAACCTGGCAGAGACACAACAAAAAGAACACTTCAGGTCAATAACCTTGAGGAACATTGATGTAGAAATTCTCAACAAAATACTGGCAAACTGAAACCAGCAGCATATCAAAAAGCAAATGCCCCATGATCGAGTAGTCTTCATCCCCAAGATGTAAGGTTGGTTCAATATATGAAAACCAATAAGTGTGATTCATCAAATAAACAGAACTAAAGACAAAAACCACAGTATTATCTCAATAGATGCAGAAAAGGCTTTTGATAAAGTTTAACATCCCTTCATGTTAAAAACGCTAAAGAAACTAGGAATACACATCGAAAGGAAAGAAGACACATTGAAGGAATACACATCTAAATAATAAGAGCCACCTATAACAAACGCACAGTCAATATTATACTGAATGGTCAAAAGCTGAAAGCATTCCCTTTGAAAACTGGCACAAGACAAAGATGCCTTCTGTCACCACTCCTATTCAACATTGTATTAGAAGTCCTGGCCAGAGCAATCAGACAAGAGAAAAAATAAAGCTTATCCAAATAAGCAGAGAAAAAGTCCAACCATCTCTGTATCCCTGTTTGTATACAAGATGATTTTGTTTAAGCCAGAGTCTTGCTCTGTCACCCAGGCTGGATTGCAGTGACGTGATCTTGACTCACTGCAACCTCCACCTCCACCTCCACCTCCCACATTCAAGTGATTCTCATGCCTCAACCTCCCAACTAGCTGGCATGCACCATCATGCCCAGCTATTTTTTGTATTTTTACTAGAGATGGGATTTCGCCATATTGGTCAGGCTGGTCTCAAACCCCTGACCTCAATAAATCAGCTTGCCTTGGCCTCCCCAAATTCCTGGATTACAGGCATGAGCCACAGAACACGAGATGACTCTATATCTAGAAAGCCAGATAGTCTTGGCCCAAAAGCTCTTTCAGGTGATAAACAACCTTAGTCTTTTGTTTTCTCTCATTCTGTGGCTTGTTTCTTTACTTTGTTGACATCATTTGCTGTGCAGAAGCTTTTAATTTGATGTGATCCCATTTGTCCATTTTTTTCTTTAGTTGCCTGTGCTTATGGGGTATTACTTAACATTTTCTTGTAGTAGTTTTATAGTATGAGGTTTTAGATTTAAGTCTTTAATCCAATTTGATTTGATTTCTGTATACAGTGAGAGATAATGGTCAAGTTTTAATCTTCTGCATATGGATATCCAGTTTTCCCAGCACCATTTATTGAAGAGACTGTCCTTTCTCCAATGTATATTCTTGGTACCTCTGTCGAAAATGAGTTCACTGTAGGTGTATGAATTTAGTTTTGAGCTCTCTATGTTGTTCCATTGGTCTATGTGTCTGTTTTAATTCCAGTGCCATGCTGTTTTGGTTACTATAGCTCTGTAGTATAATTTGAAGTCAGGTAAAGTGATTCTTCTAGTTTATAACTAACTTAACATTCTAAATATGTGCCTCCACCATTCTTGCGCATGTCAGTCAATTGTATCACCCTGCACTTAGCCACTCAAACAAAACACCTGGGAATTATTCTACATTTCTAATTTTCCTTGCATCCTAAACCTTGAATCTATCAGAAAGTTTAGTTGTTGTTGTTGTTTTTTTTCCTTTTTTCATTTTTTAAAATTATACTCTAAGTTCTGGGGTACATTAGCAGAATGTGGAGTTTTGTTACTTGGGTATACAGGTGTCGTGGTGGTTTACTGCACCCATCAACCAGTCACCTACATTAGGTGTTTCTCCTGATGTTATCCCTGCCCTAGCCCCCCAGCCCCCGACAGACCCCAATGTGTGATGTTCGCCTCCCTATCTCCATGTGTTCTCATTGTTCAACTCCCACTTATGAGTGTAAACATGCAGTGTTTGGTTTTCTGTTCTTGTGTTAGTTTGCTGAGAATGATGGTTTCCAGCTTTATCCATGTCCCTGCAAAGGACATGCACTCATCCTTTTTTAAGGCTGCATAGTATTCCATGGTGTATATATACCACATTTTCTTTATCCAGTCTATTATTGATGGACAAGTGTTTGCTGTTGTGAATAGTGCCACAATAAGCATACATGTGCATGTGTCTTTATAGTAGAATGATTTACAATCATTTGGGTATACACCCAGTAATGGGATTGCTGGATCAAATGGTATTTCTAGTTCTAGATCCTTGAGGAATTGCCACACTGTGGCGATAGTTTATTTTGCTGTGCAGAAGCTCTTTCGTTTAATTAGATCCCATTTGTCAATTTTTGCTTTTTGTGCCATTGCTTTTCGTGTTTTAGACATGAAGTATTTGCCCATGCCTATGTCCTGAATGGTATTGCCCAGGTTTTCTTCCAGGATTTTTATGGTCCTAGGTCTTAAGTTTAAGTCTTTGATCCATCTTGAGTTGATTTTTGTATAAGGTATAAAGAAGGGGTCCAGTTTCAGTATTCTGCATTTGGCTAGCAAGTTTTCCCAACAACATTTTTTAAACAGGGAATCTTTTCCCCATTGCTCATTTGTGTCAGGTTTGTCAAAGATCAGATGGTTGTAGATGTGTGGTGTTATTTCTGAGGACTCTGTTCTGCTCCATTGGTCTATATATCTGTTTTGGTACCAGTACCATGCTGTTTTGGTTACTTTAGCCTTGTAGCATAGTTTGAAGTCAGGTAGCATGATGCCTCCAGCTTTGTTCTTCTTGCCAAGAATTGTGTTTGCTATGTGGGCTCTTTTTTGGGTCCGTGTGAAGCTTACAGTAGTTTTTTTTTTTTCCCAATTCTGTGAAGAAAGTCAGTGGTAGCTTGATGGGGATGGCATTGAATGTATAAATTACTTCGGGCAGTATGGCCATTTTCAAGATATTGAGTCTTCCTATCCATGAGCATGGAATGTTTTTCCATTTCTTTGTGTCCTCTCTTACTTTCTTGAGCAGTGGTTTGTAGTTCTCCTTGAAGAGGTCTTTCACATCCCTTGTAAGTTGTAATCCTAGGTATTTTATTCTCTTTGTAGCAATTGAGAATGGGAGTTCACTCATGATTTGGCTCTCTGTTTGTCTGTTCTTGGTGTATAGGAGTGCTTGTGATGTTTGCACGTTAATTTTGTGTCCTGAGACTTTGCTGAAGTAGTTTACCAGCTTAAGGAGATTTTGTGCTGAGATGATGGGGCTTTCTAAATATACAATCTAAATATATAATCATGTCATCTGCAAACAGAGACAATTTGACTTCCTCTCTTCCTAATTGAATACCCTTTATTTCTTTCTCTTGCCTGATTGCCCTGGCCAGAATTTCCAATACTATGTTGAATAGTAGTGGTGAGAGAGGGCATCCTTGTCTTCTGCCAGTTTTCAAAGGGAATGCTTCTTGTTTTTGCTCGTTCAGTGTGATATTGGCTGCAGGTTTGTCATAAATAGCTCTTTTTATTTTGAGATACGTTCCATCAATACCCAGTTTATTTAGAGTTTTCAGCATGAATTGGTGTTGAATTCTGTCAAAGGCCTTTTCTGCATCTATTAAAATAATCGTGTGGTTTTTATTATTGGTTCTGTTTATTTGATGGATTACGTTTATTGATTTGCGTATGTTGAAACAACCTTGCATCCTAGGGATGAAGCCGACTCGATCGTGGTGGATAAGCTTTTTGATGTGATGTGCTGCTGGATTTGGTTTGCCAGTATTTTATTGAGGATTTTCATATCGATGTTCATCAAGGATATTGGCCTGAAATTTTCTTTTGTTGTTGTGTCTCGGCTAGGTTTTGGTATCAGAATGATGTTGGCCTCGTCAAATGAGTTAGGGAGGAGTTTCTCTTGTTCTATTGTTTGGAATAGTTTCAGAAGGAATGGTACCAGCTCCTCTTTTTACCTGTGGTAGAATTTGGCTGTGAATCCCTCTGGTCCTGGCCTTTGTTGTTGTTGTTGTTGCTGTTGGTAGGCTGTTAATTACTGCCTCAATTTCAGAACTTGTTATTGGTTTACTCAGGGATTTGACTTCTTCCTTGTTTAGTCTTAGAAAGGTGTATGTGTCCAGGAATTTATCAATTTCTTCTAGATTTTCTAGTTTATTTGCATAGAAGTGTTTATAGAATATCTGATGGTAGTTTATAGAATATCTGATGGATCAGTGGTGATATCCCCTATATCATTTTTTATTGCATCTATTTGATTCTTCTCTCTTTTCATTTATTAGCCTGTCTTGCGGTCTATTTTGTTGATCTTTTCAAACAACTGGCTCCTGAATTCATTGATTTTTTGAAGGATTTTTCATGTCTCTATCTCCTTCAGTTCTGCTCTGATCTTAGTTATTTCTTGTCTTCTGCTAGATTTTTAGTTATCTTATCTGTCAAAAGTATTATGTTGTTGCAAATTTAATTGCGGTTTTGGTGTTGTTAAAATTTGCCATTTGATATTGGAATACATTCTCAAATAAATGTGGTTATGTTCTACATTATTTTAATGGGCAATTCTCACCTTATGCTTGTTTTTCTAATGACTTATTACTTGCTATTTATTTTATTTTATTTTAGACTATGGAAATAATGTTAGACAGAAAGCAAATTTCTGCAGTTTCCATATTCGAGTTCCAAATGGGCAGTAAAGCAGCAGAGACAACTCGCAATGTCAACAACACATTTGGCCCAGGAATTGCTAATGAACACACAGTGCAGTGGTGGTTCAAGAATTTGCAAAGGAGATGAGAGCCTTGAAGATGAGGAGAATAGTGGCTGGCCATCAAAAGTTGACAATGAGCAACTGAGAGCAATCATTGAAGCTAATCCTCTTACAACTACACAAGTAGTTGCTGGAGAACTCAATGTCGTCCATTCTGTGGTCATTCAGCATTTGAAGCAAATTGGAATGGTGAAAAAGCTCGAGAAGGGGTGCCTCATGAACTGAGTGAAAATTTTTTTAAAATCATCACTTTGAAGTGTCGTCTTCTCTTATTCTATGCAACAATAACTTTCTGATAGATTCAAGGTTTAGGATGGAGGAAATATAGAAATGTAGGATAATTCTCAGGTGTTTTGATTGAGTGGCTAGGTGAAGGGTAATACAACTGATGGGCATTGACAAGACTGGCAGAAAATCGTGTTTAGAATTCAATTGAATTGTGACATGTGAAGAAAAGTGGATTTTATATGACAACTGGAGATGACCAGCTCAGTGGTTGGACTAAGAGGAAGCTCCAAAGCATTTCCTAAAGCCAAACTTGCCCCAAAATAAAAGGCATGGTCACTGTTTAGTGGTCTGCTGCTTGTGTGATCCACTACAGGTTTCTGAATACTGGCAAAACCATCACATCTGAGAAGTATGCTCAGCAAATCAAATTGATGAGATGCACCAAAAATTGCAACACCTGCAGCCAGCATTGGCCAACAGAAAGGGCCCAATTATTCCCCACAACAATGCCCAACCACACGTCACACAACCAATACTTCCAAAGTAAAATGGATTCAGCTATGAAGTTTTGCCTCTTTCGTCATATTCACCTGACTTCCTGCCAACAAACTAAACGTCTTCAATCATCTCGAAAACTTTTTGCAGGGAAAATGCTTCCACAACCAGCAGGATGCAAAAAATACTTTCCAAGAGTTCTTTGAATCCCAAAGCATGGAATTTTATGGTACAGGAATAAACAAACTTATTTCTCATTGGCAAAAATGTGTTGATTGTGATGGGTTTCTATTTTTATTAATAAAGGTATGTTTGAGCCCAGTTATAATAATTTAAAATTCACGATCCAAAACCGCAATTACTTTTGCACCAACCTGCAATCCTAGAGCCATTCAATTTTCCCCATGTCCACTGCTACCACCAGTGGTCTAAGGCACTATTAGATAGACTATGAGAAAGAGACTCCTAACTGAGCTCGATGTTCCCAATTTTGCCAATCCCCAGCTTTTTTTTATATTTTATACTGCAGCAATAGTGATCTTTTAAAACACATAAACTGGATCATGATACTCTTTGACATAAAACATTTCAAGTGCTTTAAAACAAACATTTGACCAATTTGTTTTGGCTTATGTATTCTGGATACTGACTATATCTGTACCTTCACCTCCTGCTACTTAGTCGTTGGATCAAAATGCTTTTGGTACTATGAGTTTTTTTCTATTTCTTGGGAGTATGTAAAGCTTTCTCCCATTGCAGGAACTTTGCAAATGCTATACTATCTGACTGCAAACATTGGCCCTTAGATCTTTGCAATGTTTTCTCCTTCTGTCATTCGAATCTCAGTTTAAATATCACCACCTCAGCAAAGGTAAAATGCTCCATCATCATGCTTGATATACTACCTTATTTTCTTTTTCTTAAGCACTTATTATTTGAAATGATTTTTTAATGCTCCACAGCCCAAACAGAATTGAAACACTTTGAAAATTGTACCTTGCCTATCATGTTCATTACTTTCTTTCCTGCACCAAGAACAGTGCCTGAAACATAATATGTCATATGTGCTCAATTATTACCAGTTAAATAAATGCCTTGCAGGCATTACCCCTGAGGTTCCAGGAAAGCTGTAAAAATCAACAAAATGAATAACAATATCACAGTTTTCCTCCCTTTCATTCATCCTGCTTGGGTTCCTCAGCATATGCTTTTATGGTACAAAGGTACAAAATCATCTTGAAGACACTGTCTTTTTAGATTGGATCTAATTCTTGTCAGAGTAGCCAACTGGGGATGGTATTATCCCATGGAAGTGCTACAGTCTGCTCTTCTTCTGCCCATTGGGGTTAAAACAAATCTAAATTTAGAGCAGGCTGAGCAACAGTCCTGTTCCGTAGCTGCTCTAATATTGTGAGCTGTCTTCCTTTAATTGTTTCTTTTTAAATCTTTTGCCAATCACTTTGGGTAGTATGGAAATTTTAACCATCATAAATCTTCCAATCCATAAACATTGGGTATACTTCCATTTGTGACCTCTTTAATTTATTTTGGCAATGTTTTGTCATTTTCAGTGTGAAAATCCTCTGCATAATTGTTAAGTTTATTTCTATTTTATTCTATTTTGTGTTGTTTTATTTTTTAAAATTTTTTCAAATTCTACTTTAAGTTCTGGGACACATGTGCAGAATGTGCAGGTATGTTACATAAATATACATGTGCCATGCTGGTTTGCTGCACCAATCAACCCATCATCTACAATAGACATTTGTCCTAATACTATCCCTCTGCTTGCCCCCCACCCCCTGATGGGCCCCAGTGTGTGATGTTCCCCTCCCTGTGTCCATGTGTTCTCATCATTCAACTCCCACTTATGAATGAGAACATGCAGTGTTTGGTTTCTGTTCCTGTGTTAGTTTGCTGAGAATGATGGTTTCCAGCTTCATCCATGTTCCTGCAAAGGATGCAAACTCATTCCTTTTCATGGCTGCATAGTATTCCATGATGTATATGTGCCACAGTTTATCTATCCAGTGTATCATTGCTGGACATTTGGGTTGGTTCCAAGTCTTTGCCATTGTAAACAGTGTTGCAATAAACATACATGTGCATATATCTTTATAGTAGAATAATTAATAATCTTTTGAGTATATACCCAGTAATGGGATTGCTGGGTCAAATGGTACTTCAGGTTCTAGAGCCTTGAGTAATCGCCATACTGTCTTCCACAAAGGTTGAAGTAATTTACACTCCAACCAACAGTGGAAAAGCGTTCCTATTTCTCCACATCCTCTCCAGCATCTGTTGTTTCCTGACTTTTTAATGATCACCATTCTAACTGGCATGAGATAGTATCACATTGTGGTTTTCACTTGCATTTTTATAATGACAAGTGATAATGAGCTTTTTTCATTTTTTTTGGTCACATAAATGTCTTCTTTTGAGAAGTGTTCATATCCTTTGCCCACTTTTTGATGGGATTGTTTGGTTTTGTCTTGTAAATTTGTTTAACTTCCTTGTAGATTCTGGATATTAGCCCTTTGTCAAATGAATTGATTGTAAAAATTTTCTCCCATTCTGTAGGTTCCCTGCGCACTCTGATGGTAGTTTCTTTTGCTGTACAGAAGCTCTGTAGTTTAGTTAGATCCCATTTATCAATTTTGGCTTTTGTTGCCATTGCTTTTGGTGTTTTAGTCATGAAGTTTTAGCCCATGCCTGTGACCTGAATGGTATTTGCATTTGCTAGATTTTCTTCTAGGGTTTTTATGGTTTTAGGTCTTACGTTTTAGTCTTTAATCCATCTTGAATTAATTTTTATATAAGGTGTAAGGAAGGGGTCCAGTTTCAGTTTTCTGCATATGGCTATCCAGTTTTCCCAACACCATTAATTAAAAAGGGAATCCTTTCCCTATTGCTTGTTTTGTCAGGTTCGTCAAAGGTCTGATGGTTGTGTATGTGTAGTGTTTTTTGTCAGGCCTCTGTTCTGTTCCATTGCTCTATATATCAGTTTTGGTACCAGTACCATGCTGTTTTGGTTACTGTAGCCTTGTAGTATATTTTGAAATCACGTAGCATGATACCTCCAGCTTTGTTATTTTTGCTTAGGATTGTCTTGGCTATACAGGCTCCTTTTTGCTTCCATATGAAATTTAAAGTAGTTTTTTCTAATTCTGTGAAGAAATTCAATGGTAGCTTGATGGGAATAGCATTAAATCTATAAATTACTTTGGGCACTATGGTCATTTTCCCAATATTGATTCTTCATATCCATGAGCATGGAATGTTTTTCCATTTCTTTGTGTCCTCTTTTATTCATTGAGCAGTGGTTTGTAGTGCTCTTTGAAGAGGTCCTTCACATTCCTTGTAAGTTGTATTCCTAGGTATTTTATTCTCTTTGTAGCAATTGTGAATGGAAGTTGACTCATGATTTGGCTCTCTGTTTGTCTATCACTGGTGTATAGGAACGCTTGTGATGTTTGCACGTTAATTTTGTATCCTGAGACTTTGCTGAAGTTGCTTACCAGCTTAAGGAGATTTTGTGCTGAGATGATGGGGTTTTCTAAATATATAATTATGTCATCTGCAAACAGAGACAATTTAACTTCCTCTCTTCCTATTTGAATACGCTTTATTTATTTCTCTCGCCTGATTGCCCTGGCCAGAACTTCCAATACTATGTTGAATAGTAGTGGTAAGAGAGGGCATCCTTGTCTTCTGCCAGTTTTCAAAGGGAATGTTTCCAGCTTTTGCCCATTCAGTATGATATTGGCTGCAGGTTTGTCATAAATAGCTTTTTTTATTTTGAGATATGTTTCATCAATACCTAGTTTATTGAGTGTTTTTAGTATGAAGGGATGTTGAATTTTATTGAAGGCCTTTTCTGCATCTATTGATCTAATCATGTGGTTTTTGTCATTTGTTCTTTTTATGTGATGGATTATGTTTATTAATTTGAGTATGTTGAACCAGCCTTGCATCCCAGGGATGAAGCCAACTTGATCATGGTGGATCAGCTTTTGGATGTGTTGCTGGATTCTGTTGGCCAGTATTTTACTGAGGATTTTCATATCAATGTTCATCAGGGCTATTGCCCTGAAATTTTGTTTTTCGTTGTGTCTCCGCCAGGTTTTGGTATCAGGATGATACTAGCTTCATAAAATCAGTTAGGGAGATTTCTCTCTTTTTCTATTGCTTGGAATAGTTTCAGAAGCAAACTCCTCTTTGTACCTCTGGCAGAATTCTGCTGTGAATTCATCTGGTCCTGGGCTTTTTTTGTTTGTTAGGCTATTAACCACTTTCTCAATTTCAGAACTTGCTATTGAACTCTTCAGGGATTCGACTTCTTACTGGTTTAGACTGTGGAGGGTTATGTATCTAGGAATTTATCCATTTCTTCTAGATTTTCTGTTTTATTTTCAGAGAAGTGTTTATAGTATTCTCTGATGGTAGTTTGTGTTTCAGTGAGATCATTGGTGATACCCTTTAACATTTTTTATTGTGTCTATTTGATTCTTCTCTATTTTCTTCTCTATTAGTCTGGCTAACAGTCTATTTTGTTAATCTTTTTGAAAAACCACCTCCTGGATTCATTGATTTTTTGAAGGGTCTTTTATGTCTCTATCTCCTTCAGTTCTACTCTGATCTTAGTTATTTCTTGTCCTACTGCTAGCTTTTGAATTTGTGTGCTCTTGCTTCTCTGGTTCTTTTAATTGTGATGTTAGGGTTTCAATTTTAGATCTTTCCCGCTCTCTGATGTGGGCATTTAGTGCTGTAAGTTTCTCGCTAAACACTGCTTTACCTACACCCCAGAGATTCGGGTATGTTGTGTCTTTTTCTCATTGGTTTCAAAGAACTTATTTAATTCTGCCTTAATTTCGTTATTTACCCAGTAGTCGTTCCGGAGCAGGTAGTTCAGTTTCCATGTAGTTGTGTGGTTTTGAGTGAGTTTTTAAATCCTGATTTCTGATTTGTTTGCACTGTGGTCTGAGAGACTGTTTGTTATGATTTCTGTTCTTTTGCATTTGCTGGGATGTGTTTTACTTCCTATTATGTGGTCAATTTTAGAATAAGTGCGATGAGGTGTTGAGAAGAATGTATATTCTGTTGATTTGGGGTGGAGAGTTCTGTAGATGTATATTAGGTCTGCTTGCTCCAGAGCTGAGTTCAAGTCCTGAATATCTTTGTTAATTTTCTCTCTTTGATCTGTATACCATTGACAGTGGGGTGTTAATGTCTCCCACTATTATCATGTGGGAGTCTAAGTCTTTTTGTAGATCTCTAAGAACTTGCGTTAAGAATATGGGTGCTCCTGGCTGGGTGCAGTCACTCATGCCTGTAATCCCAGCACTTTGGGAGGCCTAGGTGGGCAGATCACCTGATATCAGGAGTTCAAAACCAGCCTGACCAATATATTGAAACCCTGTCTCTACTAAAAACACAAAAATTAGCCAGGCATGGTGTCAGGTACCTATAGTCCCAGCAACTCAGGAAACTGAGACAGGAGAATTGCTTGAA
>NW_012100788.1:139768-192643 GCF_000951045.1 Mandrillus leucophaeus | reverse complement strand
TAATAATAAATAAAAAATAAAAGAATATGGGTGATCCTGTATTGGGTGCATATATATTTATGATATTTAGCTCTTCTTGTTGCATTGTTCCCTTTAACACTATGTAATGACCTTCTTTGTCTTTTTTAATCTTTGTTGGTTTAAAGTCTGCTTTATCAGAGACTAGGATTGCAACCCCTGCTTGCTTTTTTCTTTTTCCCCTTTCCATTTTCTTGGTAAACATTCCTGCATCCCTTTATTTTGAGCCTATGTGCATCTTTGCATGTGAGATGGGTCTCCTGAATACAGCACACTGATGGGTCATTTTTTTTTTTTTTGAGATGGAGTCTTCCTCTGTCGCCCATGCTGGAGTGCAGTGGCATGATCTCAGCTCACTGCAAGCTCCACCTTCTAGGTTCACGCCATTCTCCTGCCTCAGCCTCCTGAGTAGCTGGGACTACAGGTGCCCACCACCACACCTCGCTATTTTTTTTGTATTTTTAGTAGAGACGGGGTTTCACCCTGTTAGCCAGGATGGTATCGATCTCATGACCTCGTGATCCGCCTTCCTTGGCCTCCCAAAGTGCTGAGATTACAGGCGTGAGCCACCGCGCCCAGCCAGGTCTTGACTCTTTATCCAATTTGCCAGGCTGTGTCTTTTAATTGGGGCAATTATCCTATTTGGATTGAAGGTTAATATTGTTGTGTGTGAATCTGATCCTGTCATCATGATGCTAGCTGGTTATTTTGCACATTAGTTGATGCAGTTTCCTCATAGTGTCATTGGTTCTTATTTTGGTATGTTTTTTCAGTGGTGGGTAACAAATTTTCCTTTCCATATTTAGTACTTCCTTCAGGATCTCTTGTAAGGCAGGTCTGGTGGTGACAAAATCCCTCAGCATTTTCTTGTCTGTAAAGGATTTTTTTTCCCTTCACTTATGAAGCTTGGTTGACTGGATGAAATTCTGGGTTGAAAATTCTTTTCCTTAAGAATGTTGAATATTTGTTCCCACTCTCTTCTGGCTTGTAGGGTTTCTGTGGAGAGATCTGCTGTTAGTCTGATGGGCTTTCCTTTGTGAGTACCCTGACCTTTCTCTTTGGCTGCCCTTAATATTTTTTCCTTCATTTCAGTCTCAGTGAATCTGACAATTATGTGTCTTGGGGTTGCTTTTTCTCAAAGAATATCTTAGTGGTGTTCTCTGTATTTCTTGAATTTGAATTGGCCTGTCTTGCTAAGTTGGGGAAGCTCTCCTGGATAATATCCTAAATTGTGTTTTCCAACTTGGTTCCATTCTCCCTGTCACTTTCAGGTACACCAATCAATCATAGGTTTGGTCTTTTCACATAGTCCCATATTTCTTGGAGGCTTTGTTCGTTCCTTTTCATTCTTTTTCCTCTGATCTTGTCTTCATGCTTTATTTCATTTAGTTGATCTTTAATCTCTAATATCCTTTCTTCCACTTGATTGATTCAGCTACTGATACCTGTGTATGCTTCACAAAGTTCTCGTGCTGTGTTTTTCAGCTCCATCAGGTCATTTAAGTTCTTCTCTAGACTGGTTATTCTAGTTAACAGTTCCTGTAACCTTTTATCAAGGTTCTTAGCTTCCTTGCATTGCGTTAGAACATGCTCTTCTAGCTCAGAGGAGTTTGTTATTACCCACCTTCTGAAGCCTACTTCTGTCAATTCATCAAACTCATTCATTCTCCATCCAGTTTCATTCCCTTGCTGGAGAGGAGTTGTAATATTTTGAAGAAGGGGTATTCTAGTTTTTGGAATTTTCAGCATTTTTGTGGTGGTTTTTCCTCATCTTCATGGATTTATCTACCTTTGATCTTTGATGCTGAAGACCTTTGGATGGGGTTTGTGTGTGTGCATCCTTTTTGTTGATGTTGATGTTATTGCTTTCTCTTTGTTAGTTTTCCTTCTAACAGTCAGGCCCTTCTTCTGCAGGTGTGCTGGAATTCACTTGAGGTCCACTATAGACCCTGTTTGCCTAGGTATCACCAGCAGAGTCTGCAGAACAGCAAAGATTGCTGCCTGCTCCTTTCTCTGGAAGCTTCATCCCAGGGTGGCACCCACCTGATGCCAGCCAGAGCTCTCCTGTTTGAGGTGTCTATCGACCTCTGCTGGGAAATGTCTCCCAGTCACAAGACATGTGGTCAGGGACTCATTTGAGGAGGCAGTCTTTCCCTTAGCAGATCTCAAGCACTGTGCTGGGAGATTTGCTGCTTTCTACAGAGCTGGCAGGCAGGAATGTTTAAGTCTGCTGAAGCTGCACCCTCAGCCACCCTTTCCCCAGGTGCTCTCCCTTAGGGAGATGGGAGTTTTATCTATAAGCCCCTGACTGGGGCTGCTGCCTTTCTTTCAGAAATGCTCTGACCAGATAGGAGAAATCTAGAGGGGCAGTCTGGCTGCAGTGGCTTTGCCAGGCTGCAGTGGGTTCTGCCTAATCCGAACTTCCCAGCAGCTTTGTTTACACTGTGAGGGGAAAACCTTCTTGTCAAGCCTCAGTAATGGCAGATGCCCCTCCCCCCACCAAGCTCAAGCATCCCATATTTACTTCAGACTGTTGTGCTGGCAGCGAGAATTTCAAGTCAGTGGACCTTAGCTTGCTGGGCTTTTTGTGGGTGGGACCCGCTAAGCTAGACCACTTGGCTCCCTGGCTTCAGCCCCCTTTTCAGGGGAGTGAATGGTTCTGTCTTGCTGGTGTTCCAGGCACCACTGTAGTATGGAAAAACAAACAAACAACAACAACAAAAAAACTCCTGCAGCTAGCTCAGGGTCTGCCCAAATGGCTGCCCAGTTTTTTTCCTGAAACCCAGGGACTTGGTGGTGTAGACACCTGAGGGAATCTCCTAATCTGGAGGTTGAAAACCCATGGTAAATGTGTGGTGTCTGGGCCAGATAGAACCGTGCCTCACGGCACACTCCCTCACAGCTTCCCTTGGCTAGGGGAGGGAGATTCCCGACCCCTTGCACTTCCTGGGTGAGGTGACACCCCACCCTGCTTCTGCTCACCCTCTGTGGGCTGCAACCACTGTCTATTCAGTCCCAAAGAGATGAGCTGGGTACCTCAGTTGGAAATGCAGAAATCATGCACCTTCTGTGTTGGTCTCGCTGGGAGCTGCAGATCGGAGCTGTTCCTATTTGGCCATCTTGCCAGATCTCCCCCCTTTTCTGTTATTTTAAATAGAATTGTTTTCTTAATTTCCTTTTCAGATGGTTCCTTGTTAGTGCATAGAAATGCAGCTAATTTTTATATGTTTGTTTCCTATCGTACAACACTACCAAATTCATTTATTAGTTCTAATAGTTTTTTGGGGAGCATCTTTAGTGTTTTCTACATAAGATTATGTAATTTGTGAACAGAGATAATTTTACTTTTTCTATATGATTTGGTTGCATATCTTTCTGTCTTTTTTTTGCCTATTTGCTCTAGCTAGGAAAACCATTACTACGTAAATAAAAGTGGCTAGAGTGAATATCCTTACCTTACTCCTGATCTTAGAGGAAAAACTTCAGCTTCATCATTCAGTATGTTAGTTGTAAGCTTTTCCTATATGGCTTTTATGGTATTGAAGTAATTTCCTTCTATTTTTAGTTTGTTGAATGTTTCTATCATAAAAAGTGTTAAATTTTGTCAAATCCATATCAAAATCCCAAAGACTTTTTTGCACACACACACACAAAAAATCTTAAAATTTATATAAAACTACAAAAGAGTGAAGAGCCAAAAGACTCTTAAGAAAGAACAAACCTGGAAGCCTCACAATTCCTAATTTCAACACATATTACAAAGCTATAGTAATCAAAACATGCAGTACTGGCATAAAAATGGATACATGAATCAATGGAATAGAACAGCTAGCCCAGAAACAAATCGATGCATACATATGGTCAGCTGATCTTTGACAAGGGTGCTAGTTATACACAACAGGAAGAAAAAGCTAACCTTTCCTACAAATGGAACTGGGAAAACTTGATTTCTAAATGCCAAAAAATGAAATTATACCCTAGTACCACACACAAAAATCAATTTAAAATGGATTAAAAACTTAAACATAAGACCCAAAACTGTGAAACTCTTAGAAGAAAACTTAGGGGAAAAGTTTCATACCATTGATCTTAGCAATTATTTCATATCTATGACACCAAAAGCAAAGGCAAGAGAAGCAAAAATAGACCAGTGAGACTACATAAAAGTAAAATGGTTCTGCACAGCAAAAGAGAAAATCAGCAAGTTGAAATGGCAACCGTTAAACCAGAGAAAATATTTGCAAACCATGTATCTGATAATGGGTTAAACTTCAAAATACATAAGAAACTTTTATAACCCAGTAACTGTGCGTGTGTGTGTGTGTGTGTGTGTACAGCTCTTTAAAAGAAGGAAATTCTGTTATATTGACAACATGAATAAACCTGGAAGATATTAAGCTAAATAAAATAATCCGGGCACAGAAAGACAAATATTGCATGATTCCAGTTATATGGTGTACCTAAAGTAATTAAAGTAACAGAAGCAGAAAGTAAAATGGTGTTAGTCAGAGACTGGGAGGAGAGAAAAATGAGGAGCTACTCTTCAAGGGGTATAAAGTTTCACCACTTTACTTTCTAAAATAAAAAAGAAATTCCTAGAATAAAAATGTTCTAAAGGTTTGCTGTACAATATTGTGTTTACACTTTATGATAGTGTACACTTGAAAGTTTGTGAAGAGAGTAGAGCTTATGGGTGTTTTTTTACCACAATATTAAAAAAAAATTTTTGCCCAGCCATATGGAAAAAGGTTATATATATGTTTAAAAATATTTATGTTTAAATATGTTTATGCTTAAATATATATATGTTTAAATATATATTTAAACATGAATTATTTAATTGCTACTGAGGCAGAATAAATTTTAATAGTTTTTTTAGATAATAGTATTTCTTCTCTGAATTGTATCCTTATTTCATTTGCTCTTGTTTGTAGTGGAGTTAATTGTATTACTTTTATTGTAATTGTAATACTAATATATGCTGATTTTTAAGTTTTTGGAAAACAAATAATTATTGAAAAACTAAAATCACTGTAATGCTTTATCTGTAAATTACCCTACCATTGTATCCTTAATGTCTGTGATTATATCCCTAATTCCAGATATTTAATACATATTTTATGTAATTCTCAACATAGTGTATACTTTCCAGGATTTTTTTTTATATCTACCCATATATTTTCATAGGGTTGTAATCATAGTAGAGAACAGTGAGCTGTATACTTTTTATATTTAGCACACTCTAAGTGTTCTCTTATTTTGTAAATGATTTGCCATAAATATTTTTCTAAATAGACTTTTTTGTGATTTGTAGAGTAATTTATGAGTTTGGTTTAAAACTTTAAAAACCTAGACCACTAAAACTAAAAGAAAATAATCTATATTTTCTCAACATATAGATAACTATTTGAACTATTTTTCCTAAATAATAACAACACGAATGTTTTATTTATTGTGATTAGAACCACACTATTTATATGGTTATACATATGGAGATTTTTAATTTTTTTGAGTACATAGTAAGTATATGTATTTATGGGATCCATAAGATATTTTGATGCAGGCATACAATGTGTGACAGTCACATCAGGTTAAATGGGGTATCTCTCGCTTCAAGTATTTATCATTTCTTTGTGTTATAAACATTTCAATTATACCCTTTTAGTTACTTTAAAATAGAAAATAAATTATTGTTGACTGCAGTCGCCCTGTTGTGCTATCAAATACTAGGTCTTCTTTATTTTATTTAAATATATTTCTGTACCCATTAACCATCCCCACATCTCCCCCCACCCTACTACTCTTTTTAGCCTCTGGTAACCTTCATTCTTCTGCCTTCGTAAGTTCAATTGTTTTAATTTTTAGTTCCTCAAAAATAAGTGAAAATATGTGAAATCTGTCTTTCTTTTCCTAGTTTATTTCACTTAACACAATGTCCTACTATTCCATCCATGTTGCTACAAATAAAAATGTCATTCTTTTTGTATGGCTGACTAATACTCCATTTTGTATTTATAAAACATTTTCTTTATTCATTCATTTGTTGATGGATATTTAGGTTTCTTCTAATTCTTAACCGCTGTGAACAGTGCTGCAGTAAACATGAGAGTGCAGATATCATTTCAACATACTGTTTTCTCTTCATTTGGGTAAATACACAGTTGTGGCATTGCTGAATCATATGGTGGTTCTATCTTTAGGTTTTGTGAAGAAATTCCATATTATTCTCAATAGTGGTTGTACTAATTTACATTCTGACCAACAGTGTAAGAGGATTCCCTTTTCTCCATATTCTCAACAGCATACGTTATTGTCTGTCTTTTGGTTAAAAAAGCGATTTTTACTTAGGTGAGATAACATTTAATTGTAGTTTTTATTTGCATTTCACTAATGATAAATGTTTAGTACCTTTATATATACCTGATTGCAATCTATATATCTTCTTTTGAAAAATGTCTATTCAGATATTTTTCTCATTTTTTAATTGGATTATTTGACTTCTTCTATTGAGTTGTTTGAACTTCTTATATATTCTGGTTATTAATCCCTTGTAAGATGGATAGTTTGCTAATACTTTCTTTCATTTTGTGGATTGTCTCTTCACTTTGTTGATTGTGTCCTGCAGGGGCCTTTGAAAACAGTATGCTGAGAATAGATAGGGCTCAAGGACAGTATCTCCAATTAAACTTTTAATGAACTCCCGTAGGCGCCAAGGCGGCGGGCAGATAAGGAAGAGCATAGAAACAAGGAACTGAGTAGAAGGTTACATCTGGGAAAAGAAAGTTTGTTTTGCATTGCATTCTTTCTGCTGACGTGGGGTTTATGGGGTATAAATAAAGTGAGGCGGAGGCTCTGAGTGCGGCCGCCATGTTCTCTGTGTGTCTTTGTCTTTTGTGTGTTCTTTCATTCTCCACCACCCCTGGCACGGACCCCAACAGTGTCCTTTGCTGTACAGCAGCTTTTTAACTTGATTTGATCAAATTTGTCCACTTTTGCTTAGGTTGCCCATGTCTGTGGTGTATTTCTTAATAAATATTTGTACAGACCAATGTCCTGAAGAGTTTCCCCAATGCTTTCTTGTAGTCTTATACTTTTAGGTATTAGGTTTATGTATGTCTTCAATCCATTTTTATTTGATTTTTGTATACAGCAAAAAACAGGGGTCTAGTTTTATTTTTTTGCATATGGATATCCAGTTTTCCCAGCACCAATTATTGAAGAAACTGTCTTTTCCCCAATGTATGTTCTCGGTAACTTTGTTGAAAATGAGTTCACTCTAGATGTATGGATTTGTTTCTGAGTTCTCTATTTTGTTTCATTTGTCTATGTGTCTGTTTTTATGCTAGTACTGTACTGTTTTGATGACAATCTCTGTGTAGTATAAAGTCAGGTAATGTGATTGCTTCCATTTTGTTTTTTGTTGTTGTTGTTCAATTTTGGGTCTTTTGTAGTTTCATATAAATTTTAAATTTTTTTTAATTTTTGTGAAGAATGTTATTGGTATTTTGACAGAGATTGTATTGAATATGTAGATCACTTTGGGTAGCCTGGACATTTTGGCAAAATTGATTTTTCCAATGTATGAACATAGAATATATTTCCATTACGTTGTATCCTCTTAAATTTCTTTCATCGGTGTTTTATAGTATTCAGTTTAAAAATCTTTCACTAGTTCAGGGAAGTTTATTACTAAATATCTCATTTTTTGTAGCTATTATAACTGTGAATACTTTTGATTTCTTGTTCAGATTGTTTGCTGTTGGCATATGCTGTTACTTTTTGTATGTTGATTTTGTATTTTGCAAATTTACTTACTGTATCAGTTCTAATACTTTTTGGTGGAGTTTTTAGGTTTTTTCCAAATATAAGATTATATCATCTGCAAACAAGGATAATTTGAATTCTTCATTTTAAATTTGGATGATTTTTATTTCTTTCTCTTTTCTTATTGTTCCATGTAGTACTTTCAGTTCTATGTTGAATAACAGTGGTGAAAATGGGCATCTTTGTCTTGTTCTAGATCTCACAGAAAAGCCTTTTAGTTATTACCTATTCAGTATGGTACTAGCTCTGGGTCTGTCGTATATGGCTTTTATTGTGTTATGGCATGCCCTGCCTTTACCCATTTTTTCAGGGTCTTGAAGGGATGCTGAATTTTATCAAATGCTCTTTCAGCATCAACTGAAATTGTCATATGGTTTTTGTCCTTCATCCAAATTACATAAAGTAACACATTGATTGATTTGCATATGTTGAACCATGCTTGGATTCCCGGGATAGATTTCACTCGAACATAATAAATAATCTTTTTAACGTCTTGCTGAAATCGGTTTGCTCGTATTTTCTTGAGAAAGTTTGCATTAATATCAGTTTTATTTTTTGACGTGTCATGTTTTGCTTTTGTATAAGGGTAATACTGGCCTCATAGTATGAGTTTTGAAGTATCTACTTCTCTGTTTTTTGGAACACTTTAAATAGAATTGGTATAAGTTCTTCTTTAAATGTTTGGTTGAATTCAGCAGTGAGGCCAATGGTTCTTGGGCTTCTGTCTAGTCAGTGACTTCTTATTGTGACTTCCATCTCATTACTTGTTATTGGTCTGTTCAAGTTTTTGCATTGCTTCATGGTTCAATATTGGCAGGTTGTATACATCTAGAAATTTATCCATTTCTTCTAGGTTTTCCAATTTGTTGCCATATAATTGCTTATAGCAGTCTCAATCCTCTGAATTTCTGCAATATCAGGTGTAATGTCTCCTTTTTTTCTCTGATCTTAGTGAATTTGTTCTGCTCTCTTTTATTCTTACTCGCTTATAGGTTGCTAAATTTTGTGTATTCCAAAACCAAACTTTTTATTTCATTGATCTTTTGTATTTTTTGTTTAAATTTTATTTATTTCTACTCTGATCATTATAATCTCTTTTGTTTCCACTAATTTTGAGTTTGCTTGACTCTTGCTTTTTTAATTTATTCAGATGCATCATTATGTTGTTTACTTGAAGGTTTCTACTTTTTATATAGGCACTTACTGATATAAAGTATACTGTTAGTACTGCTTTCTTTGTATTCCATAGGATTTGGTATGTTGTGTTTCCATTTTCATTTGTTTTAAAAGACTTTCTAATTTTCTTAGTAATTTATTCTTTGAGGCACTGGTCCTTCAAGAGCATATTGTTTATGTGTTTGTTTAATTTCCAATGTTCCTCTTATTATTTATTTCTAGACTTATTTTGTTTTGAACAGAGAAGATCGTTGATATTCAACTATTTTAATGTTTTAAGGTTTGTTTCGTGACCTAACATATGCTCTACTTTTGAGTATGATTCATGTGCTGAGAAGATAAATGTGTTTTCTGCAACCATTGGATAAAATGTTCTATAAATATCTACTAGACTACTAGGCATATAGTACAGATTAGGTCTGATGCCTCTTTGTTGATTTTCTGTCTGGATGGAATGTCCAATGCTAAAAGTGGGGTGTTGAAGTCTCCAGCTATTAATGTATTAGACCCTATCCCTCTTTTTAGTTATAATATTTGCTTTTTAGATCTGAGTGCTCCAGTGCTGGGTAAATATATATTCACAGTTGTTCTCTTGCTGAATTCACCCCTTTATTATTATATAATGACAGTCTTTGTCTTGTTTTATAGTTTTTGTCTCAAAATTGATTTTATCTTATATAAGTATAGCTACTCTTGGTCTTTTTTTAAATTTCTATTTGCATGAAATATCTTTTTCTGTCCCACCTCGGCCTCCCAAAGTGCTGGGATTACAGGCGTGAGCCACTGTGCCTGGCCTTGACTGTGTATTTTCAAGTAGTCTGTATTCAAGCTCACTAGTTCTTTATTCTGCTTGATAGCAATTCTGCTATTAATACTCTGATACATTCTTCAGTATGTCAATTGAATTTTCCAGCTCCAGATTTTCTGTTTGAGTTTATTTCAAAGTCTTTATTAAATTTATGTGATAGGATTATAAATTCCTTTTCTGTGTTATCTTGAATTTTTTGAGTTCCCTCAAAATAGATATTTTGAATTCTCTATCTGAAAAGTCACATATCTCTGTCTCTTCAGGATTGGTCCCTGGTGTTTTATTTAGTTCATTTGGTGAGGTCAAGGTTTTCCTGGATGATCTTGATGCTTATGAATGTTTGTCTATATCTGGGAATTAAATAGTTAGGTATCTATTGTAGTCTTCACAGCCTGGCCTTGTTTGTACCTGTTTTACTTGGGAAGGCTTTTCAAGTATCCAAAGGAAATTGAGTATTACAATCTAAATCTTTGGTCACTTCAACTGTACATCCATTAGTGGACACCCCAAGTTCACAAACACTGTGACTCTTGCAGACTGACAGTTGTACTGCCGTGGTGTTCTTGAGTAGGATCTGAGAGAATTTCCTGGGTTAATGGGCAGACTCTTGTTCTCTCCTTTGGGATGAAAATCAGGAGACTATCACTCAAACAAATGGAATCTCTCTATATATATATGTTGAGCTGCCTGGAGCTGGGAAAAGGGTGAAACAAGCACTCTTGCAGCCACCACCACTAGGACTGCTCTGGGACAGACCCAAAGCCATCACAGCAGTGGGTCTCACCCAGGGCCCATGGTGACCACTGCCTGGCTACCCCTCATGTTCACTCAATGTCTACTGGCTCCTAAATTAGCAGGTGGCTAATCCAGCCAGACTTGTGTCCTTCTTTTTAGGGCGGCAAACTCCCTTCTGGCCAAGAAATGCCATCTGGGAGCCAGGAACCTGAAGTTGGAAACCTTAGGGATCTACATGGTGCTGTATTCTACCACTGCTGAGCTAGCACCCAAGCCACAAAACAAAATACTTCCTATTCCTTTCTCTCCTTTTGTCCTACAGGAGGGGTCTCTCACCATGGTCACCACCACCCTAGGCACACATCAGGTAATACTAGGCTGCTGCTGATGTTCACTCAAGGTCCAAATGTTCTTCATTCACCTTGTGGCAAATACTGCCAGGCCTTGGTCTCTACCTTAATGGCAGCAGGCTCCCATATGGCCCAGGAAAGACTTAGACATGCCATCCATGAACCAAGGCCTGGAATCAGGTTCTCCAGGAACCTAGTTGGTGCTCTACCCTACTGTGGGTGAGCTGGTGCCCAAACTTGAAGAAAGAAATACCCTTTACTCGTTTCCCTTCTTTCCTCCAGCCGAAGTTGTGTCTTCATGTGGCCCCCAAACAGCCAGAAACATGCTGGGTCACACCTGAAGTCAGCATGGCCCTAAGTCTCATCCAAGGCTCAAAGCCAGGACTCCCTGGGACCTGCTTACATTTATTCAAGGACCGAGGACTCTTTAGTCAGCAGGTTATAAATCCTGCCAGGACCAGGTTCTTCTCTTCAAGGTACCAGGTTTCCCTCTCACCCAGGATGTGTCTAGAAATGTCATCTGGAAACTAGGGTCTGAAATTAGGGCCTCAGAACAGTGCCTGTTGCCCTGTCCAGTTATGGGTGAGCTGGTATCCAACTTGCAGATAAAGTCTTATTCACTCTCCCCTCTCCTCTGCTCTGCTGAAGCAGGAGTTTTTCTTGGAGATGTGATCTGTGCTTCCTAGGGTTGGAGGAGGGGTGATACATGCACTTCTTTGCCTGTCCTTGCTAGTATCTCCCTAGTTGGCATGTACTCCATGTCTACTGGCTCTGAGCCCAGCAAAGTACCAGAACTTGCCCAACTATTGCAGTACTTGTGGCCTAGACTGCCTTTCAAGTTTATGTAGGACCCTAGAGCACTTTAGCCCAAGGTGGTGAGGCTAGCCGAAACTCAGGTTTCAACCACTGGAATGGATGATTCCCCTCTGATCTAAATGTTCCCTGTGTGGGTGCTGGATGAGTTCTGCCCCATGTTGCTTTCTGCTGTGACAGGGAAGCAAAGAGTTCCAATGCAAAGACCCATAATCACTGTGCTCTGTCTCCACCAAGCACACAGATTCTCTCTTTGCCACATGGTTGCTGCCAGGGGATGGGGCAAGAGTGGTGTCTGCAATTCAAGACTGTCTTTTCTACCCTCTTCAGTGCCTTTTTCCTTAATATGATATTAAAACCAGGTATTGCCTGATTTTTCCTTCTTATGAAGGTGCTTTTTGTGGATAGTTGTTGAATTTGGTGTTCCTGTAACTGGGGTTGATCACTGGAGGGCTATATTTGGTAATCTTGCTTCACCACCTCCTCCTTAGTCACCTGTCAATTTTAAAATTATTCCCATACAACTTTATTTAAACATTACTTGAGTAGTTTAATCCTTCATTTCACCATTCTCTTGCTGTTGAACATTTAGTTTTATTCCATTATGTCACTATTATTTAAAATATGATAAAACTTTAATGCAAAGATATTTTACTGGATTAAGGATTCCACTTGCAGGATGGTGCCACTAAAAACCTTGAATACCCTTCCCAGCAAAACGATTATAAGTTGTAAAAATTACAAAATAAAGAACCCTAAAGTTGATTGTGGTAATGACTATACATAAAAAAAGTGCAAATATATTAAAAGCCATTGAATTCTACACTTTAATGGGTAAATTTTATATCTAAATCATATCTCAATAAAGCTAGTTGCCAAAAACAATTTATTCATGAATGTTAATTGTAACATTATATGTAATAGCCAAAAGTGGACCAGTCCAACAGATAAATAAAATATCCTATGTCTACATAATGGAACATTATTCAGCTATAAAAGCTGAAATTTTTGGCTGGGCATGGTGACTCATGCCTGTAATCTCAGCACTTTGGGAGGCTGAGGTGGGTGGATCACCTGAGGTCAGGAGTTCGAGACCAGCCTGGCCAACATGGCAAAACCCTGTCTCTACTAAAAATACAAAAATTAGTCAAGCATGGTGGTGCATGCCTGTAATCCCAGCTACTAGTGGTACTGAGGCAAGAGGATCGCTTGAGCCTGGGCAACAGAGCGAGACTTCATCCCCCAACAAAAAAAATGAAATTTTAATACATGTTGTAAAATTGATGAATCTCAGAAACATTATGTTTAGTTTAAAAAGTCAGACACAAAAGACCACTTATTGTATGATTCCATTGACATAAAGTATTCCATAAAGGCAAATCTAGGGACATAAATTAAATGTAAATGAGATCTAGGTATCTTATTGGGAATAGGAAAATGTTCTATGATGTGATTAGGGTGATGGCTTTGACACTATGTAACTTTTCTAAAAATTACTATCCAAACTATGTAAAGAATATACAAATATTAAAACTTAATAATAGAGACAAATAACACAATTTAAAAATAGGTGAAGTATCCAAATAGATATTATCCAAGAAGATATACAAAGAAGTATTACTTTATACCCACTGAGATAGCTAATATCCAGAGACTGACAATAACAAATGCTGGTGTGGATACAGTGAAATAAAAAGTCTCATTCATTGCTGGTGCAAAGGTGCAACCAATTTGAAACAGTACTACAGTCTTTCAAAATGTTAAACATAGAGTTACCTTATAACACAGCAATTCCACTTCTAGGTAAACTCAAGAGAAATAAAAACATATGTCAGACTAGAATTTAAGAATGAATGTTTATACCAACATTATCCATAGTAAACAAAAAGTAGAAACAGCTCAAATTTCCATCAGCCAGTGAATGGATAAACAACTTGTAGTATATTCATACAGTGGAATAAGAAACAAAGTAATGATCTGTGCTACAACATAGATGAAATCAAAAATCATTTTGCTAAGTTAAAAAACCAAAACACAAAACTCTATGTACTGTATGATTTTACGTATAAGAAATCCTAGAAAAGGAAAAGTTATGGAGACAGAGAGCCAATCATTAGTCATTACTGGGCATTGGTGAAGACAAAGATTGACTAAATAGAAAAGAACTTTTGGGGCTGTTTTAAATCTGGTTATAGTGGTGGTTGCACAATTATATATATTTACCAAAACTCATTAATATATACATAAAATGAGTGGGTTTATTGTTTGTAAATTATACCTCAATACAGTTGTAAAACAAGTTTGTGGTCATAATACGAAATTATTTTTGTAGTGTTGTTACACAGGATTCATAACCTAAAAGGTTTAGGAATTTTTCCAGATTAAAAGACACCAAGAAGATATGAGATATTTGAAATATATGATCATGAACAGTACAAAGAATCTGTTATCAATATTATCGTCAGGTCAATTGAAAAAATAAAATACCATTGGTTATATAAAGTGTTAAATGTCCTAAAGTTGAAAACTGAACTGTGCTTATTATATAGTTGACTGCCCCTGTTTTTGAAAATAATAAAATTAGTTGAAAGTTATGAAGTCTGACGTACATAACTTAATCTCAAATGGTTCAGCAAAGATAGATAGATGACAGACAAAGAGAGAGATATAGCAATATGTAAATAGAAAATAATAAACAAATGTGGCAAGCTCTTAAACAGTCAGTATGAACAAAGAGAATATGAGAGTCATTTGTACTATTCTAGCATCTTTTCTGTAATATTTACATTACTTCTAAATAATAATACATAAAAAGTGTATGAAAATGGAATGTGTTATGACAAATTGGAAAAGGACTTACAATAGAGAATTTACGATGAGAAAGCACAATTGCTAAAAATGCATGGAAATGCTTAATCGCACTGTTAATTAAAGATATGCAAATTAAAACAAAGAACATGAATTTATTTTTACCAAACACTCAAAGATTTTTTTAAAATAATAATCACCAATGCCAGCAGGGATAAAATGATCACATTCATACACCAATGGTGGAAGTAAATAGTTAATTGCTTCAAAATATACATTCCATAAAGATGGGAATTTTTGTTGATTTTGTCCACTTCTATACCTCTAGAGGCTAGAGCAGTTCCTAGCAAGTGATAGGGACTCCATAAATATTTGTTTAATAAATTAATAGTTTTTTCACAAGTTAAAGGATCAAGTAAAAAAATAAGAATAAAAAGGACTTCGGGCCGGGCGCGGTGGCTCACGCCTGTAATCTCAGCACTTTGAGAGACCAAGGCGGGAGGATCACGAGGTCAGGAGATCGAGACCACGGTGAAACCCTGTCTCTACTAAAAATACAAAAAAAAATTAGCCGGGCGTGGTGGCGGGCGACTGTAGTCCCAGTTACTCAGGAGGCTGAGGCAGGAGAATGGCGTGAACCCGGGAGGTGGAGCTTGCAGTGAGCCGAGATCACGCCACTGCACTCCAGCCTGGGCGACAGAGCAAGACTCCCTCTCAAAAAAAAAAAAAAAGAATAAAAAGGACTTCGATAAAATAATTAACAACCCTGGTTTAATAGCTACATGGAGATCTTGATACTAAATAAATACAGAATGCAAATTTAGACAACAAAAAATGTATGTGTATGTGTGCATTATGTATCTGCGTGTATGAATGCATAGAAAAACATAAAAATACACATTGAACTATTGAACTATCAACACTACTTGCCTGGATGGGGGTATGGAGAAGTGGGTTTGGTGAAGGAGAAACTTTCTTTTATGATTTATTCCCTAACTTTACATTTTTCTGTATTATTTGAATTATTTAGAAGAAGCATGTTTCCATGTATAATTGTACAATTAGAAACACAAACAAGAAAATAGAGGAACACAAAAAGAGCCAGAAGAAAATATACCAATAGTTGGTATTAATGAGATTTGAGATCACAGACAATTTTTGTCTTCTTCTTTTCTTTTTGCTTTTATATATCGTCCAATGTTCCAACAATAAGCATGTATTACTTAAAAACATTTCCATAAAGTGTATAATGGATTACAACAGTAAGACATGTTAACCATTCCATTATATGAGGCAGTTAATGAGCCTTTATTTTCCTCACGCATTGTTAAATCACTTTCTAGTCACTATGAGGAAAATAGAAACTACTAGAAATATGTTTAAAAAGAAATATTCTGCAATCACATAGAACAAGTGGTGAAATATTACTGGATAATATAAAGAAGTTAAATCAATAAAGGAAAAAGCTACATTCTTGAATCAGAAAACTAATCATTTGGAGGATGTTACTTCTCAAATTAATATATAGATTTCAAACAACATGAGTTTTAAAAATCGTTAATGAGGGAAGGGTTGAAAAAGTAATTCAGAATTTAATCTGGCATTCCAGCCTGGGCGACAGAGCAAGACTCTGTCTCAAAAAAGTTTTTTTTTATCTGGACAAATATAAAAATTATCAGTAATTTATAAAAATATTAGATATGCATTATCTTAAAAATTTTAATTGAGTTATTTTAAAGGATATTAAGAAAAGTATTTATTGAGATAGAGAGGGTCACAATACTAATTTAATTAAAAATTAAAAAGCAAAACTGGACAAAATATATAATTTTAACCTCAAAATGTCCCACCAAAACACCAGCATAGAATGGGGAGACATATCAAAATTTTAATAGTGGTAGCCTCTGAATGTTGCTTTCTCTTTTACATTTCTGAAATTTGTAATTTTTTTAATGTTATTTTTATAATGGCAAAAAATTATCTTTTAAAACTCCTAACAGAAAAATGAACAATAGAAATAAAAATATAAATTAGAGGGAAAAAACAGCCAATAAAAACATGTAAAGGTAAATTCAAGCCAACAATTTTAAAAGACCTTTTTTTTATTTTTTATTTTTTATTTTTTATTATACTTTAAGTTCTAGGATGCATGTGTACAACGTGCAGGTTTGTTACATAGGTATACATGTGCCATGTTGGTTTGCTGCACCCATCAACTTGTCATTTACATTAGGTATTTCTCCTAATGCGATCCCTCCCCCAGCCTTTAAAAGACCATTTTTAAAAAAATATTTTTCATCTCACAATTTGGCAAACACATTTTAACAGCATATTTTTCAAGGTAGGTTTCCAGCATTCAAAGCAGCAGAAATACTCCCACTCCTTTTTCATTCTTTTTTTTCTTTTCTTTTCTTTTTTTTAACACAAAGGGTGGAGGAGGACTTTTTTTGTTTGTTTCTTTGTTTTTTGGGGGGATGCTCTGCTGCCATCTACAGAAAACTATGTAAAAAGCAACTAAGAAATTATTTCCTTAACCTAAAATCCACTGCAGCAGATATGCCCCAAATAAACAAGAAGTTGAAAATACTTGAAATATTTCTCTTGGGACTTTGGTTTCTCTGTAGCTACAGAAATAAAATGGAGGAGGTGAGTCAGAGGAAGATGGCTGAAAAGAAGCCTCCACCATTCATCCACACAGATGGAACATCAAATTTAAAATCTGTCCACACAAAAATACACATTCATGACAGCAAAAAATCAGGTCCGAGCTTGGTCACAGTAGGATAGAGCACCAAGAGATAGAAGCCAGACACAGTGACTCACTCCTGTAATCTCAGCACTTTGGGAAGCCGAGTTGGGCAGATCAATTGAGCTTAGGAGTTAGAGACCAGCCTGGGCAACGTAATGAAACCCTGTCTCTACAAAAAATATAAAAATTAGCCAGGCATGGTGGTACATGCCTGTAGTCCCAACTACTCATGAAGCTGAGGTGCGAGAATCACCTGAGCCTGGGGATTTTGAGGCTACAGTGAGCCATAATTGTGTCACTTCACTTCAGCCTGAGTGACAGAATGAGGCCTTATCTCAAAAAAAAGAGGGCCCTCATCGTCCCAAATTCCAGACCTTCACTCTTAGACTGCATTTCTAGACCTGCTCTGGAACAAAGAAGAGCCCACTACCCTGAAGGGTAAATCCCAAGGCTGGTAGCATTCACCACGAGGTCACTGAAGAGTTCTTGGGCCTTAAGTAAACATTGGTGGTCACCTGGCAGTACTCTCCATGGGCCTGTGGTGGTGACAGCCATGAGGAGAGGCTCCTCTGTCTGTGAAAAACAAAAGGGGAAAGTGAGGACTTTGTCTCATGGTTTCAGCGCCAGGTTAGCCACAGTAGAATAGAGCTCCAGATTAATTTCTGAGGTTTTTGGCTCCACACCTTGGCTCCCAGACTGCATCTTAGGACCCAGTAGAGGCCCGGGAGAACTCATCATCCTGAAGAGAAAAACACAAACCTGGCTGTCTTCATCACCTGCTCATTGTAGAGGTCCAGAGCCTTGAGCAAACATAAGTGGTAGCCTGGCAGTTGTTACAGCAGGCCTTGGGCAAGTGCAATACTGGCTTCAGTTCTGACCCAGTGTATTCCAGTGGTGGTGGCCACAGATATGCTTGTGTCACCCCTCACCCACTCCAAATAGCTCAGCAGAGAGAGAGACACTACTTTTGTTTGGAAGAAAGTAAGGGAAGAGAACAAAAGTCTCTGCCTGATACTCCAGAAAATTCTTCCAGATCTTAACAAAGACCAACAAAGTGATACCTCTACAAGTCTGTAAAAAACACAGTGTCACTGGGCTTGGGGTTCCTCCTAATGCAGATACATCTTAGATTACAACATGCAAGTCTCTTCAAATACCTGGCAAACCTTCCCAAGAAGGATGGTACAAAGGAGCCCAGATTGTGAAAACTATAAGAAATACCTAACTCTTCAATGCCCAGACACAGATGAACATCTACAAGCATTAAGATTATCCAGGAAAACATTACTTCACCAAATCAATCAAACATAGCACTGGGGACCAATCCTAAAGAAATAGGGATATGTGATTTTCAGACCGAGTAATCAAAATAGCTTTTTTGAGAGAACTCAAATAAATTCAAGGTAACACACAGAAAAAAAATGTAAAAAAGAAATTGAAATAGTAAAAAACATATCCTGGAGTTGAAAAGCGCAAATGACAAAGAATGCATCAGAATTTCTTAAGAGAATTCATCAAGCAGAAGAAAGAATTAGTGAGCTTGAAGACAGGCCACTTGAAAATACAGTCAGAGGAGGCAAAAGAAAAAAGAATAAAAAACAACAAAGTATGCCTGCAGCATCCAGTAAATAACCCCCAAACAGCAAATCTAAGAGTCATTGGCCTTAAAAAGGAGGTAGAGAAGGAGTAAGAGTAGAACGTTTATTCAAAGGGATATCAGAGAACTTCCCAAACCTAGAGAAAGATATCAATATTTAAGAACAAGAAGGTTATAAACACCAAGAAGATTTAATCCGAAGAAGACTACCAAAGGCATTTAATAATCAAACTCCCAAAGGTTAAAAGTAAGAAAGGATCGTAAAAGCAGCAAGAGAAAAGAAACAAATAAGATACAATGGAGCTCCAATACATCTGACAGCAGACTTTTCAGAGGAAATCTTACAGGACAGGAGATAGTGGCATGACATATTTGAAGTGCTGAAGGAAAAAACCCTTATATTCTTGAATAGTATATCTGGCAAAAATGTCCTTCGAACATGAAGGACAAATAAAGACTTTTCCAGACAAACGAAAGCTGAAGGATTTCATCAATATCAGGCCTACCCTACAAGAAATGCTAAAAGGAGTTCTTTAGTGAGAAAGAAAAGGTCATTGGTGAGAAAAAAAGAAATAATCTGAAGGTACAAAACTCACTGGTAATAGTAAGTACACAGGGAAACAGAATATTGTAACACTGTAATTGTGGCATGCAAACTCTTAAATAGAAAGACTAAAAAATGAACCAATTGAAATAATAACAATAACTTTACAAAACATAATACGAAAAGATATAAAAGAAACAACAAAAAGTTAAAAAGCATGGGGATTAAGTTAAAGTGTAGAGTTTTTTATTTTACTTTAAGTTCCGGGATACATGTGTAGAATGTGAAGGTTTATTTCATAGGTATACATGTGCCATGGTGGTTTCCTGCACCCATCAACCCATCATCTAGGTTTCAAGCGCTGCACGCATTAGGTATTCATCCTAATGCTCTCCCTCCCCTTGCCCTCCACCCCTCAACAGGCCCCAGTGAATGATGTTCCCCTCCTTGTGTCCATGTGTTCTCATTTTTCAACTCCCTCTTATGAGTGAGAACATGCAGTGTTTGGTTTTCTGTTCCTGTGTTAGTTTGCTGGGAATGATGGCTTCCAGCTCCCTCTTATGAGTGAGAACATGCAGTGTTTGGTTTTCTGTTCCTGTGTTAGTTTACTGGGAATGATGGCTTCCAGCTTTATCCATGTCCCTGCAAAGGACATGAACTCATAAAGTGTAGAGTTTTTATTAGTTGTATTTTCACATGTTTGTGTGTTTGTTTATGCAATTAGTGCAAATTTTTATCAGTTTTTATAAATTGGTTTTAAGATAACATTTGGAAGTCTTACGATAAACTCAAATCAAAAAACATACAAGGGAAACACAAAAAATAAAAAGAAATAAATCCTACCATCACAGAAAATCACCTTTACTTAAAGGTGATCATAAAGGAAGGAAAAGAAGATCACAAAGCAACCAGAAAATAAATAACAAAATGGCAGGAGTAGGTTCTTACTTATTAATAATAACATTGGAGGTCAATGGACTAAACTCTCCAGTCAAAAGACATAGATGCCTTAATGGATTTGAAAAAACACTCAACAATCTGTTGACTACAGGAAAAACACTTTACCTATGAAGACACACACAGACTTAAAAAAATAGAAAAACATATTTCATGCCAATAGAAACAAACAGAGAGCAGGAGTGGCTATACTTATATCAGATAAAATAGATTTCATGATGAAAATTATAAGAAGAGATTAAAGAGATAATAACACCAATAACATTATCACTATATAATGATGAAAGGGTCAGTTCAGCAACAGGATATCAAGTGTAAATATATGCACACTCAACACTCAAGTACCCAGATATATAATGCAAATGTGATTAGAGCTAAAGAAAGAGACTGACCCCACTACAATCATAGCTGAAGACTTTATCACCTCACTTTCACCTTTGGACAGATCTGTCAAACAGAAAAACAGAGATATCAGATTGAATCTGCACTGTACACCAAAAGGACCTAATAGATACTTACAGAACATTTCACCCAACAGCCATAGAATACACATTCTTCTCTTCAACACATGAATTATTCTTAAAGACAGACCGTATATTAGGTCACAAAACAAGTCTTAAAACATGCAAACAAATTTAAAATAGAAAGTCTTCTCTGACAATGACGAAATAAAACTAAAAATAAAAGAAGAATTATTTTGAAAACTATACCAACAAATGGAAATTAAACAATATTCTGAATGACCACTGGGTTGGTGAAAAAAATTATTTGCTTCAAGGAAATTGAAAAAATTATTTGCTTCAAGGAAACACAATACATCAAAACCTATGGGATAAAGTGAAAGCAGTACAAAGAAGGAAGCTCCTATATCAAAAAATTTTGAAAAACTTGAAATAAACAGCCTAATACATCTTAAAGAATTAGAAAGGCAAGAGCAATCCAAACCCAAAATTGTAGAAGAAAAGAAATAATAATAAAGATGAAAGCAAAAGTAAAATATAAATGAAGAAAACAATACAAAAAATCAATGAAAGAGAAAGTTGGTTTTTTGAAACGTTAAACAAAATTGACAAAACTATAGCCACACTAAGAAGGAAAGAGAGAAGACAAAGAAATAAAATTGGAGATGAAAAAGGAGACATTACAACTGATACTTCAGAAATTCAAAGGACCATTAGTGGCTTCTATGAGCAACTATATTCGAATAAATTGGAAAATCTAGAGGATATTGATAAATACATAGGCATGTACAACATACCAAGGTTGAACTACGAATAAATTCAAAACCTGAACAAACCAATAACAAGTATCGAGAGAAAAGCCATAATAAAATGTCTCACAGCAAAGAAAGTCTGGGACTCCATGGATTCACTGCTAAATTCTACTATAAATTTAAAGAACAAATTATACCAATCCTACTCAAACTATTCTGAAAAATAGAGAAGAGACTACTTTCAAATTAATTCTCTGAGGCCAGTGTTGTGGTTTTGTTTTGTTTGTTTGTTTGTTTGTTTGTTTTGAGACAGAGTCTTGCTCTGTCACCCGTGCTGGAGTGCAATGGCGCGATCTCAGCTCACCGCAACATCTGCCCCCCTGGTCAAGCGATTGTACTGCCTCAGCCTCCCCAGTAGCTGGAATTACAGGCGCAGGCCACCATGCCCAGCGAATTTTTATATTTTTAGTAAAGATGGGGTGTCGGCATGTTGGCCAGGCTGGTTTCAAACTCTGACCTCTGCTGATCCCCCACCTCAGCCTCCCAAAGTGCTGGGATTCCGGGTGTGAGCCACCGCACCCGGCCAAGGCCAGCATTACTGTGATACCAAAACCAGGAAAATACACATAATAAAAAGAAAACTACAGGCTAATATTACTGATGAATATTGATGCAAAAAATCCTCAACAAAATACTAGCAAACTGAATTCAACGACACATTAAAATGATTATTTATTATGACTGAGTGAGATTTATCCCAAGAATGCGAGCATGGTTCAACATATGCAAATCAATCAATGTGACACATCATGTCAGCCTAATGAAGGACAAAATTCATGGGATCATTTCAGTTGATGCTGAAAGAGCATCAGCATCCCTTTATGATTTGAAAAACCCTCAGAAGTCCGGGCGCGGTGGCTCAAACCTGTAATCCCAGCCGAGACGGGTGGATCACGAGGTCAGGAGATCGAGACCATCCTGGCTAACTTGGTGAAACCCCGTCTCTACTAAAAAATACAAAAAACTAGCCGGGCAAGGTGGCGGGTGCCTGTAGTCCCAGCTACTCGGGAGGCTGAGGCAGGAGAATGTCGTGAACCCGGGAGGCGGAGCTTGCAGTGAGCTGAGATCCAGCCACTGCACTCCAGCCTGGGCGACAGAGCGAGACTCCATCCAAAAAAAAAAAAAAAAAAAAAAAGCCCTCAGAAAACTGGGTATAAATAGAATGTGCCATAATAAAATAAAAGCCATATAACAGACTAGTATCATACTGAATGGGTATTAACTGAAAGCCTTTCCTGTAAGATCTAGAACAAGACAAGAATGACCACTTTAACCACTGTTATTTAACATACTACTGGAAGTCTCAACTAGAGCAATCAGACAAGAGAAAGAAATAGGCCTGGCGCGGTGGCTCAAGCCTGTAATCCCAGCACTTTGTGAGGCCGAGGCGGGCAGACCACGAAGTCAGGAAATCGAGACCATCCTGGCTAACACGGTGAAACCCCCTCTCTACTAAAAATACAAAAAATTAGCCAGGCGTGGTGGCGGGCGCCTATAATCCCAGCTAGTCAGGGGGCTGAGGCAGGAGAATGGCGTGAACCCAGGAGGCGAAGCTTGTAGTGAGCCGAGATCGCGCCAGCCACAGCACTCCACCCTGGGCGACAGAGAAAGACTCCACCTCAAAATAATAATAATAATAATAACAAAATAAAAATAAAAGGCATCCAAATTGAAACGGAAGAAGTCAAAATATCCTTGTTTGCGGATGATATGATCTATCATTTGAAGAAACCTAAACACTCCACCAAAAAGTATTCGTTCTGGTACACAAACTCAGTAAAGTTGCAGGATACAAAATCAACATATAAAAATCAGTAGCATTCCTATATGCCAACAGCAATCAGAGAAAGAAATCAAGAAAAATTCACATTTACAATAGCTACAAATAAAATTAGATACCTAGCAATAAACTTAACCAAAGAAGTAAAAGTTTTCTATATTGAAAACTATAAAACACTGATGAAAGAAATTGAAGACAATACAAAATAATAGAAAAAATATTCTATTGTTTATGTAATGGAAAAATCAATGTTGCCAAAATGTTCCTACTACTCAAAGCAATCCACAGATTCAGTGCAATCTCTATCAAAATACCAATGGTATTCTTCACAGATATAAAACAAAATAATTCTAACATTTATACAAAACTACCAAAGAATTAGAATAGCCAAAGCAATTTTGACCAATCCTGAGCAAAAAGAACAAAATTGAAGGAATTACATTTCCTGACTTCAAATTATACTTCAAATTAACTTCAGATTAAACCAAAACAGTATGTTACTGTCATAAAAACAGATACATAGAAAAATGGAACAGAATACAGAACTCAGAAACAAATTTGTACATCTACAGTGAACTCATTTGCAATGAAGTTGCCAAGAACATACATTAGGAAAAGAACAGTTTCTTCAATAATTACTGCTGAGAAAACTGAATATCCATATGCAGAAGAATAAAACTACACCCCTATCTCTCACCATATACAAAAATCAAATCCCAATGCATTGAAGACATAAATCTAAGACCTCAAACTGTGAAAGTATACAAGAAAATACTGGGGAAGCTCTTCATGACATTGGCCTGGGCAAAGATTTCTTGAATAGTACCCCACAAGCACACACAACCAAAGCAGAAATGAACAAATAGAATCACACCAAGTTGAAAAGCTTCTGCATGATGAGGCAAACAATCAACAAATTGAAGAGACAACCTTCAGAGTGGGAGAAAATATTTGCAATCTACCCATCTTACAATGGATTAATAACAATAACATATAAGAAGCTCAAACAACCCTATAGGAAAAAATTAATAATCTGATTTTAAAATGGGCAAAAGATCTGATTAGGCATTTTTCAAACGAATACATACAAATGGCAAACAGGTATATGAAAATGTGCTCAACATCCTTAATCATCAGAGAAATGCAAATGAATACTACAATGAGATACCATTTCACTCCAGTAAAAAATGGCTTTCATATAAAAGACAGGACAATAGAAATGCTGGTGAAGATATGCAGAAGAACCCTCATAGACCGTTAGTGGGAATGCAAATTAGTATATCCCCTACAAAGAAACAGTTTGGAGGTTCCTAGAGCTGCAATATAATCTAGGAATTCCAGTGTTATGTATATACCCAAAAGAAAGAAAGTTTGTTTATCAAAGTGATATCTACACTCACATTTTTATTGGAGCATTATTTATAATACCCAAGATTTGGAAGCAACATAAGTGTTCATAAAGTTAAAAATGTGGTACATATAAACAATTAAGCCACAAAAAAGAAGGATATTCTGTCATTTGCAACAACATGGATAGAACTGGAAGACATTATGTTAAACAAAATAAGTCAGGCACAGAAAAAGAAACTTCACGTGTTCTCACTTATTTGTTGGAGCTAAAAATTGAAACAATTTAACTCATGGAGACAGAGAGAAAATGGATGGCTACTAGTGGCTGGGAAGGGTGTTTGGGGTGTGCAGCCGAAGTGGGGATGGTTACCAGATACAAAAAATGGTTAGAAAGGATAAATAAGACCTAGTATTTTATAGCAAAACTGAGTGACTATGGTCAATAATAATTTAATTGTATATTTTAAAATAACTGAAAGAGTATAATTGGATTTTTTGTAACACAAAGGATAAATTATTGAGGTAATAACCTATTTCTGCTGATGTTATTATTACATATTACATGCCTGTATCAAAATGTTTCATGTGTCCCATAAATATATACACTTACTATGTACCTACAAAAATTAAAAATAGAAACATTTAAAAATAAAATAAAATGGAGATGGTGAGGTAGGAGGTCTTAGACCTACATTGCAAATATTCAGTTCTCAAATTAATGCAGGATGGGTATTGATAAAAGTAGGAAAAAGTCCATAAAGAATATAAATCAGCTCCTGGGCCATAAAACAAAGTTCAATAATTTTGAAAGAATTGAAATTATACAGAGCACATTGTCTAATCAGAATGGAAAAAAACTAGAAAACAACAGATAGAGAAAAAGAAAATCCCTGAGAGCTTGGAAAATAGACAACACACTTACAAATAACCAATGATCAAATAAAAAAATCTTAAAGGAAATCAAATATGAGGAGAACTGAATGAAAATATAGATGCGGCATATCAAAATATATGGGATTCAACTAAAGTCGTTCTGAGAAGACAATTTACAGCACTAAATCCTTATATCAGTAAATAAGAAAGTTCTCAAATCTATAATCTAAGTGTCTAACTCCAGAAACTGGAAAATCAAGAGCACAATAAACACAAAGAAAGCAGAAGAAAGCAAATAAAGAGCAGAAATTAATAAAATTGAAAACAGACTTAGCTGTAAAAAAAAAAAAAAAGAAATACTGTCATTTGCAGCAACAGGGATAGGATTGAAGGTCATTATGTAACGTGAAATAAGCCAGGTGCAAAAAGACAAATGTCACATGTTTTTTTCTTATATGTGGGAGCTAAAGATGTGCATCTCATGGGGATAGAGAGTAGAATGGTCATTACCAGAGGCTAGGAAGGGACAGAGGGAAGAAAAGATGAAGAAAAGTTGTTTAATGGGTACAAAAATACAGTTACATAGAAACAATAAGTTCTGGTATTCAATTATATGGTAGGGAAAATATAGTTAACAAGAATGTATTGTATATTTCAAAATAGCTAGAAGAGAAGAATTGTAATGTTTCCAACAGAAAAAAAAAAAAAAGATAAATGTTTGAGGGATGAATATTGCAATTATCCAGATTTGATCATTACACATTGTCTACAGGTTTCAAAATATCACATGTACTCCCAAAATATGTACATCTATTATATGTCAATAAAAAAGAAAATATAAAGGAAATCAATTTTAAAAGGTTACTCCTTCAAAAAGATGCTTTATATTTATAAATCTATTGCAAGACTGACAAAAATTAAAAGAGAAAAGATAAATTACCTTAGACATAATACAAAGGATATCACTACAGATACTAGAACCATTATAAATATAATAGAGGTAATACTATGATTAATTTTAAACACAAAATTTGATAATTTAAAACAAATGAAATAATTCCTCGAAAACCACAAACCATAAAACTCAATAAAGATGAAATAGACAACTTGAATAGTCCAGAGCTAAGGGTAGCCATTTGTCATGAAAACCATGTTTCACTAAATGCAGAATATTAACAAAGAGATAGAAAGTATGAAAAAGGAACCAAAAAGAAATTCTGGAATTTAAAAGTAGAGTAATTAAAACAAAAAATACACTAGATGGCCTCAACAGTGGATTTGAGCCACTACAATGTGAATGAACCTTGAAACACTTATGCTAAGTGAAAGAAACAAGACATAAAACGAAACAGCTTATAAGAGTCTATTTATATTATACATTCAGAAAAAGCAAGTCCATAGAGGCAGAAAGCAGACTGGTGGTTGACAGGGTGTAGGGACAAAGAAGAATGAAGAATGACTATAATATGAATTGGGTGTTTTGTCTCCTCCAAATCTCATGTTGAAATGTGACCTCTAATGTTGGAGGATCACGGGGAATCAATGTTTGAAACATGGGGGTGGATCCCCCATGAATGACTTAGTGCCATCTCCTCGGTAAGGAGTGAGTTCTCGTTGTTAGTTCACATGAGATCTGGCTGTTTAAGACTGACACCTCACGCTTCTCTTTGTTGCCCCCCTCTCTTGTCCTTCTCTTGCTATATGATTCTCTGGCTCTCCCTTCACCTTCTGCCATGATTGTAAGCTTCCTGAGTCCCTCATCAGAAGCTGAAGAGACGTTGGTGCCATGCTTGTACAGCCTGCAGAACCATGAGTCAAAATAAACCTCATTTCTTCATAAATCACCCAGCCTCAGGTATTGCCCTATAGCAATGCAAATAAACTAATACAGAATACTAATGGGTATTGGATTTCTTTTAGTGGTGATAAAAATTTCTGAAATTAGATAGTGGTAATAGAAGGACAACCTTGTAAATATGCTAAACACTCTACTGAATTGTATACATTAAAATGGTGAATTCTATAGTATGTGAACAATATCTCAATAAAAGAGAAATACCACTATTGAAATAGCTGGCATAAAATTAGTGATAACATATGTTGATGAAGATGTGGAGAACTGGATCACTCATACATTAGTAGTTGGAATGTAAAATGCCCCAGTAATTCTTGAAAATTATTTGGCAATTTCTTATAAAACTAAATACATGACAACTATATGACCCAACAATTGCACTATGGGGCATTTATTTTGAAGACAATAAAACGTTTTTCCCCACAAAAACCTGTACACAAATGTTTAGAGCAACTCTATTCCTAAGAGCCCCAAACTGGAAACAACACAGATTGCTTCTTCGATGAGTGAATGCTTTTTTAAAAAAAAACTATGGTACACATACCACAGAATACTAACCATCAATAAAAACAATAAACTATTGATATAACCAACTTGGTTGAATCTCAAGGCTACTATGCTGAGTGAAAAAGTCAACTTCCTAGTGTTACATACTGATATGGTTTAGCTCTGTGTCCCAACCCAAATCTCACCTTGAATTGTAATAATCCCCATGTGTCAAGATCGGGACCAGTTGGAGATAGTTAAATCATGGAGGTGGTTTCCCCCATGCTGTTCTCATGATAGTGAGTGAGTTATCACGAAATCTGATGGTTTTATAAGAGGCTTCCCCTTTGCTCAGCGCTCATTCTCTCTCCTGCTGCCCTGTGAAGTGGTGCCTTCCACCATGACTGTAAGTTTCCTGAGCCCTACCCCAAAACTGTGAGTCAATTACACCTCTTTCTTTTATAAATTACCCAGTCTTGGGTATGTCCTTATTGCAGCATGAAAATGGACTAATACACATACTGTATAACTCCATTTATATAACACATTTGACATGTCAAATTTATAGAGACGGTGAAGAGATTTGTTGCTGCCAAGTATTAGGGACAGGGGCAGGAAGCAAAAGGAATGGAGGCAATTATGGTTATAAAAAGTCAACACTTGGGGAATCTTTGTGGTGATGGAACTGTTCTATATCTTGACTATGGTGGTGAATTCACAAGCCTACATATGATAAAATTGTTTAGAACTAAATAGATACACATTCACAAATGAGTACTATACATATATAATTTTAAAAATCTGAATTAGGTTAGTGGATTACATTAACATCAGTTTGCTGGTTGTGATATTGTACCATAGCTTTGGAAGATGTTATCATTAGGGAAATCTGGATAATACATGTTCTCATAAAACTGCATATGAATCTACAATTGTCTCAAAATTTAAAAATTGTAGAAAAATTACGCATAACTTAAGAGATTCCTAAGCAAGTCAGGTTATAATTCATTGGAGAAAAAAAGTTACATTCAATTCCATAAAATTAATAATTTTAAATGGCAAAATATTCAACCCAATTTTTAAAATATACGAAGGGTATCAATTATCCATTCACAGATTAACAAATTCAAAATGCCCAGGAAGCATATGAAAAGGTGTTCATTCTCACTAATAGAGGAATACGAATTAAAGCTAAACTTAGATGTTCTTTCTAACCCTTATTATTGGCAAAATGTTTCAAGTGTGATAATATTTAGCTCTGAAGGTAAGGTGGGTCTTGGTGAAAATGAGTATTGTTACATCTTTGTGTATGTATATGTAAATAATCTGGTAATGTTAAATACTAATACTATAAATACTCTTCCACATAGCAACCCTATGACTTGGAATCTATCAAAAAAAAATGAAGAATGTTTATTGTAACATTATGAGTAGTAGAAAAACAAAAAAGGTAGAAACAAAGTGAATGTTAATAAATGGGGAAAGGATTGAATTAAACTGAGGAATAGCCATACCGTGGAGTATTTTCTGTGGCTATATGTTGACTTTGAGAAATTGCTAAGAAAGCAAAGCAAGTCATGGACACAGCTCAGATTATAATAATAGCTTATAAGAATTTTGTGGCTATTTAAAAGAGTGAATACTCTTATCAGTTGACTTTGAGAAAATTCTAAGAGAGTAAAGGAAGTCATGGACACAGCTCAAGTTATACTAATGGTAACCTGGAACTTCCTGAAGACAGGAAGCAGTAGCAGAACATTTGTAATTTCTTGACTCATAGACCAAATGTAAAGCTTTAAGTATAGAATAACTCTGGCTTGCACGAGTTGGTTTAGCAACACATACTTATTATATTCCTACTTTCCTAGAAATTGGTTCTCACCCACAGATAATTATAAGGCATAACTTAGCATTTTTATAAGACATTCCACTCTGCTGGTGTTGGACTTCCTGTGGCAGATTTGGGGAAACCCATTTACTATCTGTGTGGCCCTGGGCTAGATACTTAACCTCTCCCTCACGTGTAACATAGGGACAATAGCAGTATCTATCTCATAGGGTTCTTCTGAAGATTAAATTAGTCAATATGTGCAACATGCTTAGAATTGTGCCTGAGACAAAGTAAGCACTAAATAAATATTGATGTCTGTTTTATTATTATTTCCACCCAGATGATTAAAATAGGATTTTTACTCAATCTCCTTCCTTTTGGAAGGAAGCCTCTCCTTCCTTCAATCTCTGGTCATATCTGGTAGGGTCTATGTAATGAGGATAGTATTGTTAAGGGGAAAGAGACCAGCAGTTACAGATTCCAAGGGAGATGCTGGACCCCTAGTCCAAAGCCTGCTTGGTTATTCTTCTTTGTCTGATTGTCTATTTAATTGATATCCCTTCCCTTCTATTTCCTATGAGATTTCTAATGTGTACTGTGTAGTAGGAGAAAAAAGGTGTCCTAACAGTGAAGGATCAAGGGGTCTAGTTCCAATTCAACAAACATATGGACTGATAAAGAGAAAGATAGCACAAATTACCTATAATATAATTTCTAAAGCAGAGAGGGAATTAGGGGTTTAGGAAAGTCTAGCAGAAGTGAAGTCTACAGCTTTAAATATTTTCCCCATGTTGCTGATCTCCTAAGCAACCATAAGCCCCACACTCTGGGATGTATTATAAGATTGGTATAGTGGTTTCAAGGATGGAATTGGGAAAATTTCTTGTGATGCAAGTCTGACTATTCCTGGGTGGTCTAGGTAGGCAGGTTTGTTCTTTGAATGTATACAGAGACTAACATTTTCTTTCCCTCCTTATTCATCTTAGTCTTGCCCCTTACCAATATCCTGATATAGGGACTTAAAGTATAACAGGCAAAACACAAATTTCCTAGCCTTTGAAAACTAAAAAAAAATTGTTTTCTACAGATATGTGAAGTGCTCTAGAACTGAAGGCTCTATTAATCATTCTAGACAGTGTTGACTATTGCCTTTGGTAAAATTTTTAATGATTTAACAAATAAAAAAGCATTATTCTATTACAGCTTAGTCATTTTAAAAAATTACTTCTGAGATTAAGCATTTTCTTCCACTGCTTATTGTCTATTTGGCTGTCTTTTAATTGAGATGCCTACTTTTATCCTTAGTCTATTTTTCTATTAGGGTTTTTATGGTTTAATAAAATTTATTACCTCCTTCACATTAAACTAACATGTCATTATTGTTGAGAATTTGAAAAATTCACCAATGCAGAAGCTAGAGTGAAAAATAACTCATGATCACTCACTATTATTATTTTGGTGGATTTCTTTTTTTTTTTTTTTAACTTAACAAACTCTTAAATTTAATTTTCTAGAAAATTACAAATAAATAACTGGAGAGAATTTTCTACTGTAAGATGTAAAATATAGGTCTAACTAAGAGTGTTATCCTGAAACCCGGAAGATAAAGTAATCATTTATATAATTAACTACAACAAAACTAATAAGTAGAAAATTTAAGTTTATACTAGTACTAGTTAATGTCTATTTAGTTTTTTTGAACATTACTTCCCATTTTAGACAATGTGTATATTTAAATGTCATTCTATTGTTATTTCTCCCTAAATGGTTATAAAAACTCCTCATAAGGAATGACCTAAAAATAACAAGGTAATATAAACCACTTAGGGTTAAGACAATGTATCATAATGATATTATATAATATTATTGATTTGTTGTGACTCCACATCTTCTACATTTCAATTACTGTAAAGTTGTGTCATCAGGTTTTTAATATTTTGCATGAGAGGTGTTGATAATAAGCACTGGAGTGTTTCTAAATGTCTCTAAATGAATAGATTGTCTTCTTTCTATTTCACTCTTTAAACAACAATTTAAATAAATCAATTTTTTAAAATTATTATTACACTTTAAGTTCTAGGGTACATGTGCATAACGTGCAAGTTTGTTACATATGTATACTTGTGCCATGTTGCTGTGCTGCACCCATCAACTCGTCAGCACCCATCAACTCGTCATTTACATCAGGTATAACTCCCAATGCAATCCCTCCCCCCTCCTCCCTCCCCATGGTAGGCCCCGGTGTGTGATGTTCCCCTTCCCGAGTCCAAGTGATCTCATTGTTCAGTTCCCACCTATGAGTGAGAACATGCGGTGTTTGGTTTTCTGTTCTTGTGATAGTTTGCTAAGAATGATGGTTTCCAGCTGCATCCATGTCCCTACAAAGGACACAAACTCATCCTTTTTTATGGCTGCATAGTATTCCATGGTGTATATGTGCCACATTTTCTTAATCCAGTCTGTCACTGATGGACATTTGGGTTGATTCCAAGTCTTTGCTATTGTGAATAGTGCCGCAATGAACATACGTGTGCATGTGTCTTTATAGCAGCATGATTTATAATCCTTTGGGTATATACCCAGTAATGGGATGGCTGAGTCATATGGTACATCTAGTTCTAGATCCTTGAGGAATCGCCATACTGTTTTCCATAATGGTTGAACCAGTTTACAATCCCATATTTTGGTGGATTTCTATGGTGTTTTTTAAATATAATTTTCTCTATTGGCATATAGTTCAGATAATTACACATACATGCACCCATATACATAATGAAATGGTGGCCATATTTTATAGATTTGTATGTGATGTTTTGAATTAATGAACATTTTTTCATCTCTTAAAAAATTCTTCCAGAACAAACCTCAACATAATAAAAGCCATGCATATATGGCAAACCAACAGCCAACATAATACTGACTGGTGAAAATTTGAAAGAGTTCCCCCTCAGAACTAGAACATGACAAGGATGCCCACTTTCACCACTTCTACTTAACATAGTACTGGAAGTTCTAGCCAGAGCAATCAGACAAGAGAAAGAAATAAAGGGCATCCAAATAGGAAGGAAGGAAGTCAAACTATCTCTGATTGCTGATAATATGATTGTATACCTAGAAAACCCTACAGACTCCTCCAAAAGACTTTTATATTTGATAAATGAATTCGATAAAATCTCAGGTTATGAAATCAATATACACAAATCTGTAGCACTGCTATGCACCAACAATGATCAAGCTGAGAATCAAGTGAAGAACCAAATCCCTTTCATAACAGCTGCAAAGAAAGTATCTAGGAATATACTTAATCAAGGAGGTGAAAGATCTCTACAAGGACAACTATTACATGAAACACTAATGAAATAAATCATAGATGACACAAACAAATGGAAATACATCCAACACTCATGGCTCATGAATTGAAAGAATCAATATTGTAAAAATGACCATACTGCCCAAAGCAACCCACAGATTAAATGCAATATCTATCAACATACCAACATTATTATTCACAGAATTAGAAAAGAGCAATCCTAAAATTTATATGGAATCAGAGAAAAGCACAAATAGCCAAAGCAAACCTAAACAAAAAGATCAAATCTGGAGGCATCACATTACCTGATTTTAATTATATTACAAGGTTACAGTAACCAAAATAGCACGGTACTAGTATAAAAGTAGATACAGAGAGCAATTGAACAGAAAAGAGAACTTAAAATAAATCTAAATACCTGCAACCAGATGATCTTCGACAAGGCATACAAAAACATAAATTGAGGAAACAATACCCTATTAAATAAATGGCGGTGTGAAAACTGGATAACCACATGTAGAAGAATGAAGCTAAATCCCCATATCTCACCATATACAAAAATCAACTGAAGATATATAAAACATGTAAATCTAAGATCTGAAACCATTAAAATTATAGAAGAAAACCTAGGAAAAACTCTTTTGAATATTTGCCTAGGCAAAACATTTATGATTAAGACCTCAAAAGCAAGAGGGTCCAAGATGACTGATTAGAAACAGCTGTGGTACCTGGCCCTCAGGGAAAGGAATAAAAGGAGCAAGTGAATTTAGCACCTTCAACTGATATATCCGGGTTCTTGCATTGGGACTGACTAGGCAAACAGCTCGATCCATGGAGAGCAAAGAGAAGCAGGGTCGGGTGATGGTCCACCCAGGAGCAGCATAGAGCCAAGTGAACCCTCAACCCCAGCCAAGGGAAGTGGTGAGTAACTGAGCGATCCCACCCGAGAAACCATACTTCTCCCATGGATCTTTGCAACCCACAGATCAGGAGATCCCCTTGTGAGCCCACACAACCAGTGCCTTGGGTCCAATACAGGAGCTGTGCAGAGTCTCACCAAAGTGGCCACTCAGGCACACACAGAGACCCAAAAGTTTTGCACACACCAGCCCCAGGATCCACGGCAATGTGGGAGATCCATCCATGCATGTTCCCAGGAAGGGGTCTAAATCTAGGGAGCCAAGTGACATTGTTCTGCAGTCAGCTCATGAGTTGAGACTCACTGGCTTGGAATTCTGGCCAGCCGGTGGCAGCAGGCTGGAGTCTGCCTGAGTTGGGACCAAGCTCCTGGGGGGAAGGGCAGTCGCCATCTCTGCAGTTCAGTAGACTCAGTCGTTTCAGCCCACCAGCTTTGAAGAATACAGGCAGTCTGGACAAATACGTGTCCCCCCAGCACAGCACAGCTGCCTTGCCAGATTGTGGCTAGACTGCTTCTTTAAATGAGACCCTGATCCATCCCTCCCCAGTGGGCAAGACCTCCTTGCAGGGGCTTAGCCACTCCAGCAAGGGTTCTAGAGACAGAGCTCTGAGCCCTAGTGGACAGGAGCAACCACAACCTCTGTGGTTCAGTAGACTCAGCCATTTCAGTCTGCCAGCTTTGGAGAATACACACGATCTGGATGAGGAACGGTCCCACCCAATGCAATGCACCTGCTCTACCAAAGGGCAGCCAGACTGCTTCTTTGGAGGGGTTCCTGATCCTGTTTCTCCTGGCTAGGTAAGACCTCCCAGCAAGGGTCTCCAGCACCTTCTAGAGGAGAGTTCAGGCCAGCAACAGGTCAGTTCTCCTCTAGGTTTGAGCTGCCAGAAGAAGAAGCAGGCTGCTATCTGTGCTGTTATCTTTGCCTTCACTAGTGATAGCAAGCTGTTATATTTGCTTTCACTGGTGATACCTCCGGGTATGAGAAAAACTGAGGCAAGCAGGGTCTGGAGCAGACCTCAAGCAAACCACAGCAGCCCTATGGAAGAGGGGCCTGACTGCTAAAAGAAAACCAAATAAACAGAAAACAACAACAACATCAACAATAAAGACTTCACAAAAACCTCATTCAAAGGTCAGCAACCTCAAGGATCAAAGGGAGAGAAGCCCACAAATATGAGAATCAATGCAAAAGCTCTGAAAATGCAAAAAGTCAGAGGGCCTCTTCTCCTCCAAATGACCACAACACCGCTTTAGCAAGGGAACAAAACTGAGCTGAGGATGAGATGGCTGAATTGAAAGAAGTAAGCTTCAGAAAGTGGGTAATAATGAATTTTGCTGAGCTAAAGGATCATGTTGCAATCCAGTGCAAAGAAGCTAAGAATCATAATAAAACAATGCCAGAATGGATAGTCAGAATAGCCAGAGTAGAGAGGAACATAACTGACCTGGTGGAGCTGAAAAACACATCATTAGAACTTCACAATGCAATCACAAGTATTATTAGCAGAATAGACCAGGTGGAGAAAAGAATCTTAGAGCTTGAAGACTATCTTTCTGAAATAAAACAGGCAAACAAAGAATACAGTAAAAAGAATAAAAAGGAATGAACAAAACCTCTGAGAATTATGGGATTATGTAAAGAGACTGAACTTACAACCGACTGGAGTACCTAAAACAGATGAGGAGAATGGAACTAAGTTGAAAAACATACTTCAGCATTTCATCGTGGAGAACTTCCCCAACCTAGCAAGGCAGGCCAACATTCAAATTCAGGAAATGCAGAGAACACCACTAAGATACTGCACGAGAAAATCAACTGCAAGACACATAATAATCAGATTCTCCAAGGTCGAAATGAAAGTAAAAATGTTAAGAGAAGCCAGAGAGAAAGGCCAGGTCACCTAAAAAGGGAAGCCTATCAGACTAACAGCAGATCTCTCAGTGGAAACCCTACAAGCCAGAAGAGATTGGGGGCCAATATTTAACATTCTTAAAGAAAAGAATTTTCAACCCAGAATTTGACATCCTGCCAAACTAAGCTTCATAAGTGAAGGAGAAATAAGATTATTTTCAGACAAGCAAATGCTTAGGGAATTTATCACCACCAGGCCTGCCTTGCAAATGCTCCTGAATGCAGCACTAAATATTGAAAGAAAAAACCATTACCAGCCACAGCATAAACATGCTGAAGTACACAGACCAGTGATACTATGAAGCAACCACATAAACAAGTCTGCAGAATAACTGGCTAACATCATGACGACAGGATTACGTTCACACATAACAATACTAACCTTAAATGTAAAATGGGCTACATGCCCCAATAAAAAGAAACAGGATGGCAAGCTGAATAAAGACATACATAGGCTCAAAATAAAGGGATGGAGAAAAATTTACCAAGCAAATGGAAAACAGAAAAAAGCAGGGGCCACAATCCTAGCTTCTGACAAAATTCTTCAAACCAACAAAGGTTAAAAATGACAAATAAGGGCATTATATAATGGTAACAAGTTCAATTCAACAAGAAGAGCTAACGATCCTAAATATATATGTACCCAGTACAGGAGCACTCAGATTAATAAACCAAGTTCTTAGAGACCAACAAAGAGACTTAGATTTCCAGAAAATAATAGTGGGAGACGTCAACATCCCATTGTCAATATGAGACAGATCACCATGGCAGAAAATTAACAAAAATTTTCAGGACCTGAACACAGCTCTGGATCAAGTGGACCTGATAAATATCTACAGAACTCTCCACCCCGAAACAAGAGAATACATATTATTCCACATGGCACTAATTCTAAAATCGACCACATAATTGGAAGTAAAACACTCTTTAGCAAATGCAAAATAATGGAAATCATAACAAACAGTTTCTCAGACCACAGCACAATCAAATTAGAACTCAATATTAAGAAACTCACTCAAAACCACAAATGTACATGGAAATTAAGCAACCTGCTTCTGATTGACTCCTGGGAAAATAATAAAAATAAAAAAGTTCATTGAAACCAATGAGAACAAAGAGACAATGTAGCAGAATCTCTGGAATGCAGCTAATGCAATGTTAAGAGGAAAATTTATAGCACTAAATGCCCACATCAAAAAGATAGAAAGATCTCAAGTTAACAGCCTGACATAACAACTAAAAGAAATAGAGTACCTAGAGCAAACACACCCCAAAGCTAGCAGAAGACAGGAAATAACCAAGATCAGATTGGAACTAAAGAAGATAGAGACATAAAAACCCCTTCAAAAATCAATAAATACAGGAGTTTTTTAAAAAATTATAAAATAGACCACTAACTAGTCTAATAAAGAAGAAAAGAGAGAAAAATCAAACAAAAACCATCAGAAATGATAAGGGGTTTATCACCACTGACCCTGCAAAAATACAAACAACCACCTGAAAATACTATAAAAACCTCTATGCACATAAACTAGAAAATCTAGGGAAAAAATGGTTAAATTCCTGGACTCATACACCCTCCCAAGACTAAATCAGAGATAAATTGAATCCCTGAATAGACAAATAACTTGTTCTGAAATTGAGGCAGTAATAAATAGCCTACCAACCAAAAAAAGTCCAGGACCAACAGATTCATAGCTGAATTGTACCAGCGGTACAAAGAAGAGCTGGTACTGAGAGACAAGACTAGCTGGATTTCCTAGACCAACTAAGAATTCCTAAGCCTATCTGGAAAAGGTGACCACACCTACCTTTAAGCACGGTGCTTGTAACTCAGCTCACACCCAACCAATCAGGTAGTAAAGAGGGCTTACTAAAATACAAATTAGGCTAAAGCAGGAGGTAAAGAAATAGTCAAATCATATATCGCCTGAGAACACAGGGGGAGGAACAACAACTGGGATATAAACTCAGGCATTAGAGCAGGGAGGGGCAACCCCCTTTGGGTCCCCTCCCATTTTATGGGAGCTCCATTTTCACTCTATTTAAATCTTGCAACTGCACACTCTTCTGGTCCGTGTTTGTTATGGCTTGAGCTGAGCTTTCACTCGCCATCCACCACTGCTGTTTGCCACCGTCACAGACCTGCCACTGACTTCCACCCCTCCGAATCCAGCAGGGTGTCCACTGCACTTCTGATCCAGAGGCGGCGCCCATTGCTGGTCCCAATCGGGCTGGAGGCTCGCCATTGTTCCTGCACAGGCTAAGTGCCTGGGGTTCATCCTAATGGAGCTGAATAGAGCTGTAACACTCACCGCATGGCCCAAGATTCCATTCCTTGGAATCTGTGAGGCCAAGAATCCCAGGTCAGAGAACAAGAGGCTTGCTGCTATGTTGGAAGTGGCCCACCACCATCTTGGGAGCTCTAAGAACAAGGACCACCCCTGGACCAACCCTGGTAACAGTACCATTTCTACTGAAACTATTCCAAAAAATTGAAGAGGGGGAACAACTCCCTGACTCATTCTATGAGGCCAGCATCAGCCTGATATGAAAACCTGGCATAGATACAACAACAAAAAGAGGAAACTTCAGGCCAATATCCTTGATGCATATCAATGCAAAAATCCTCTATAAAATATTGGCAAACTGAATCCAGTACCACATCAAGGAGCTTATTCATGACCATCAAGTTGGTTTCATCCTGGGATGCAAGACTGGTTCAACATATACAAATCAATAAGCATAATTCATCACATAAGCAGAACTAAAGACAAAACCACCTGATTATCTCAATAGATGCAGAAAAAGCTTTCAGTAAAATTCAACCTCCTTTCATGTTAAAAACTCTCAACAAGCTAGGTATTGATGGAAATATACCTCAAAATAATAAGAACCATTTATGACAAATCCACAGCCAATATCATACTGAATGGTCAAAAGCTGGAAGCATTCTCCTTGAAAACCAGCACAAGAGAAGGATGTCCTCTCTCACCACTCCTACTCAACATAGTATTGGAAGTTCTGGCCAAAGCAGTTAGGGAAGAGAAAAGAATAACGGGTATTCAAATAAGAAGAGAGGAAGTCAAATTGCCTCTGTTTGCAGATGACATGATCCTATATCTAGAAAAACCCATCATCTCATCCCGAAAGCTTCTTAAGCTGATAAGCATCTTCAGGATACAAAATCAATATGCAAAATTCACTAGCATTCCTATACATCAACAATAGGCAAGCAGACAGCCAAATAATAAATGAACTCTAATTCACAATTGCTACAAAAAGAATAAAATACCGGCTGAGGTTGGGGGCTCACTCCTTTAATCCCAGCACTTTGGGAGGCCGAGGTGGGTGGATCAAGAGGTCAGGAGTTCAAGACCAGCCAGGCCAAGATAGTGAAACCTATCTCTACTAAAAACACACACAAAAAAATTACCAGGCTTGGTGGCAGGCACCTGTAATCTCAGCTACTAGGGGGACTGAGGCAGAGAATTGCTTGAACCCAGGAGGCGGAGCTTGCAGTGAGCCGAGATCGCGGCACTGCTCTCCAGCCAGGGCGACAGACCGAGACTCTGTCCAAAAAAAAAAAAAAAAAAAAAGGAATAAAATACCAAGGAATATATTTGACAATTGAAGTGAAGGACCTCTTCAAGAACCACAAACCACCGCTCAAGTAAGTCAGAGAGGACACAAACAAATAGAAAACATTCCATGCTCATGAGGAAGAAGAATCAATATCATGAAAATGGCCATACTGCCTAAAGTATTGTATAGATTCAATGCTATTTCCATTGAGCTACCACTGACATTCTAGACAGAATTAGAAAAAACTATTGTAAAATTTAGATGGGACCAAAAAAGAGCCTAAACAGCTATAAACAATTCTAAGCAAAAAGAACAAAGCTGGAGGAATCAGACTGCCTGACTTCAAACTATTCTACAAGGCTACAGTAACTAAAACAGCATGGTACTGGTACAAGAACACACAGACCAATGGAACAGAATGCAGAACTCAGAAATAAGACTGCACACCTACAACCATCTGTTCTTCAACAAACCTGACAAAAGCAATGGGGGAAATGTTGCCTATTTAATAAATGGTGCTGGGAGAACTGGCTAGCCATATGCAGAAAATGTAAACTGGACCCCTTCCTTACATCATATACATAAATTAACTCAAGATAGATTAAAGACTTAGATGTAAAACACAAAACTATAAAAACCTAGAAGAAAATCTAGGCAAGACCATTCAGGACATAGGCACAAGCAAAGGTTTTATAATAAAAATGCCAAAAGCAATTGTAACAAAAGCAAAAATTGGCAAATGAGATCTAATTAAACTAAAGAACTGCTGCACAGCAAAAGAAACTGTCATCAGAAAGAGCAGACAGCCTACAGAATGGAAGAAAAGTTGTGCAATCTATGCACCTGACAAAGGTCTAATATCCAGAGTCTACAAGGAACTTAAACAAATTTACAACAACAACAACAACAAAAAAAACTAAAAAGTGGGCAAAGGACATGAACAGACACTTCTCAAAACAAACATGTGGCCAAGAATCATGGAAAAAAAGCTCAACATCACTGATCATTAGAGAAATGCAAGTCAAAAATGAGATACCATCTCATGCCAGTCAGAATGGTGACTATTAAAAAGTCAAAAGAAACAGATGCTGGTGAGGTTGTGGAGAAAAAGGGACACTTTTACACTGTTGGTGGGAGTGTAAATTAGTTCAACCATTGGGGAAGACAGCGTGTGGCAATTCCCCAAAGACCTAGAGGCAGAAATACCATTTGACCCAGCAATATCATTACTAGCTATACACTCAAATGAATATAAATCATTCTGTTATAAAGATACATGCACATGTATGTTTATTGCAGCACTATTCACAAGAGCAATACATGGAATCAACCCCATTGCCCATCAATGATAGACTGGATAAAGAAAATGTGGTACATATATACACCATGGAATACTATACATCCATGAAAAGGAAGGAGATCATGTCCTTTGTAGTTGCATGGATGGAATTGGAAGTCACTATCCCCAACAAACTAATCCAGGAACAGAAAACCAAACACTGTATGTTTTTACTTATAAGTGGGAGCTGAATGATGAGAACACGTGGACACATGGGTTGGGGGGAAATACACATCTGGTCTGTCAGAGGGGGTGTGAGGGGAGGGAGAGCATCAGGAAGAATAGCTAATGGATGCCGGGCTTAATACCTAGGTGATGGGATGATCTTTGCAGCAACCCACTGTGGCACACGTTTACCTACGTAACAAACCTGTGCATAAGGCACATGTACCCCTAAACTTAAAATAAAAATTGAAGGAAAAAAGAAAAGAGAAATAAAAAAGACCCCAAAAGCAAATGCAACAAAAAGAAACATAAATAAATGGGACCTAAATTAAACTAAAAAGTTTCTGCCCTACAAAAGAAATAATCATCAGAGTAAACACACAACCCACTGAATGGCAGAAAATATTTGCAAACTATGCATCCAACAAAGGACTGATATCTAAAATCCACAAGGAACCCACACAAATCAGCAAGAAAAAAAAAAACCCAAATAATCCCATCAAAAAGTGGGCAAATGACACAAATCCTATCAAAAATTGGGCAAATGACATGAATAGACACTTCTATAAAGAAGATATACAAATCACCAATAAACATATAAAAAATGTTCAGCATCACTAATTATCAGGGAAATGAAAATTAAAATCACAATTAGATACCACCTTACCCTAGGTACATTGAATATTATTAAAAAGTCAACAAAACAATAGCTGTTGGCATGGATATGGTGAAAAGCAAACACTTTTACCCTGTTGGTAGGAATGGAAATTAGTACAACCTCTATGGAAAACAGTATGGAGATTTCTCAAAGAAGGAAAAGTAGATCTAACATTCAATCCAGCAATCCCACTACTGGGTACCTACCGAAAAGAAAAGAAGACATTATATCAAAAAGACACTTGCACATGTATGTTTATCACAGCACAAATCACAATTGAAAACATATGGAACCAACCTAAGTGCCCATTAACTGATGAGTGAATAAAGAAAATGTGGTATATATACACACACACACAAACACACACACACGATAGAATACTACTCAACCATAAAAAAAAAAATAAAATAATGTCTTTTGCGGCAACATGGATGGAGCTGGAGGCCATTATTCTGAATGAAGTAACTCAGGAATGGAAAGCCAAATACCTTATGTTCTCAATTATAAGTGGATACTAAGCTATGGGTATGCAAAGGCAGACAGAGTAGTATAATGGACACTGGAGACTCAGAAGCAGAGACGGTGGGAAGGTGTAGGGGATAAAAAACTACATATTTGGTACAATGCACACTACTCAGGTGTTAGGTGCACTAAAATCAGACTTCACCACTATACAATTCATGCATGTAACCAAAAACCACTTGTGCCCCAAAAGCTATTGAAATAATATATAATAATAAAATTCAAAAATTCTTCCAGAACAGTATTTCTAAAGGTTGTCAAATAATTCACCTGCCGAAGATCCATATCCTATCATTTATTTACTCACTGTCTTATCACACATTTAGCTCTTCGTATTTCATTATTATTAATAAAGTACAATGACTATCATTTTCTACATAATTATTTGGGAATGTACTTCAGTTGGTAAGATCAACTACACAATAAGGATATCAATTTTGTATCACGTATATTGCAAAGTTTTCCAACTTTATCATTGTCTTTTTATTTATTTATTTATTTATTTATTTATTTTTGAGACGGAGTCTTGCTATGTCACCCAGGCTGGAATGCAGTGGCGCGATCTCGTCTCACTGCAAGCTCCGCCTCCCAGGTTCACGTCATTCTGCTGCCTCAGCCTTCCCAGCAGCTGGGACTACAGGCGCACGCCGCCACGCCTGGCTAATTTTTTGTATTTTTAGTAGAGACGGGGTTTCACCGTGTTAGCTAGGATGGTCTCGATCTCCTGACCTCGTGATCCGCCCACCTCGGCCTCCCAAAGGGCTGGGATTACAGGCGTGAGCCACTGCGCCCGGCCCATTGTCTTTTTAACATAAAACTTACTGAAAAGGTAATATATTTCATGTATCAGAAACCAAATAGAAGAAGTATAAAGTATCTCTTCCAACTTAATCTCCCATATACCCAGTTTCCACCTTCTCCACCCACACAGTTAACTATTTTTATTCATTTATTCTGTAAACTTTGTGTGTGTTTACATAAGGAGATAGCCCCTACCCACTTTTTCTTACAATTTGTAGCATATGATATACACTTTTTAAAATTTTATTTTGTTTTTTATTTTTATTTATTTATTTTTAAGATGGAGTTTCCCTCTCGTTGCCCAGGTTGGAGTGCAGCGGCGCGATCTCGGCTCACCGCAATATCCGCCTCCCCAGGTTCAAGCTATTCGCCTCCCTCAGCCTCCCGAGTAGCTGGGATTGCAGGTATGCGCCACTATGCCTGGCTAATTTTGTATTTCTTTTTTTAGTAGAGACGGGGTTTCACCATGTTGGTCAGGCTGGTCTCAAACTCCCGACCTCAGGTGATCCACCCGCCTCCACCTCCCAAAGTACTGGGATTACAGGCATGAGCCACCGCGCCAGGCACAATATACACTTTTTGAGTCACTTAAAATATACCTTATTGATCTTTCCATGTCAGTACATCGAACACTTCCTTGTTCTTTTTTATAACTTCATTGTATGGTTGTACCATAATTTATTTAATGTGTCGCTCTGATGATCGACATTAAGGTTTTGCTCTTACAAACAATGCTGCAGTAAACAACCTGGCACATATTTTTTTAAAAAATATATATAAATACCGGCATGTCTGTGGGATAAATTTCCAGAGGTTAATTTGTTTTGTTAGAGCCTTATGCATTCATAATTTGATAGACTCCCTAAATTGCCTTCAACATGTGTGCCAAATTATACTGTCACCAACAATGTGTGAAAATTTCCCATAGCCTTGCTAACAGTATTTTATCAAACTTTTGGGTGAATTCTTTTGTAATTACAATTGGTGAAAAATTAGTCACATAATCTTTGATTTTTATTAATGGGTTTCCAGCTTAAAATGGTCTTTAATAAGCAGTCTTGATGTTGCCTTTCTCGGTTTCTGACTAACATACAAAAGAAGATCCAGAAGAGGAGGAAAGCTTGCAGTAACTCTGAAAAGTAAGACTGAGAAGGAACCCATTGCCAGAATATATGAAATATTCCCATAAATTCTAAAGTGAGTGATGTAGTACTCAATTATTGAATACTCACTATATGTGGAGGAACATATATCTGTTTGTGTACATACACACACACACACACACACACACACACACACACACTTCACTCATTTCTCCCTTGGGACTCTTCACAATGATCCTGTGAGTATGTGAAATTATGAGCCATATTTGACAAGTGAAGAAACTTTGTCTCGGAAAACTGAAGTTACTGACTTGCCTAAGACCATGTAATAAGAGGCACATCTGAGGTTCAAACACAGGCCTGCCAGACTCCAAAGTATAATAGAACTCTTTTCAGTATTTCACAGGCTTTATCCCTCTCACACTTTGATTCCTGGCTCAGCAACAGAAAAGTTATACCAGTTAGAAAATTTGCCATCTCCCTCAAAACTTTGTAAGCACTGATATCTGAGGTAGTTCAAAATACCTTTCCTTTTTCTATTCCTTCCCACAGATAGTATCTTCCTTTCTGTATCAATAAAGAAACTAGAACTTGGAAACTCCAAGTGTATGTGCAAGATAGGAGGATAGATGCAGAAGTGACAATAGGGTTGCAGCTGACAGCCCATTACATTCTGGCAAGTGGAGAAGATAACCCAATATAATAATAATAGTTAATATAGATTGAGCTTTTACAGTGGTCAGGGACTTTGCTAAGTGTTTTCCAGGCATTAGTTTATTACAACAGCTTCTTGGGGTAGGTACTATTATTATCCCCTCATTCTAGATGAGGAAATGGAAGCTTGAGTAAGTGAAATTACTTGCTGGGATGTTTGTAAAAAGATCTTCGCTCTGGAAGTCAGGAGGCTTCTGTGATACTGCTGCTAGTTTACTTTATAATTTTGTATAAATGTCTGTCCCTTTCCTTGCTTCAGTGTCTGAACCTGGAATTTTTTTATGTGGTTTCTGAGACTCTAAGGTCATTGGGGTGGAATTTGGAAGGGTGGTCAAGTATGAATAGGACTAGAAGGGAACACAATTTTTTTTTGCTCAAGACATTAGTCTCAGCTGTACCTCCATATGTCTTTGCCCTGCTTTATCCCTTCTTACTTGTTCTCCTGCTCATGGCACTCATTCTCTTCCCTAGTTGTAGATTTAAGTTAAGTCCAATAGGAACTTGACACACTCAGAAAATGGAGGAAAACCCAAGGGGTTGCTACTTTTGGGACCATTGGCTGAGCTTTTTTGGGTTATTGCCACCTATCACAGTTTAAGAGATGTGGAAAGCCACTCATGACTGTCAGAGGCTGAGTCAAGGAAACAATATTCTGGTAATGATTTTTATTTACCATGAATGAGGGTTTGGTTTCCTCTTCTGGTGTCTACTTGGACTTCCCTAAGAATTAGTTACCTTGGTTCTTGGGCTTGGCATCAACCCACAGGGCATGGAGCCAATCAAGTACTATAAGTTCTGTAGAGATTTAAATTTCCTGCTGGCAGCATTTCTGGCACGGGCTTATGTTTTCCTATGGTTACTTAAGCCCTTTATTAATACACTCTGAGTTTCTCTTATGGTTTGGCTCCTCAAGAAGTCAGGCAGTAGTGTTCAAGATACGGAGAAGGTATCAGGTCAAGACAGAAATATTTGGCAGCTTTGGGGATTTTCTGTTTCCACTCTTAAGGTGTTCCCTGAATAAGAGCTGTAGAAGAGTCATCTGGGGCTGACTTCTTTGAGGCCCCAAAGAGTCTGACCTGGGCTTCAAGGAATCTGAGACCTATAGTGTGCTCAGCCATGAACTACCTGGGTGACCTTAGGCAGACGACTTCACTTCCCTGAATCTCTGTTTCCTCAAACCTCTTCCATCTCAAACATTCTATAATTCATGAAAGCTGAATAGTAGTGGGAATTCTGCTCAGGATGATAATGATTTGAGCAGAGAAATGAGCAGGCTGGGTAAAGTGTGACCTTCCCAGGGTACATAAAATGTTTTTCCAATTAAAAGTACATTTCCTAAATCAGTTCCCAATTAGTAGAGCTGGTGTGTGTTAGCCTTGTGATGGGGCTGCATAAATAGCAATTCAGAATACAGGAAGAAGGTGGCCAATAGGCCCACTCTGCTTCTTACCTGTAAGGAGTATGGTGCTCAGAGCTGAGCTTCACATTTTAGAGAGCACACCATGAGGCTGGAACAATTTCAGGGCCGTAGCTAAGTTGATGAGGGAACTCTGAACTATGCCATATGAGGAAGAGCAGAATAGCCTGAGGATAAGTAACCAAGAGAGGACCTCCAGCAACATCTAGGCCCCTGTTTTTGGCTGCTATGGGGAAGAGGGTGTATGAGTTTGTTTTCTGTTGCCTATCAAAGTGCCTGAAATTTGATAATTTATAAAGAAAAAGAATTTACCTCCTACAATTATAGAGGCTGAGAAGTCCAAGGTTGGGGGCTCTATCTGGTGAGGGCCTTCTTGCTGGTGGGGACTCTCTGCAGAGTCCTGAGGTAGCATTAATAAAGGGCATAAGGAACCCCAGAAAAACATCACATGGTGAGAGGGCTGAGTGTGCTTGCTCAGGTCTCTCATCCTCTTCTTATAAAGCTACCAGTTCCACTGCCATGATGATCCATTAATCCATTAATCCATGAATGGATTAATCCATACATAAGGGCAGAGACCTCATGACTCAAACACTTCTTAAAGGTCCTATCTTTCCATACTGCCACATTGAAGATTAAGGTATAATACATACAGTTTTGGGGATACATTCAAACCATAACAGAGGTATGTTGTGGGGAAAATGGGGTGACTTCAAACCTGACTCAATAGCTATAGTGCAGGTTCAGTAAATAGATGCTACCAAGCGACAGATTTCACACCAAAGTGTAGGAAAATTTTCAGAGTAAAATCAAAGTTTTATGTGGAATTAGATGGTTATAGATATATAAACCAGAAGAAGATAATCTGAATCTCAGCTGGAGGAAATTTTGGACAAAAGCCTGGATCTGTCTAAGGGCATGGTCCTTGCACTGTTTGACCTCTAGGGAGAAATACAACTGAATTTGTACAAATGATGGGTGCACCAGGTAGCAGATGAGAGTGTTGTGACAAAGTGAGCTACGTAACCATGTGTGGGAGTGCTAATGCACCTCTCTCTTAAGTACGTGAAAGCCCTAAGAAAACTTCAATAAATACTCCTGAGACTTCATTGGGAGGATAGAGATGGAGGTCTTCAAATATTGCATGGGAGAGAAATAAGAGAGATATTACATTTTCAGAGCCCTCTCCAAAATTCCAATAATATAAACTTTTATGTTTAACTTATAGGTTTAATTAATCTCCACATCTCAAATATCATTAATTCTGGAATACAGGAAGGCATGTCACTTCACAGTTAGTACAAAAGTGCCTATCAAATCACATCAAACAGAAAATCCCAAATGATTGTGTCTCAGTGATATTCAGCATTGTTATGGCATACAATAATCCCTCAGGCTACTTAGGTAGTTCTTTCACTAGAAATACATATCACAAGCATGTTCTTGTGGACTTATTTAGTGTGGCTGCCATTAGTTTTGTGTCCAACACATAAAACCTATGTGTTGCCTTTCCAGCCTAGATGAATAGAACACTTACTGACATATTACTGATCTGCTTGACTTCTATGCAAGGCCTTCTTGGGAGACTCTGGAGTTTTTAGTTAAGCTGTTCTCCATATGGGCCTGGGTTTTGCCCATGTTCGCCTCAGCTTACCTCTAAGCAGAACATAAGGATCACAGTTCCCACATAGGGAATACCCTGGGGAAAGAACACATATTCTAGGACCTGGGACTCAGGATACTGAGACAGACTCTTCACTCAGATGCCTAGAACACAGGAGATGGCAAACTTAACAGGCTGAAATAAGGCAGTCTACATTTTTTGGTATGACTTCATTCTGCATCTGTTAAACCTTCTTTTGGCTACAGTGACCAAATGGATGGTCATTGACCTGCAGGCCTGTATTAGACAGTTCAGGCTGCTATAACAAAGCAAAGTGGGTGACTTATAAGAAACAGACATTTATTTCTCACAGTTCAGGAGGCTAGAAGTCCAACATCAGTGTTTTGGTGAAGATCCTCTTCCAGGTTGGAGACTGCTGACTTCTCATTGTATACTCACATGGTTGAAAGAGAGAGCTAGCTAGCTCTCTGGCCTCTTCTAATAAGAGCAGTACTCTCATTCACAAGGGTGCCACCCTCATGACGAAATTACTTCCCAAAGACTCCACCTACAAATACCGTTACACTGAGAATTAGATTTTAGCATACAAATGCTGATGGAATATAAAAATTCAATCCAAAACAAAACCTCACCAAAGTATTGCTGCTGAGTCACTTAGAAAACCTTTGTCTGACTGAGTTCACCTTTTTCATTCTTTTTGCAAACTGGGTAGTAATTTGGAATGTTGTAGAGATATGCATATTAGTTTTTGCCCAGAGCTAAGGTATGAGATAGATCACCCAAACTAAAAGAAGAATTTAGAATAAAAGCAAGATGCTCAAGTACTCCAAGTTCATGAGCCACATATTTCAGAAGAAAAATTGCAAGGTCATTCCAACACAAAGTGAAATCTACACCACATCTGAATCAGGAGACATGCAGCTAAATTCCAAAACTAGTTTAATGATAATGGAAGGCAAGGCAAAGATAAGCTGTCCCTAGACTGATTAGGCTGATAAATCAGGCTTGTCTTGAATAACAAAGCTAAAGGAAAGAAGATGAGAAAGAAACATACCTAAAGTGATTTAAAGCCAGGATGTGATATAAAACAATTTATATACACTTATTGATAAATCAAATAGGAGACGTTTCCCAGGTAGTAAAAGGAAGAGTAGAGAAGAAAGTATATATAAGTCAAATGACCTCTTTGTTTTTAATATTGTAGTTGGTGCCCACTAGGACTTGCTTTGGATAGAAATAAATAAGAAGGCAAAAATTGAGAGGGTTCAGTCAAACTGATCAGGCTAGAGAAAGATGCAAAAAAAGTTTCACAGATTCTCATTAATACAGGACATGTAAGATGAAAATAAACAAAGATAATCATTTTTGTGAAAAGACCCAGTAGATAATCTCACAGCTTCTTTTTCCGGCAGAAAATATGGACGTGCTAGGATTGAAGGTACTTGTCATCACCAATCTAATGGGCTCAACTGGGACAAGTGATTGCATTTTTTTCTCAGATGGTGGGCTACATAACAAGAATTTAGCATTAAACAGACAGGTGTGCCAGTGTTGCTGCTAGTGGAAAGTGCACCAATATACACGCTACTTCAGGATAAGATTGGCAGACATGCTTTGGTCCAACATTGGCATGCAAAAGGGACGAACAAACGTAGAGAACCATCATATCTTGCCACCAAGAACAAGATTTAAGGAAAGATCTGTGGCCGTGGTCATGTATGATGTAGCTCAATCACCCCAGAAACAGAAGATGTTATGAAAAGCGTAAGCTGATTCCAGTTTGGCTCCGGCAGAGTGAGGGCAGAAGAGAGGACAGCATGTTGGAAGGGAATCCAGAGAGTTAACCAGAGATTAAATCCTGTTGGATCTTACCGGACAAGGACTGGGCTTTTACTCTGACTGAGATCAGAAGCCATTGCTGGGCTGGGACCGGAGGAGACACACGGCTCACAAAACACGTCTATACAGAGAATTCAAACTTCTGAACAACATATTGGATGAAGGAATCAAGTCCAAATTAAAATGAGGAAGTCTAATCAGATGACGAACTTGAAAACAAAGAGCATGCCATTGAGCACTAGTTGGCCACAGATGTGGATTTAAGTTTTCTAGCTGCCAAAATGTAAAGAAGGAAACATGATCTGCTGCAGGACTCAATAGTATCCCTGAGATCGTATCTGACAAACTGCTCAGAAGGGACACCTGTGCTTTTCCCTGAGATGCCTGTCTCCCATCGTCAGATGTCAGATTCTGGATCTATTTTGACAAGAGAGCTCAAAGGATTTCTTCACAGATGGAAATGAGGGGTGAGTAAAACGGTGTTGTGAAGGATCACCCTCAAGTCTATAGCATGAACAATTGGAAGGATAAGAGTGGCCTTAACTGTGAGGGATGGGGTGAGGGGGGACGCTGCAGTGGGAGGAGGTTTCTAGGGGAAGATGGGAGAGTTCGATTTTTGACTTGTTAATTTGGGTTGACTCTTAGGCAATTTTCTCAGCGAATTAGAAAGGAAGGTCAGAAGCCAAATGTGAGGAGTGGGGAGGCAGTGTTGGAGGCTTGCCGAGAGAAAATAAGTTGTGAAATGGAAGGGTGAACGGAGACGAAGGCTTGAGAGAAATGAGTAGTAATTGGAAGATTTGGACTACAAACCTGGCAGAAAGATGTTTTGGTTTAAATAGATAGAGACACTGAGTGTTTCCAGATCAGACAATGTTCATTCTTTATGATCCAGCCAGAAAACTGTGGCTTTTGCTAGCCTTTCCCACCTCTGAACACAGGTTTCCCCTTGCTGGTGAGGGTGGCGTGGAGAGATCCGAGTGAGGAAATAAGTTATCAGTGTTAACGCTTATTTCTTCAGTCATGCCGAAGAGGCACAGATAGGCCTAACACATAACAGGATAGAACACAATCCACCCGGACTTCCGCCTTATGCACAACTGCACTTTGAGTTTTGCTCATAGAGATAGAGCTCACACAATTAGGTAATTGGGCCCAAATCTGAAAGTGAGAAACAAGCCAGAAAGGACACTCAGAGGATGAAAAGGGAAACCAGTAAGTCCCACTGTTTTATACGCCAATGTCATCATGGTTTTACCTTCATGCTGAACCATAGAATTCCTTAAACTCTCACAGCCCTGGTCACTTGTGCCAATTCTACAAGGCCTCCAAAACTACATAGGAGATACTGTATCGTGGGCCCATTCCAAACTCTTACTCGGAATTAAAATTCCACGGGCTTTCCATTGATAGCACTGGAGGTCTGTCTGTGACACGCTGCTCCATTACAGCAAAGCAAAGCCCCATAATGACCTAATAATCTGGAAGGATAAGATCCCAGGACCCATAGAACAAGGAGGCCATAGGGAAGGCAGATCACAAAGAAGGAAACCAGACTTCCCCACCCCTCTGGGCTCCTGGGGGGTGGGGTGGGGGGGTGGGGGGAGGTCAGTGGAAAAAGCCCTTTAACCTAAGTGCTCAAGGCCCTAACCTAACAGCTTTTGTTGTTCACGCTGGAGCGCTGGCACTTCCTGACGCCGCTTAGCACTTCTATTAGAATTTTGTACTCTGATGCTAGTTTTCAGAGTATAGGAGCAACTGCAGGGAATGAAGCAGCAGACCTATCTATATTTTGTGGTGATCTAAGTCTCTGTTAATAAGCCTGAGACAAGGCAAAACCAGGAAGAAGCCCTGACCCTTATCAAGGTCATCAAAGCCACACAGGACCTTTCCTAACGTCTTCAACTGTCATTTTTGAAAGAAGCCGAATCTGACCACCAAGTATAAATGGGTATAACATCCACCGCATTTCTTTGTCATATTGTTACAGGAAAGGGGTCTTGATCCAGACCCCAAGAGCGGGTTCTTGGATCTCCCGCAAGAAAGAATTCAGGGGAGTTCACAGTGCAAAGCAAAAGCAAGTTTACTGAGAAAGCACAGTGGTGAAAGGACAGCTACTCCATAGACAGAGCGGGACGTTCCCAAAAGTAAGAGGAGGAACCCGTCCACCCTAGGTACAATGCTTGTTATATGAGGAGATGTGCTCTGCTCCAAGGGTTTGTGATAGAGGATTAATTTTCTTAATTACTATGTTTTGCAAGAATCGGTGTTATTATCTTTAAAGCAAAGTTAGGAATGCCTTTCTTCTCCGGATATCGGGATATCTGGACACTCCAAGTCTGGGTCTGTTTAGTAAACGTTATTAATTTGTTCCCTTAACCGTCAACATTTAGAGGCTGGGAATACCTAACTTTCTGGGAATGCAGCCCCGGAAGCCTCAGCTTCATTTTCCTAGCCCTCACTGGGAATGGAGTCGCTCTGGTTCAAATGCCTCTGACAATATCACCCCCGTTTTCTTTTCTCACTATCACTTACCACTATCTGAAATTAAGTAGCTAATTTATTTGTTTACTGTCTGTCCCCACCCACTAGAATGAGAACACCACCCTCGCATCCTTACGTGTGTCTGGCACATAATGGGTGCTCAATGATTATCTGTTTCATGGATGAACGGATTTATGGATGGCTGGGTGGATGACGCCCTTAGAATGGCTGCCAGGGCTAGCTGGCTTTCTGTTTCTTCCACTCAAGCACCCAAGCCCTGACCCACAAAGTAAAGGAACAGGCGCAACTTCTGGCCAAATAGCTTCAAGGCAGAAACATACGCAGCTGGCTTGGGAATTCCGTACAACGCGAATGCGCATGCACAGGCAGGACTGAGGTGTCCATCTTCGCATTACTCCCGGAGGTGATTCCCCCAAAGGGTCCGAGGACTAACGTCTTTCTCTTCCTCGCCCTCATTCCTCCCAGTAACGTCCGCTACCAAAGAAACGGTGCACAAAATAAACTCGGGCGGCGGGTAGAAAGGAGCGAGCCGAATTCCGTACACCCATGATCAACACGCCCACACCTCCCATCAGGCACGGCGCTCCCGCCTCCCCGAAGAGGCGATGGAAGCGGGGGGACGGGGCGGGGGCGGG
>NW_012100788.1:135196-138593 GCF_000951045.1 Mandrillus leucophaeus | reverse complement strand
TTTTTTTTTCCCCCATAGGGCTGTGAACCCCTGATATGTGAGACGTGTCCCTGTCAATTTAGAAAGTTGATTTTGTCAACGTTAAGGACGCGCCCATGACAGCCTCAGGAGGTCCTGAAGACATGTGCCCAAGGTGGTCAGGGCACAGTATGCTTCCATACGTTTTAGTGAGACATGAAACATCATTTTATATAAGATGTACACTGGTTGAGTCTCTAAAGGTGGGACAACTTGAATTGGGGAGGGGACTTCCTGGTTATAGGTCGGTAAAGACACATTGGTTGCATTCTTTTCAGTTTCTGATTAGCCTTCCATAGTTTTTAAATTGGAAAATACCCAGTTAATATCATAACTGTTATTTAGTTTGCCATAACTTTAGATTCTAAATTATAACAAGTTTCGTCTAAAATCATTTATCTCATTACATTTACCTACTTAATAGTTTACCTAGATTATTTATGAAACTGCGATAGTCATTTTATTTTCTTTTCAAGCATTTTATAGACTGTGAATTTCAGGTGTTTGCCTAAGAACCTTAAGATTAAATATATGGTTATTTTACTGAATAATTGGATATTTAGCGATTTTCATTAATCCAATATTAGTGTATTTTTATCAGAAATTACACAAGCAAAAATTCTCTTTTTGCCGGATTTATAGTTTTGTAACCCTCATGCCAAATTTTGATAAGTATGAAATTGCTTGATTAATAAATGCAGGCAAAAATGTATGCTGGCAATTTTTAAGAAATTTCTGTTATTAGTTTACCAATAATTTTTAAGCAAGCATATGATAGATTTTACTTAAGTCATGTAAACATGAAAAGCATTTGGGCTTATTGTTTATGAGTACAGTGTGGTACCTTGTGGCCAAAAACACAAAATACATGTACATACACATAAACACACACTTACACACTTATACAGCTATTCCCGGTCTAAACTGAGGGTCAGCCTACTTATTCTTGCGACTCAGTAATGAGATGCAGATGAACTGGGAAAGAAGAGCATTTTTATAAGCTCGGAAAACTTTGTAACTTTGAGTTGGTCTGGCGATATTTTTGAGACCACCTCCCTGTGGAGAGACTATCGTCAGACCAACTCAAAATTACAAAGTTTTCCAGAAGTTATATACCTTCTAAGCGTTATGTTTACGTGTAACTGTGCATTCATCTAAAGACATAAGTTATTAACTTCTAATCTACAACTAAGTTCTCAGTTTTGAAAACCTTCCTCTGAAGCCTCAATAAATTTACTTAATCTGGATGGGTCCAGGTGTTTGGGGTAATTACCCTTATCTTGTCTGCTGCTAAATCATGGAGGTTTTAGAAGTTCCTTTAGACCACCAGTAAAGCTTGTTTGTGGAGGTCTGGGGAGTTTCTTCAGACCTCCAATAAAAACTTGTTTAATCCTAAGGGGATCCTCTTAAGAATTCCTTTATCTTGTCATGCTTCAAGACCCAGGAGGACCTAGGCAAAACTCTTGCTGGGCTTTTGTTAAATCCCAGCCTTTGTATAAGGGCACTTTCAGCTTTTAATATTTAACCAGTCAGTCAGTGTTGAAACAGTTGTTAAGGAGGCCTCCCTGTTCAGCTGTTAGTGAGACCTGGCGTGCCACACAACCAAAAATCCTATAGCTTTTACTTCAGAACTCTAGTCATGAGATATTAATACAAACTCATTGGTTTACAAAAACAATAACAAAATGAAATGGATGGATGCAAATGGTGGATTTTATCTCAGTAGAAACGTAACAGCACACTTAATGCGGGCAGAAAAGAAAGCAGAGCCATACACAGAGAACTTAGGAAGTTTATACTCGCAGGTGGACCTTTGGGATCTGAATTTTCCTTGCTATAATTGTGCACAAAAGGACCACAGTATGTCAATTTTACACAAACACTTGCAAGAAGAGGCGCCATAAAACCAACGAAGTGCCTGAAAGGGGGTCATTCCTGTTTTTCCTTTTTCTTAAATTTACTTTTTGAAGGAAGGAACTTAGATGTGGCCTAAGGTTTCAGTGGCCTGGGTCCAAGTATCCTGGTTGTGGGCGGGACTCCACAGTGTGTCACCAAGCAGTAATTTCCGCCTTATGTGTCTCATTTTCTCTCTCTGGAGGTCTAGCACCTAAGGGAGGGGTCAAAGCAGAGTGGTGAGCTCTAATAGGCAATTCCTGGATGAGCTTTTTAAAACTATTTTGTTGTAGGTTCCCTGTAGGGCTGCTGGTTGTCACGGGGGTCAACACCTCCAGACACTCCCACTCAGCCCCCAGTCACCCAGGGGTGCCTTTCTGCTGGGAGGAGTAAAATGCCCTTTCTCTTTGGAGGTCAGGAAACTCAGTCTCTCATTTATGTATGAAAACAACAGTACAGCTCCTCACGCGGAAGCACACAGAAAGCAACAAGATTAATTTGGGAAGGAAAAGCAATGGAGAAGACACTTTACAATGCATCGCCGAATTACAATTCGGATCCTAAACAATAACTTCCTGAGAGGGGAAAAAAGGGGGGGGGGCAGCTTCCTGTAAACTGTCTTCAGCCACTTGTAATTTTGTAGCTCTCATCTACCATTACACACGCCAAGATCAAATCCTCTCACAGTACAAGGTCCTTTCCAGACCCAACCAATTTACATCTGACATAAAATGATTGATGTTTCATGTCTCACTAAAACGTATGGAAGCATACTGTGCCCTGACCACCTTGGGCACATGTCTTCAGGACCTCCTGAGGCTGTCATGGGCGCGTCCTTAACGTTGACAAAATCAACTTTCTAAATTGACAGGGACACGTCTCACATATCAGGGGTTCACAGCCCTATGGGGGAAAAAAAAAAGGGCATATGTCAGAAAGTTTACAAGCAGGCTAGTCACCAAAGAATCTCACGTTAAAAATATTTTTTGTCGCTCTTCTGTCCATCAGATTGGCACAGAGATTTCTGTAAAGAGAAAGGGGGAGTTAGCAGGCCACCCTAAAAGCTGTGTCTCCACAGCGGAAAGAAACTTTGTTTTGACTCTGAGGAAAGGGCTTTTTTTCTAAACGCGAAGGGCGGGGTAAGAGCAGAGCTGCAGGCATCTGTGAGTACATACTGCCACCAAACGGACATAATTTCACCGCGACGGAGAAAGTCTAGGAGGACGTTCTCTTTGCGGCCCAATTTCTGCTCTTTAGATCCGGAGCAGCCCACTGAGGGACCTGCACAAGATAAACGGGAAGGGAAAAGCGACAGAAGTTAGAGCAGAGAACCCACGGCGCGGCCGGTGGGGGTGCCCCGGAAGTCGATTTGCAATTGGGAGGCGGGCGGTCTTCCGAAGTCCCGCCCCGGAAGCCACAGCAGTAACGGCAGGACGTTCCCGCCCCCCTCCTTTCCCATCCCTCTGCCTCGGTCCCCCCGCCCCCG
>NW_012100788.1:92812-135146 GCF_000951045.1 Mandrillus leucophaeus | reverse complement strand
CCCGCCCCCGCCCCGTCCCCCCGCTTCCATCGCCTCTTCGGGGAGGCGGGAGCGCCGTGCCTGATGGGAGGTGTGGGCGTGTTGATCATGGGTGTACGGAATTCGGCTCGCTCCTTTCTACCCGCCGCCCGAGTTTATTTTGTGCACCGTTTCTTTGGTAGCGGACGTTACTGGGAGGAATGAGGGCGAGGAAGAGAAAGACGTTAGTCCTCGGACCCTTTGGGGGAATCACCTCCGGGAGTAATGCGAAGATGGACACCTCAGTCCTGCCTGTGCATGCGCATTCGCGTTGTACGGAATTCCCAAGCCAGCTGCGTATGTTTCTGCCTTGAAGCTATTTGGCCAGAAGTTGCGCCTGTTCCTTTACTTTGTGGGTCAGGGCTTGGGTGCTTGAGTGGAAGAAACAGAAAGCCAGCTAGCCCTGGCAGCCATTCTAAGGGCGTCATCCACCCAGCCATCCATAAATCCGTTCATCCATGAAACAGATAATCATTGAGCACCCATTATGTGCCAGACACACGTAAGGATGCGAGGGTGGTGTTCTCATTCTAGTGGGTGGGGACAGACAGTAAACAAATAAATTAGCTACTTAATTTCAGATAGTGGTAAGTGATAGTGAGAAAAGAAAACGGGGGTGATATTGTCAGAGGCATTTGAACCAGAGCGACTCCATTCCCAGTGAGGGCTAGGAAAATGAAGCTGAGGCTTCCGGGGCTGCATTCCCAGAAAGTTAGGTATTCCCAGCCTCTAAATGTTGACGGTTAAGGGAACAAATTAATAACGTTTACTAAACAGACCCAGACTTGGAGTGTCCAGATATCCCGATATCCGGAGAAGAAAGGCATTCCTAACTTTGCTTTAAAGATAATAACACCGATTCTTGCAAAACATAGTAATTAAGAAAATTAATCCTCTATCACAAACCCTTGGAGCAGAGCACATCTCCTCATATAACAAGCATTGTACCTAGGGTGGACGGGTTCCTCCTCTTACTTTTGGGAACGTCCCGCTCTGTCTATGGAGTAGCTGTCCTTTCACCACTGTGCTTTCTCAGTAAACTTGCTTTTGCTTTGCACTGTGAACTCCCCTGAATTCTTTCTTGCGGGAGATCCAAGAACCCGCTCTTGGGGTCTGGATCAAGACCCCTTTCCTGTAACAATATGACAAAGAAATGCGGTGGATGTTATACCCATTTATACTTGGTGGTCAGATTCGGCTTCTTTCAAAAATGACAGTTGAAGACGTTAGGAAAGGTCCTGTGTGGCTTTGATGACCTTGATAAGGGTCAGGGCTTCTTCCTGGTTTTGCCTTGTCTCAGGCTTATTAACAGAGACTTAGATCACCACAAAATATAGATAGGTCTGCTGCTTCATTCCCTGCAGTTGCTCCTATACTCTGAAAACTAGCATCAGAGTACAAAATTCTAATAGAAGTGCTAAGCGGCGTCAGGAAGTGCCAGCGCTCCAGCGTGAACAACAAAAGCTGTTAGGTTAGGGCCTTGAGCACTTAGGTTAAAGGGCTTTTTCCACTGACCTCCCCCCACCCCCCCACCCCACCCCCCAGGAGCCCAGAGGGGTGGGGAAGTCTGGTTTCCTTCTTTGTGATCTGCCTTCCCTATGGCCTCCTTGTTCTATGGGTCCTGGGATCTTATCCTTCCAGATTATTAGGTCATTATGGGGCTTTGCTTTGCTGTAATGGAGCAGCGTGTCACAGACAGACCTCCAGTGCTATCAATGGAAAGCCCGTGGAATTTTAATTCCGAGTAAGAGTTTGGAATGGGCCCACGATACAGTATCTCCTATGTAGTTTTGGAGGCCTTGTAGAATTGGCACAAGTGACCAGGGCTGTGAGAGTTTAAGGAATTCTATGGTTCAGCATGAAGGTAAAACCATGATGACATTGGCGTATAAAACAGTGGGACTTACTGGTTTCCCTTTTCATCCTCTGAGTGTCCTTTCTGGCTTGTTTCTCACTTTCAGATTTGGGCCCAATTACCTAATTGTGTGAGCTCTATCTCTATGAGCAAAACTCAAAGTGCAGTTGTGCATAAGGCGGAAGTCCGGGTGGATTGTGTTCTATCCTGTTATGTGTTAGGCCTATCTGTGCCTCTTCGGCATGACTGAAGAAATAAGCGTTAACACTGATAACTTATTTCCTCACTCGGATCTCTCCACGCCACCCTCACCAGCAAGGGGAAACCTGTGTTCAGAGGTGGGAAAGGCTAGCAAAAGCCACAGTTTTCTGGCTGGATCATAAAGAATGAACATTGTCTGATCTGGAAACACTCAGTGTCTCTATCTATTTAAACCAAAACATCTTTCTGCCAGGTTTGTAGTCCAAATCTTCCAATTACTACTCATTTCTCTCAAGCCTTCGTCTCCGTTCACCCTTCCATTTCACAACTTATTTTCTCTCGGCAAGCCTCCAACACTGCCTCCCCACTCCTCACATTTGGCTTCTGACCTTCCTTTCTAATTCGCTGAGAAAATTGCCTAAGAGTCAACCCAAATTAACAAGTCAAAAATCGAACTCTCCCATCTTCCCCTAGAAACCTCCTCCCACTGCAGCGTCCCCCCTCACCCCATCCCTCACAGTTAAGGCCACTCTTATCCTTCCAATTGTTCATGCTATAGACTTGAGGGTGATCCTTCACAACACCGTTTTACTCACCCCTCATTTCCATCTGTGAAGAAATCCTTTGAGCTCTCTTGTCAAAATAGATCCAGAATCTGACATCTGACGATGGGAGACAGGCATCTCAGGGAAAAGCACAGGTGTCCCTTCTGAGCAGTTTGTCAGATACGATCTCAGGGATACTATTGAGTCCTGCAGCAGATCATGTTTCCTTCTTTACATTTTGGCAGCTAGAAAACTTAAATCCACATCTGTGGCCAACTAGTGCTCAATGGCATGCTCTTTGTTTTCAAGTTCGTCATCTGATTAGACTTCCTCATTTTAATTTGGACTTGATTCCTTCATCCAATATGTTGTTCAGAAGTTTGAATTCTCTGTATAGACGTGTTTTGTGAGCCGTGTGTCTCCTCCGGTCCCAGCCCAGCAATGGCTTCTGATCTCAGTCAGAGTAAAAGCCCAGTCCTTGTCCGGTAAGATCCAACAGGATTTAATCTCTGGTTAACTCTCTGGATTCCCTTCCAACATGCTGTCCTCTCTTCTGCCCTCACTCTGCCGGAGCCAAACTGGAATCAGCTTACGCTTTTCATAACATCTTCTGTTTCTGGGGTGATTGAGCTACATCATACATGACCACGGCCACAGATCTTTCCTTAAATCTTGTTCTTGGTGGCAAGATATGATGGTTCTCTACGTTTGTTCGTCCCTTTTGCATGCCAATGTTGGACCAAAGCATGTCTGCCAATCTTATCCTGAAGTAGCGTGTATATTGGTGCACTTTCCACTAGCAGCAACACTGGCACACCTGTCTGTTTAATGCTAAATTCTTGTTATGTAGCCCACCATCTGAGAAAAAAATGCAATCACTTGTCCCAGTTGAGCCCATTAGATTGGTGATGACAAGTACCTTCAATCCTAGCACGTCCATATTTTCTGCCGGAAAAAGAAGCTGTGAGATTATCTACTGGGTCTTTTCACAAAAATGATTATCTTTGTTTATTTTCATCTTACATGTCCTGTATTAATGAGAACCTTTCATCTTAGCATATTTACATTGCCTGCTAGAAAAAAAATCTGTTAAACCACCTACTTGTTGCCATTCATCTCTGCTTTTGTCTTTGCATCTGATTCCAACACACTTTCATGTTATATGTAGTTAGACACGCATGAGAGGGACAGGAGAGTGCTTTCTCCCCAGCACCCACCAGGAATGTCACGTGATTGGGTGATGGTTCAACAGTTATCACATTGTCTGTCTAAAAATGGTAATTTGGCACCTGGAGTCAGGGAGAGATAATCTCCTGCTGATCTACAGCTGTTAACATTAACGTGGTTAACTGAATGCCAGGGAGAAACAAAAAGGGCTTCCAGTAAAATCAGGTATTGTGGGAGTGAGCTCAAGCATGTGAATTAAAAGACAAAATGACAGAGTATGGCCTTCCTATTGACACTTCACCAGAAAGGTGAAGAAAGCCTCAGGCGGGAATCCGTATAACTTCCTAAACCCACTGTGCATGCTCGCCTCTCAAGGGTAAGGAGGGTACTGTGCATGGGGCAGCCTACCCTAAGGGAAGAATCATGGGAAATGAGCCAGTCTATAAAGTTCTAGGATCAAGGTTAAACACCACACTTGACGTTCATTTGCCCGCTTGGGCCTCTTCCAAGTGTACTTTCTTTTATGTTCTAAACGCTTTTTAAATAAATTTCCACTCCTGCTCTGAAACTTGCCTTGGTCTCTTTTTCTTCCTTCTGCCTCTCAGTGGAATTCTTTTTTCTGAGGAGGCGAGAATTGAGATTGCTGCAGACCCGTATGAATTTGCTGCCGGTTTTAGCTCAGATACCTTACCCCAGTCACATTCATGGTTCCTTTCTCCTGACTAAACTGTTTTGGCTGTCTACTCCCTGTTTGTAATATCTCCAGCAACCTTATCTGGGTTTTAGAAATGCAGTATCAAATGTACCAATGGCTAGACTTTCAGTGGCACTGTGACATTTCTAAGACATCGCTGTCTTGAAAAATCCAACCTATTGATATCACACATCTACAATTATCTGACCTTCGACAAACCTGACAAAAACATGCTATGGGGAAATGATTCCCTATTTAATAAATGGTGCTAGGAAAACTGGCTAGCCATATGCAGAAAACAGAAACTGGACCCCTTCCTTATACTTTATACAAAAATAAACTCAAGATGGATTAAACACTTAAATGTGAAACCTAAAACCATAAAAACCCTAGAAACAAACCTAGGCAATACCACGACACAGGCCAGAACAAAGACTTTATGACTAAAATGCCAAATGCAATTGCAACAAAAGCCAAAATTGACAAATGGAATATAATTAAACCAAACAACTTCTTCACAGTCAAAGAAACTATCATCGGAGTGCACAGGCAACCTACACAATGGGAGAAAATTTCTGCAATCCATCCATCTGACAAAGGTCTAATATCCAGAATCTACAAGGAACTTAAACAAATTTAAAAGAAAAAAACAAACAAACCCATCAAAAACTGGGCAAATTATATGAACAGACACTTCTCAAAAGAAGACATTTATGCAGCCAACAAACATATGAAAAAAAGCTCATCACCACTGGTCATTAGAGAAATGCAAATCAAACCACGATGAGATACCATCTCATGCCAGTTAGAATGATGATCATTAAAAAGTCAAGAAACAACAGATGCTGGTGAGGCGTTGGAGAAATAGGAATGCTTTTCCACTGTTGGTGGGAGTGTAAATTAGTTTAACCATTGTGGAAGACAATGTGGCGATTCCTCAAGGATCTAGAACCAGAAATACCATTTGACACAGCCATCCCACTACTGGGTATATACCCAAAAGGATTATAAATCATTCTACTATAAAGACACATGCACACATGTGTTTACTGCGGCACTGTTCACAATAGCAAAGACTTGGAACCAACCCAAATGCCCATCAACAATAGACTGGATAAAGAAAATGTGGCATATACACACCATGGAATACTATGCAGCCATAAAAAAGAATGAGTTCATGTCCTTTGCAGGGACATGGATGAAGCTGGAAGCCATCATTCTCAGCAAACTAACACAGGAACAGAAAACCAAATACCATATGTTCTCACTCATGAACTGAGCCCATGGTTTTTCTGTCTATAGTCACTGTTTTCTCCTTCCCTTCATTGGCTTTGTTTACTCTGTCTCAATGTTCCCTTTCTTCTTTCTTTCTTGTTTTACTTTCTTGTAGTCACAGAGCAGTTTTTCATAGAAACATAAAACATTTTAAAATACTATTTAAAATGAACAATGAGAACACATGGACACAGCGAGTGGAATATCACACACCAGGGCCTGTCGGGGGGTGAGGGACAAGGGAAGGGAGAGCATTAGGACAAATACCTAATGCATGCAGGGCTTAAAACCTAGACGAGGGGTTGATGGGTGCAGCAAACCACCATAGCACATGTATACCTATATCACAAACCTGCATGTTCTGTACATGTATCCCAGAACTTAAAGTAAAATAAAAAAATAAAGAAAGAAAAAATAAAAGGAAAGAAAAATCCTGCCTATTGGGCTCATTTATAGAACCACTTAAAAACCACCCTTGTCAAGTAAAAACTTTCCAACAAGTAACCCCTTAGCAATGCAGGCTTCTGGTATACACATTATAGGATATCATCAGTGTACAGGTGCACCAGGTAGCCTTGGGGTAAAGATAGATTAAAGATCATGAATAATTACCTGCATTTCAGTGATAAGGTCCAGAAAGCTTCTCTTGCTTCCTTTTACCTCAGTGAATGCCCTCAGGCAATGCTTCTGGAGCCAGCTTACTCAATCTTTTCTCACCAGTAATGCCAGCCCTTTATTCCAGATTTTGTTGTTATATTTAACCCATCATATGCACTTGAAATCTTGAGAAAACTTGGAAAGTAGGGGAAAGTTTTCACAGTAAATGAAAAGGTTGCCATAATTCTACAACCAATGTATAATGACTCTTAGTTCTTTAATTTACTTCCCAATTGACTATTTTCTATCGGAGTAAAATAATGTTGTATGCATGCTACTATGATGATATTAAATGGTGTCACTTGCTACATTTCAGGTATTGTTGGGTATGTGTGGTTACTATCATAAATGACTTTCCTGCTTTCTTTCACCCACCCATCTTTCACAGAAAAAGATACTTAATATCAAAGTTAATCAGGTTATAAAAATTTTAATCATGGTGAGATACTATTTCTTTTCTGTCAGATAACTCTTTGATTTGGGAACTAAAAAGGGTACTAGAAAATGACATCCTTAGGAAGTAATATCCAGGAAGCTCAGCTTGGCCCACTACATAACACTGTGGCTGTTTGAGGAAAGTGATGATTTTTGAAGAGAGGACTACATTGCCTTCTCAGGTGTGTCTCCTTTGCCCAGCTCCCATGGGATCAAATATGAATCCAGTGAGGGCTACAAATTATATTTATGAGTTCAGAAACAGTGCAAGTCACTTGGCACAGCCTAAATAACTCCATCTCAAAGCAGTTGGTCAGTGCAACTGGTGGGCCTGTGGTCAAAACAAGGGTTACTCTTGTGCCACCAGCACGAAGGAGCCATTCTTAGAGAAGTCTGGTTATTCCTTGGTCCAGAGCCCTGAATTATCCTGTAGATGTGTCTGAATCAGAACAGAGTAAATACCAAGTCATCAGGAAAAGCTCATCACTACTCTCATTCCTCTCTCTCCTCTGGCTGCTCACCTAGTGAGCTCTGCAGCAATATACTTAGTAGCCCCAGCCAGGGTGTGATGGCCACCAATGTTATCACCAGGCTTAGACAGAGGAAGGCTTGATGTTATATTCTGACATACAGTGCCATATCTTTACCTGAGAATGGAATGGAATGACAAAGGAGATCTGAATTATGGGTGTGAGAAAAGTTTCAGACAATTCTGAGTGAAAAATTAGTCCAATTCCTAAATGACCAAATTGTTCTGATTAGTTTGAAAAAAAAGCACAACTGAGGCAGAAACTTTTCTGCATTTCTAGCTGAGAAAATTTAAAGATGGGGCTTGAATTACTAAGTGTTAATAGTATTTAAAAATGTTTTATGTTTCTATGAAAAATTGCTCTGTGACTACAAGAAAGTAAAACAAGAAAGAAGGAAGAAAGGGAGCATTGAGACAGAGTAAATAAAGCCAATGAAGGGAAGGAGAAAACAGTGACTATAGAGAGAAAATCCATGGGCTCAGTTCATTTTCCTCTTTAAAATCCAGAGCTGCCTGCCTCTAAAATTCAAAGTCTTGTCTATAACATCCTGGTGTTATGCTTTCTGAGTGGGGCTTTCAGAACGTCCCTTGGGGAAAGCCTATGATGCACTGCAAAGAGATGGGCATGTCTGGGGTCAATGCGCATCCAATGTGATAGTCCCAACTCACCACAGTATCAAGGAGTTGCAGCTGGACCCACAAGTACTAGGCTAACATATGCCTATTTCTCCCCCATGCTCAACCCAGGTATCTCCCTTCACAGATGTGGAACAAAATAACCTTTGCAGAAAATAATATTAGAGCTTAAACCTGAGCTATGTCTGGAAAGTCCATGGCATTCTGAGTGATCTATAATTTACTGAGCATTTGGTATATTCTAGTCCCTGTGCTAAGAGCCCATACATTCATGTCTTATATAATTCCATCATTAAAATAAGCACATAAGTCAAGTGTGTCTGTAATCTTCACTTTCAAAGTGAGGAAGCCAAGACTCTGCATTTAAGAGACTTGCCTAAGGCCACATAGATAATAAAACTCAGTTGCCTCTGAAATAAAAGATGACATAACTTTAACCACAAACCATCATGGCCCTAAGACTGAGTATGAGAGTCAGGTTGGTAACTTCCAAGGAGGAAGTGAATTTAAATCTATCCTGATTCCAGATCATTTGTACTGCCCCTGGTATAGTTGGAGAGGTGTCACTCTTTTTCTTTTCTTTCTTTTCTTTTCTTTTTTTTCTTTTTCTTTTTTTTTTTTTGAGATTGGGTCTCACTCTGTCACCCAGGCTGAAGTGCAGTGGCATGATCTCGGTTCACTGCAACCTCCACCTCCCGGACTCAGGTGATCCTCCCACCTCAGCCTCCCAAGTATCTGGAATCACCACGCCCAGCTAATTTTTTGTATTGTTAGTAGAGACGGAGTTTTGCCATGTTGCCCAGGCTGGTCTCGAACTCCTGAGCTCAAGTGACTCACCCGTCTTGGCCTCCCAAACTGCTGGGATTACTCTCTTTTTCTTAAGTGCATTCATGCATATGTGCACACACATACTCATATACTAACACAGACTGGTATGGGACAGTCTGAGTCTCATGTGATCCATAGTCAGCAGTTAACAATAGTTATTTCTGTACCCTTACCTATGGAAGATATTCAGTCAAAAGTGATACCTGCTAAGGTTTTCATGGGAACTTAACGTATCAGGAGCTTTTAACCTTAATCTTAAGATGTATTCACTTCAGGAGTCAAGCGTATTCCAGAATGCTCACAGGATAGGTTTCATGTCTTTGTCTTCCAGTAATGCTTTGAATGTATTGTCATTAATCCATTCATGCCACAAAAAGTCATGGCACTCCTCTAATATGTGTCAGCCACTGTGCTATTCCTTGGAATCGCTATCATTATAATTACTACTGTCTTTTTTTTTTTTTTTTTGTAATGGTCAGTTTTAGTATAACAATATATCTCACTAGGATGAGTGCATTATGAGAGGGTACTGTACATTTTTCATCACTACATGTCTAGGTCTTAGACACATATGGGCATAGCTCTGAGTAGGCAATCAACAAATATTGGGGATTGAATGACAAATTTAATGGGGTGTATAGTGTATGTAAGAAATAAGGAAAACAGGATCCCTGGCTGGCAAGATGGCTGAATAGGAACAGCTCCAGTCTGCAGCTCCCAGTGAGATCAATGCAGAAGGTGGGTGATTTTTGCATTTCCAACTAAGGTACCTGGTTCATCTCACTGGGACTGATTGAACACTGGGTGCAGCCCAAGGAGGGTGAGCCAAAGCAGAGTGGGGTGTCACCTCACCAGGGAAGTGCAAGGGGTCTGGGAGCTCCCTCTCCTAGCCAAGGAAGCCATTAGGGACTGTACTGTGCACTTTGGCCCAGATACTGTGCTTTTCCTACAGTCTTCACCACCCACAGACCAGGAGATTCACTCTGGTGCCCATGCCACCATGGCCCTGGGTTTCCAGCACAAAACTGGGCAGCCATTTGGGCAGACACTGAGCTAGCCGCAGGAGTTTTTCAAACCCCAGTGGTGCCTGGAATGCCTGCAAGACAGAACCGTTCACTCCCCTGGAAAGGAGACTGAAGCCAGGGAGCCAAGTGGTCTGGCTTGGTGGGTCTCAACCCCACGGAACCCAGCAAGCTAAGATCCACTGGCTTGAAATTCTCGCTGCTACCACAGCAGTCTGAGCTCGACCTGGGATGCTCCAGCTTGGTAGGGTGAAGGGTGTCTGCCATTGCTGAGGCTTGAGTAGGTGGTTTCACCCTCACAGTGTAAACAAAGCCTCCTAGAAGTTCCATCTGGGAGGAGCCCAGCACACCTCACTCAGCAAGGCCACTGCAGCCAGACTGCCTCTCCAGATTCCCTCCTCTCTGGAGGGCGCATCTCTGAAAACAAGGCAGCAGCCCCATTCAGGGACTTATAGATAAAACACCCACCTCCCTGAGACAGAGCACCTGGGGGAAGGGGTGGTTGGGGGCACAGCTTCAGCAGACTTAAACGTTCCTACATGGCAGCTCTGAAGACAGCAGCAGATCTCCCAGCACAGCGTTTGAGCTCTGATAAGGGACAGACTATCTCCTCAAGTGGGTCCCTGACCCCCATGTATCCTTACTGGGGGGCACCTCCCAGTAAGGGCCGACAGACACCTCAAACAGGAGAGCTCTGGCTGGCATCTGGCAGGTGCCCCTCTAGGAAGAAGCTTACAGAGGAAGGAACCGATAGCAATCTTTGCTGTTCTGCAGCCTCTGCTGGTGATAACCAGGCAAAAAGGGTCTGATGTGGACCCCCAGCAAACTCCAGCAGACCTGCAGCAGAGAGGCCTGACTGTTAGAAGGAAAACTAACAAAGAGAAAGTAATAGTGTCATAGTCAACAAAAAGGACGTCAATTCAGAGACCCCAGCCTAAGGTCACTGACTTCAAAGACCAAAGGTAGATAAATCCACGAAGATGGGGAGAAATCAGCACAAAAAGGCTGAAAATTCCAAAAACCAGAATGCCTCTTCTCCTCCAAAGGATCACAACTCCTCTCCAGCAACGGAACAAAACTGGATGGAGAATGAGTTTGATAAATTAACAGAAGTAGGCTTCAGAAGGTGGGTAATAACAAACTCCTCCGAGCTAAAGGAGCATGTTGTAACCCAATGCAAGGAAGCTAAGAACCTTAAAAAAGGTTAGATGAATTGCTAACTAAAATAACCAGTTTAGAGAAGAAAATAAATGACCTGATGGAGCTGAAAAACACAGCACAAGAACTTTGTGAAGCATACACAAGAATCAACAGCTGAATGGATCAAGTGGAAGGAAAGATGTCAGAGATTGAAGATCAACTCAAAGAAATAAAGTGAGAAGACAAAATTAGAGAAAGAAGAGGGAAAAGAAACAAACAAAGCCCCCAAGAAACATGGGACTATGTGAAAAGACCAAATCTGTGTTTGATAAGTGTACCTGAAAGTGACAGGAAGAATGAAACCAAGTTGGAAAACACTCCTCAGGATATTATCCAGGAAAACTTCCCCGACCTAACAAGGCAGGCCAACAATCAAATTCAGGAAATACAGAGAACACCACAAAGATACTCTTCAAGAAGAGGAAACCCAAAGACACATAATCGTCAGGTTCACCAAGGCTGAAATGAAGGAATAAAATATTAAGGGCAGTCAGAAAGAAAGGTTGGGCTATCCACAAAGGGAATCCCATCAGACTAACAGTGGATCTCTTGGCAGAAACCCTGCAAGCCAGAAGAGAGTGGGGGCCAATATTCAACATTCTTAAAGAAAAGAATTTGCAACCTAGAATTTCATATCCAGCCAAACTAAGCTTCATAAGTGAAGGAGAAATAAAATCCTTTACAGACAAGCAAATGCTGAGAGATTTTGTCACCACCTGGCCTGCCTTACAAGAGCTCCTGAAGGAAGCACTAAACATGGAAAGGATCAACCAGTACCAGTCACTACAAAAATGTACCAAATTGTAACGACCATGGACACTATGAAGAAACTGAATCAACTAATGGGCAAAATAACCAGCTAGGATCACAATGACAGGATCAAATTTACACATAACAATATTAACCTTAAGTGTAAATGGGCTAACTGCCCCAATTGAAAGACACAGACTGGCAAATTGGATAAAGAGTCAAGACCTATCAGTGTGCTGTATTCAGATGCATCTCACGTGCAAAGACACACATAGGCTCAAAAGAAAGGGATGGAGGAATATTTACAAAGCAAATGGAGAGCAAAAAAGAAAGCAGGGGTTGCAATCCTAGTCTGATAAAAGAGACTTTAAACCAACAATGATCAAAAAAGACAAAGATGGGCATCACATAATGGTAGAGGGATCAATGAAACAAAAAGAGCTAACTATCCTAAATATATATGCACCCAAATACAGGAGCACCCAGATTCGTAAAGCAAGTTCATAGAGACCTACAAAGAGACTTAGACTCCCACACAATAATAGTGGTAGACTTTAACACCTCAGTGCCAATATTAGAAAGATCAATGAGACAGAATATTAACAAGAATATCCAGGACTTCACTCAGCTCTGGACCAGGCAGACCTAATATATATCTGCAGAACTTTCCACCCCAAATCAACAGAATATACTTTCTTCTCAGTACCACATTGCACTTATTCTAATACTGACCATATAAATGGAAGTAAAACACCCCTCAGCAAATGCAAAAGAACATAAATCATAACAAACAGTCTCTCAGACCACAGTGCAATTAAATTAGAAGGTAGGATTAAGACACTCACTCAAAACCTGAGTATAACTACATGGAAACTGAATAACCTGCTCCTGAATGACTACTGGGTAAATAGCAAAATGAAGGCAGAAGTAAAGATGTTCATTAAAAACAATGAGAACAAAGACACAACGTACCAGAATCTCTGGGACACAGTTAAAACAGTGTTTAGAGGGAAATTTATAGCACTAAATGCCCATAAAAGCAAACAGGAAAGATCTAAAATCAACACCCTAACATCACATTTAAAACAACTAGAGAAGTAGGAGCAAATAAATTCAAAAGCTAGCAGAAGTTAAGAAATAACTAAGATCAGAGAACTGAAGGAGATAGAGACACGAAAAACCCTTCAAAAAAATCAATGAATCCAGGAGCTGGATTTTTGAAAAGATAAAAAATATAGACCACTAGCCAGACTAATACAGAAAAAAAAAAAAAGAGAAGAATCAAATAGATGCAATAAAAACTGATAAAGGGGATATCACTGCTGATCCCACAGAAATACAAACTACTATCAGAGAATATTATAAACACTGCTATGCAAATAAACTAGAAAATCCAGAAGAAATGGGTACGTTCCTCAAAGCATACACCCTCCCATGACTAAACCAGGAAGAAGTCGAAACCCTTAAGAGGCCAATAACAAAGTCTGAAATTGAGGTGGCAATTAATAACCTACCAACCATAAAATGTCCAGGACCAGACACATTCACAGCCAGATTCTACCAGAGGTACAAAGAAGAGCTGGTACCATTCCTTCTGAAACTATTCCAAACAATAGAAAAGGAGGGACTCCTCCCTAACTCATTTTATGAGGCCAGCATCATCCCAATACCAAAACCTGGCAGAGACACAACAAAAAAAGACAATTTTAGGCCAATATTCCTGATGAACATCGATGCAAAAATCCTCAATAAAGTACTGGGAAACCAAATCCAGCAGCACATGAAAAAGCTTATCCAACACAGTCTAGTCAGCTTCATCCCGGGGTTGCAAGGCTGGTTCAACATAAGCAAATCAATAAACGTAATCCATCACATAAACAGAACCAAAGACAAAACCCACATGATTATCTCAATAGATGCAGAAAAGACCTTCCATAAAATTCAACAGCCCTTCATGCTAAAAACTCTCAATAAACTAGGTATTAATGGAAGATATCTCAAAATAATAAGAGCTATTTATGACAAACCCACAGCCAACGTCATACTGAATGGGCAAAAACTGGAAGCATTCCTGTTGAAAACCGGCACAAGATAAGGATGCCCTCTCTCACCACTTCTATTTAACATAGTATTGGAAGTTCTGGCCAGGGCAATCAGGCAAGAGAAAGAAATAAAGGGTATTCAATTAGGAAAAGAGGAAGTCAAATTGTCCCTGTTTGCAGAGGACATGAATGTATATTTAGAAAACCCCACCATCTCAGTCCAAAATCTCCTTAAGCTGATAAACAACTTCAGCAAAGTGTCAGGATACAAAATCCATGTACAAAAATCACAAGCATTCCTATACACCAATATAACAGATCAACGGAGAGCCAAATCATGAGTAAACTCCAATTCACAATTGCTACAATGAGAATAAAATACCTGGGAAAACAACTTACAATGGATGTGAAGCACCTCTATAAGGATAACTAAAAACCACTGCTCAAGGTAATCAGACAGGACACAAACAAATGTAAAAATATTCCATGCTCATGGCTAGGAAGGATCAATATCATCAAAATGGCCATACTGCCCAAAGTAATTCATAGATTCAATGCTATGCCCATCAAGCTACCATAGACGGTCCTCACAGAATTGGGAAAAACTACTTTCAATTTCATATGGAACCAAAAAAGAGCCCGTATAGCCAAGACAATCCTAAGAAAAAACAACAAAGCTGAAGGCATCACACTACCTAACTTCATACTATACTATAAGGCTGCATTAACCAAAACAGCATGGTACTGCTACCAAAACAGATATATAGACCACTGGAACATAACAGAGGCCTCAGAAATAACTCCACACATATACAACCATCAGATCTTTGACAAAACAAGCAATGGGGAAAGGATTCCCTATTTAATAAATGGTGTTGGGAAAACTGGCTAGCCATATGCAGAAAGCCGAAACTGGATCCCTTCCTTACACATTATGCAAAAATTAACTCAAATGATTTAAAGACTTAAACGTAAGACCTAAAACCATAAAAACCCTAGAAGAAAACCTAGGCAATACCATTTAGGACATAGGTATGGGCAAAGACTTCATGACTAAAACACCAAAAACAATGGTAACAAAAGCCAAAATTAACAAATGAGATCTAATTAAGTTAAAGAGCTTCTGTACAGCAAAAGAAACTATCATCAGAGTGGACAGGCAACATACAGAATGGGAGAAAATTTTTTGTGATCTACCCATCTGACAAAAGGCTCATATCCAGAATCTACAAAGAACTTAAACAAATTTACAAACAAACAAACAAACAAAAAAACCAACTTCATCAAAAAGTGGGCAAAGGATATGAACAGACACTTCTCAAAAGAAGACATTTATGCAGCCAACAAACATATGAAAAAAAGTTGACCATCACTGGTCATTAAAGAAATGCAAATCAAAACCACGATGAGATACCATCTCATGTCAGTTAGAATGGCGATCATTAAAATGTCAGGAAACAACAGATGCTGGAGAGGATGTGGAGAAATAGGAACGCTTGTCCACTGTTAGTTGGAGTGTAAATTAGTTCAATCATTCTGGAAGACAGCGTGGTGATTTGTCAAGGATCTAGAACTAGAAATACCATTTGACCCAGCAATCCCATTACTGGGTATATATCCAAAGGATTATAAATCATTCTATTATAAAGACACATATGCATGTATTTTTATTGCAGCACTATTTCCTACTTTTGCTATCTCTCTTCATTCATGAAGTTTCTTTGGAGATAGACCTAGCTTATCCTCCAGGAAAGTATTTTGCATGAGGCCAGTTACTCAGTACTCTTAAGTTTCTCTAAACTGAAAATAATTTTTAAAGTGCCTGGGTTCCCTAAAATATTAAAAATAAGACCCATTAACCATATGATTAATTATATGATCCGGTGATCCTAATTCTGGGTAAATATCCAAAAAAAAAAAAAAAACAAAAAACAAAAAACAAAACCGAAAGCAAGGTCTCACAGTGATATTTGTACACTCATGTTCATAGCAGCATTATGCACAATAGCCAAAAGGTGAAAGTAACCCAAGTGTTTATCAATGAATAAATGGATAAACAAGATGTGGTATTTACATACAATCTTATTTTTTTGTGTGAGACAGTCTCACTCTGTCACCCAGGCTGGAGTGCAGTGGTGCGATCTCGGCTCACTGCAACCTCTGCCTCCCAGGTTCAAGCAATTATCCTGTCTCAGCCTCCCAAGTAGCTGGGATTACACAGGCACCCACCACCATGTCTGACTAATTTTTTTTTTGTATTTTTAGTACAGATGGGCTTTCACTGTGTTAGCCAGGCTGGTTTCGAACTCCTGATCTCAAGTGAGCCGCCTGCCTCAGCCTCCCAAAGTGTTAGGATTACAGGCATGAGTCACCGCACCCGGCCTTAATGGAATATTATTCAGCTTTAAAAATGTAGGAAATCCTGTCATATGCTACAAAGTGGATGAAACTTGAGGACATTATTCAGTCCCCAAAAGAAAAATACGGTATGACTCCAGTTATATGCAGTGTCTAATGTAATTAAATTCATAGAAAATAGAATGGTGGCTACCCGGGGCCAAAAGGAGAGGAAAGTGGAGAATCGTTCTTTAATGCATACGGAGTTTCAATTTTGCAAAATGAAAAAGTTCTGGAGATCTGTCACACAACAATGTAAATATACTTAACACTACCTAAGTGTACACTTAAAAATGATTAAAATGGTAAATTTTTATATTATCTGGTCTTTACCCCGATTTTTAAAAAAAGTCCCTAGACCTCATGTTTCTTTCTAGCTGCACCTGTTTTGGAAGAACTTTCCATGATCACTAACACCTCTTTTTTATCTCCCACTCCCTCTTCAACCCACTACCATCTGACTTCTGCCCTTGTTCAGGTTGTCAATGACCATTCTACTAAACCTGCTCTTGCTAAGGTTGTCAACCTCCCTATATGTTTATGCTTAGTATACTCAACTGAGAGTACTGGGTTCTGCTCACCACTTATTTCTAGAAGCTCTTACATCCTTTGGTTTCTGTGAGGCTTCGCCTTGTTCTTTGACAGACAACTGACAACTTTTTTCTAAGTCTTTTTTTTTTTTTTTTTTTTTTGCTGCCTTTTTTCCTTCATAAATGCTTGACCTGCTGCTTTTTGTGTCTTTACAGTTCTTTATAGATTTCTTATGAAAGCTCAACTAAACCTGAAGTACCAACTATCAAATTTATCTCCGATCAGATCTCCCTCTGCCTGGTCAATTCTAACTGAATGCCCCATAGGCTCTTCTAAACTTAACTTCTCAAATTAAACTCATCATCCCTCCTCTGTGTTCCCTTGCTCAACGATATTTATCCCCAAATTCTATTCTGAAATCTGGGAGTCATAGTAGAATCCTAATTCTCCTTTATGCTCTACATGAAATTAGTCAAAAAGTTCTATTGATTATAAGCCCCATTAATTCTCAAAATTCATCTCAACTGTCACTGCTTTAGTTTAGATTTTCATCACCCACTGCCTTCAAGCTGGTGTCTCTGTCTCCAATTTCGTCTTCCTCAAATTAATCTTCCATGTTGTGTTACAGAGATCAGAAAAGTTAAGTCTGACCATGAAGCTGGCCTACTTAAAAATCTTCAGTAGCTTACTGTTGCTCTAAGGGTAAACTCTCTACTCCCTAACATTCAGCATACCAAAGGCCCTGTGCTCCCTCGATGACTCCACTCTGGATTCAGCTATACTGTTTTTGTAATTCCCAGCAAGGTGCCATTAATGGCTTTGTTTGTGCTCTTCCCTCTGCCTGGACTGTCTTTCCCTGTCTGCTTGGCTAAGCTCCCTTCATAATTTGGCTTAGGTATCCCCCATTCATGCTCCCACAACATCCGATGCTATGCTGTGAGCACTACTGTGTCCGGTCCCTCACTATATCTAGTTCTTCCAAGGCAGGTACTAAATTCTTCATCCCTGCACTCCGCGCCCTAGCACCATGCCTTTTCGTGAATCACTCCCTGGTTGGGGGTACTGGGGTGTATGTGTATGCACATGTGCGTATATGCGCACTTGAATGGAGAGTGAATTTGAATTTTGGCTGGGCACACGGCGCAGTGAAGACACGAAAGGGGCACTATTTTAACTCAACCTTTTCCCGTGATCACCACCGAAATTACTGATCAATCACCTCAGATCTCTCAAGCAGTCCAGCCTACGCACCAGTACTCCACCTCTGCGCCTGCGCGGGGAGGGTAAGGCGGGGCCAGCAACTTCCTCAGGGGGAGGGAGATTGCACAGTGGAGCCGCCAGTTGAGAACGACTCTGATCCGGCTCAGCTTTCCAATCAGCTGCGGAAGGAGCCACGCTTTCTGGTTTGCAACATGGCAGCCACCAGTGGAACTGATGAACCGGTGAGACGCAGCTCTGGGGTCGGGTGAGTGGGGAGGTCTAGCCAGGTGGAGCCTTTTTTTTTTCTTTTTTGAGACAGGGTGTCACTCAGTCGCCCAGGCTGGAGCGCAGTGGTGGGATCACGGCTCACTGCAGCCTCGACCTCCGGGATTCAGGTCTTCCGCCCACCTCAGCCTCCCGAGGAGCTGGGACTACGGGCCCGTGCCACCACGCCCAGCTAATTTTTTTTTGTATTTTTTGTAGAGACGGGGTTTCGCCATGTCACCCAGGCTGGTCTCAAACTCCTGGACTCAGGCGATCCGCCCGCCTCCAGCCTCCCAAAGTGCTGGGATTACAGGCACGAGCCACCGTGCCCGGCCTTGGGTGGAGCCTTGAACTCTTTTTCCCCCTTTCTAGGTTTCCGGGGAGTTGGTGTCTGTGGCACATGCGCTTTCTCTCCCAGCAGAGTCGTATGGCAACGATGTGAGTATGACTCACCCATAGCTCCCACCCCCTCAGCTAGCCTGGGATCTCTGCAGGACCTGCCGCTAAGTTACAACTTCATGTCCTGATAATCTACCGCAGACCCTCTCCGCTTACACCAGAAACCGCACCTGCGTTCAATTCGTTTTAATCTTAGTACACAAACGCAAGACTAACGCCTGTGAAAGTGGTTCCCCAAGTTGGCCACGCTTTAGAATTACTGGGGAGCTTTTAAACATCCCGCTGCCTAGATTGCTGTTCATACCATCTAAATCAGAATGCCTGGGGAATGAGAGCCAAGAATCAGTATTTTTAAAGGGTCTCTGAGGGATTCCATCGTGCAGCAAAGTTGGACTGGCTTATGTGTGTCTGGTTTAGAAAATTACTGAGAAAGTATATGACATATTTTCCAAAACAAGACAAGGGGATGTGAGAATAGTAAAAACACCCAAATAAGAATGTGATACATATAATGAGTGGGTCAGGCCATAAGATCCAAATAATTTAGCTGAAGGAGAAATCCCTAAGGGGTCAAGGCAGTAGAAGACTTGACTGAGGAAATGGAGCTTTAACTGTATCCTCCAAGTGTTGGTGGACAAAGGACATGGACTGGCAGGTAGGAAAAGTGCATGGTCTAAGGCCGGGAGATAACAAATGCAAATGGCTTTTTCTGGAGTCAGTGAAATAGCTCGGTCTCGTTGGAATGGGAGATTCCAGTGGAACAGGTGGGTGCTTGGTAAGACTTACTGTAACCTTGATCTGTTTCATGTGCTAATTCATTTCTAGGTGTTACAGTATGGGGAATTGGCTGGCAAACAAAAATGATTACGACATGCTTCAATCTTAAAAATTGAAAGTAATTTTCATCTTGATTCTTTGTTCACCCAACAACTCAGTGGAATTGATGGGTGTATTATTTCAGTTTTACAATGATTTAACTCAATCCCGAGAAGGTGATTTGTCTACTGCTTTATTTAGTCTCCCAGCTTTCACTAGCAGCTGGGAAAAGATAGGCAGTGGCTCACTGTGTTCATTACACTGTGTAGGTAGCTTCTTTTGGTTGTCATACGGACAAAAGAATTATTGTCCAAATTTATTACTCCAGTTTTTATCATTTGACAGTAACATCAAGTTTGGTAGCCCTCTTGAGCATTAACTAGACATCCACATACTTCCTTAATTTGTTATTCAGTAGTAGGATGGGGAGATTTATGACCTGGCATTCTTCACTCCTTTGCAGCCTGATATTGAGATGGCTTGGGCCATGAGAGCAATGCAACATGCTGAAGTCTATTACAAGGTGAGTTGTCTGTCTTCATCATTAAGCAGAATTAAACATGTAATTATAGCATATGATGCTCTGCTTATCACTATTCTCAGCAAGTTAAACAGTTGTGTTTTGGAGATAGTTTTTATTAATGTAAGTTCTTACCCACAGACAACAGAGGAGTGAAGGCAAATTTGTTTCTACAATGAGTTCTGCTGCTTTACCCAGTGTTGTAATGCTAACTGACAAGAGGGCGTCTGGCCCATACATAGTAGGCACTTAATAAATGTTTGTTGAATGAACGAGCAATCCATGGAGGGCAATAGCCAGGCAGTACTATGGTTAAATAAGCCAACTGCCAAATTGGTGGAAGGGATTGTAATAATATGTTGGCTTAAACTGTCATGATTTCATCCAGGATGTAGGCTGTCGACACTTCTTGAAGAGATCTTCTGCCCTGAGAACCATAAAGGTTTTCTGGCGGGAATGGGGAAGATAGAAGTATAGTAAATTACAAACTAGCATCTGTATGTTGTCTTACTGTTTGGCAGCTGATTTCATCAGTTGACCCACAGTTCCTGAAACTCACCAAAGTAGATGACCAAATTTACTCTGAGTTCCGGAAAAATTTTGAGGCCCTTAGGATAGATGTATTGGACCCAGAAGAACTCAAGTCAGAATTGGCCAAAGAGGTAAAAATTCTCTTTCTTAAATATTACTTAGCATTTAACCAACAATTTTTGATTGTGAATGTTTTTTTTACATTTAAGCTCTTTTTTTGTTTAAGAAAAATATGTGAAGAACCAGAACTACTTTTCTAGTTTTAATCAACTAAGTTAGGAAATGAATGTTTTTCCAGTTTATGGACTTTTCATGTTGTTGAGTCTATTTTTTTCTCCTTTTTGTCTTGGATATTTTAAATCTCCACCCATCAGCCCTTTCAGAGGAGGATGGATCAGTTTATTTAAGTCATATAGCCAGAAGACTTGGATGGGGAGTGGCAAATAGGGTATAGGAAGGTGTTTTGATTCTCTGGATTTAAGTTCATGTGATTACAGGCCATGGATAACTGGAAAACTTTTGTTTTTCATTGCTTATGTGATTATCCTATACTTTGATAGGATACTAACACTTTTACAGTTAGGAAAAAAATTTTTTCCTTGAGAGTAAACCCTTGGCTAATGAAGAATCTAAAGTTTTTTTTTTTTTTTTTTTTGATATAGGGTCTCACTCTGTTGCCCAGGCCATCTCAGCTCACTACAACCTCCACCTCTCAGGCTCAAGCAGTCCTCCTGCTTCAGCTTCCCTAGTAGGTGGGACTGCAGGTATATGCTACCATGCCCAGCTAATATTTTGTATTTTTTGGTAGAGGCGGAGTTTCACCTTGTTGACCAGGCTGGTCTTAAACTCCTGAGCTCAAGCGATCTGCCTGCCTCGGCCTTTCAAAGTGCTGGGATTATAGGCGCGAGCCACCGCACCCAGCCAAGAATCTACACTTTTAACTTCTAGCAGGCAGTTAGTGATCTTTGTCTTTGGAAAATTGTCACTACTGAATGGACTTCTTTATTAAAATCATTTGTGTTTTAGTGGGGATAGATGACCATTTTGGGCTGAACTGACCAATAACTTCAAAACAAAACAATTTACTTAAGAAATGATATTTTAATTCTGCAGCAAAGGATTTATATATTTTTCAAGTAAAATATTGTTCATCTTGGGAAATACCAGTCTAAAGACACAGTAGGTAGCACAAAAACGCATTGCTAGTTTCACTGTGAAACCAACAATCACCTCATTCCTAGTCTCACTGTGATTATTTTCCTTACTGGGGAAATGGAAGTCCCTCTCCTGGCCTTAGTACATCAACCTCTTGCATTTGTCAGCTAAAGCATTGTATTTGCCTTTATAGAAGTGGAGGCCATTCTGCTTGAAGTTTAATGGGATTGTTGAAGACTTCAACTATGGTACTTTGCTGCGACTAGATTGTTCTCAGGGCTATACTGAGGAAAACACCATCTTTGGTGAGTTTCTTCCCTCTGGAATTGTTTCTCTATAAGGAGACTGAACAGTCTGGTTTTACTGATGAATCAGTGACACGTATAGTTAGGTCACCTTATCTTGTTTCATCTTTAAAGATCTTGTTGCTATTTTTTACGTAACTTGAAGATAGTTAAGTATTTTCAATCTCATTAATATGAGATTGGAATTAAAGGTCTCTGAAGTTTATGACTATACTCGAATGGTTTGCATGTTATTTCAATTTTGTCGGATTTCCAGCATATTTAGGGAGCAGGCCAGGCACAGTGTCTCATGCCTTGTAATCCCAGCACTTTGGGAGGCTGACATGGGCGGGTCACTTGAGCTGAGGATTTTGAGACCAGCCTGGGCAACATAGGGAGATCCCATCTCTAGAAAAACATTTAAAAAATTAGCCAGGTGTAGTTGTAGTGGTGAGTGTTTGTAGTTCCAGCTATTCAGGAGACTGAGGCAGGAGGATTGCTTGAACCAGGGAAATTGAGGCTGCAGTAAGCTGTGATTGTGCCACTGCAGTCCAGCCCTGGTCATCAGAGTGAGACCCTGTCTCAAAAAAAAGAGATTTAGGGAATAAACTGAGAGTAGGATGATAATCAATTCTGTTCATTTTTCAGCCCCCAGGATACAATTCTTTGCCATTGAAATTGCTCGGAATCGGGAAGGCTATAACAAAGCTGTTTATATCAGTGTTCAGGACAAAGAAGGAGAGAAAGGAGTCAACAATGGAGGAGAAAAAAGAGCTGACAATGGAGAAGAAGAGAACACCAAGAATAGAGGGGAGAAAGGAGCTGATAGTGGAGAAGAAAAAAAGGAAGGAATCAACAGAGAAGACAAAACTGACAAAGGAGGAGAAAAAGAGAAAGAAGCTGACAAAGAAATCAACAAAAGTGGTGAAAAAGCTATGTAAGGTATACAGGGAACAGCACTCTAGAAGCTTTGACTTAATTGAGTCTACAAGTGCCACGGTGCTACTTGCATAGACCCCTTTGGTGAAATGTAAATTCATGTACAATTGAAGGATACTCAGGAGGACATCTTTCTAGTCTAACAGTCAGGAACTGCTCTGGTCATTCCCTTGTATGAACTGTTCTAAAGACTATTAGTGGGGTGTTAATTGATTTTTCCTGGTATACTGTTTCTTGGATGACACCACTGGTCAAGTAAGAAATTTGTAAATAAATTTCTTTTGGTTCTTATTATCTATATCTGTGACTGATTTTAAAAAGGTATTTGACACTTGAAATTTTTTTCAAATATATAATCTCATCACCATGTCTTATATATAATAATTTACTCCTGTTTCTTACTGCATCTCACTGTTTCCTGTAGTAAAGTTCTCTAAACTTGTTAAGTTATACCCGGTGTTGGGATTAGAAGTCCTTACATAAGAATTGACTCTTAATCTCTGAGTGACTATAACTCCCTGATTTCTTTGCTATATATGACTAAAGATTTGATAAATATCTGCAACCTGAACCTGTCAGACTAGTGAATGCAGCCCAGTTTATGTTAGAAGAATTAGAAGAGCAAGAGACTGGACATGCTTCAGTATTTGCTTTTCTTTTGGTAGCCAGAATGTTGCCTGAAAGCTAGCAAAAAAAAAAAAAAAAAAAAAAAAAAAAACCGGGGTGGTTCGCTTTTTTTTTTTTTTTTTTTTTCAGACGGAGTCTCACTCCGACTTCCAGGCTGGAGTGCAGTGGCACGATCTCGGCTCACTACAACCTTGGCCTCCTGGGTTCAAGTGATTCTCCTGCCTTAGCCTCCCAAGTAGCTGGGACTACAGGCGCGTGCCACCACACCCAGCTAATTTTTTGTATGTTTAATAGAGACGGGTATTCTGTGAAGAAAGTGGATGATAGCTTGATGGGGATAGCGTTAAATCAAGAAATTACTTTGAGCAGTATGGCCATTTTCACTATATTGATTTTTTTCTCTCCATGAGCATGGAATGTTCTTCCATTTGTTTGTGTCCTCTTTTATTTCACTGAGCAGTGGTTTGTAGTTCTCCTTGAAGAGGTCCTTCACATCCCTTGTAAATTGTATTCCTAGGTATTTTATTCTCTTTGTAGCAATTGTGAATGGTAGTTCACTCATGATTTGTCTGTTTGTCTATTTTTGGTTTATTGGTGATTTTTGCACATAGATTTTGTATCCTGAGACTTTGCTGAAGTTGCTTATCAGCTTAAGGAGATTTTGGGCTGAGATGTTGGGGTTTTCTAAATATACAATCATGTCATCTGCAGACAGAGACAATTTGACTTCCTGTCTTCCTATTTGAAAATGCTTTATTTCTTTCTCTTGGCTGATTGCCCTGACCAGAGCTTCCAATACTACGTTGAATAGGAGTGGTGAGAGAGGGCATCCTGGTCTTGCGCCGATTTCCAAAGGGGATGCCTCCAGCTTTCATCCATTCAGTATGATATTGGCTGTTGGATTATCATAAATAGCTCTTATTATTTTGAGATATGTTCCATTTCCATCAATACCTAGTTTATTGAGAGTTTTTAGCATGAAGGAGTGTTGAATTTTATGGAAGGTCATTTCTGGATCTAATGAGATAATCATGTGTTTTTTGTCATTGGTTCTGTTTATGTGATGGATTATGTTTATTGATTTGCATACATTGAACCAGCCTTGCAACCCCGGGATGAAGCCGACTTGATCGTGGTGGATAAGCTTTTTGATGTGCTGCTGTATTCGGTTTGCCAGTATTTTATTGGGGATTTTCTCATCGATGTTCCTCAGGGATATTGGCCTAAAATTGTCTTTTTTGTTGTGTCTCTGCCAGGCTTTGGTATCAGGATGATGTTGGCCTCATAAAATGAGTTAGGGAGGAGTCCCTCTTTTTCTGTTGTTTGGAATAGTTTCAGAAGGAATGGTACCAGTTCTTCTTGGTACCTCTGGTAGAATCTGGCTGTGAATCTGTCTGGTCCTGGACTTTTTTTGGTTTCTAGGCCATTGATTACTGCCTCAATTTCAGACCTTGCTATTGGTCTATTCAGGGATTCGACTTCTTCCTGGTTTAGACTTGGGAGGGTGTATGTGTCCAGGAATTTATCCATTTCTTCTAGGTTTTCTAGTTTATTTGCATAGAGGTCTTTTTAGTATTCGCTGATGGTAGTTTGTATTCCTGTGGGATCAGTGGTGATATCCCCTTTATAATTTTTTATTGCGTCTATTTGATTCTCTCTCTTTTCTTCTTTATTAGTATGGCTAGCAGTCTATTTTGTTGATCTTTTCAAAAAACCAGCTCCTGGATTCATTGATTGTTTGAAGGGTTTTTTGTTTCTCTGTCACCTTCAGTTCTGCTCTGATCTTAGTTATTTCTTGTCTTTAGTTATCTTTTGAATTTGTTTTATCTTCCTTCTCTAGTTCTTTTAATTGTGATGTTAGGGTGTCGAGTTTAGATCTATCTATCCTGCTTTCTCTTGTGGGCATTTAGTGCTATAAATTTCCCTCTAAATACTGTTTTGGCTGTGTCCCAGAGATTCTGGTATAGTTGTGTCTTTTTTCCCATTAGTTTCAAAGAACATCTTTATTTCTGCCTTCTTTTTGTTATTTTCCCAGTAGGCATTCAAGAGCAAGTTGTTCAGTTTCCATGTAGTTGTGTGGTTTTGAGTGAGTTTCTTAATCCTACCTTCCAATTTGATTGCACCGTGGTCTGAGAGACTGTTTGTTATGATTTTCATTCTTTTGCATTTGCTGAGGAGTTTTTACTTCCAATTATGTGGTCAATTTTAGCATAAGTGTGATGTGGTTCTGAGAAGAATATATTTTCTGTTGATTTGGGGTGCAGAGTTCTGCAGATGTCTGTTAGGTCTGCTTGTTCCAGAACTGAGTTCAAGCCCTGAATATTCTTGTTAATTTTCTGTCTCATTTATCTTTCTAATATTGACAGTGCGGTGTTAAAGTCTACCAGTATTATTCTGTGGGAGTCTAAGTCTTTGTAGGTCTCTGTGAATTTGCTTTGTGAAACTGGGTGCTCCTTATTGGGTGCATATCTATTTAGGATAGCTAGCTCTTTTTGTTGCATTGATCCCTTTACCATTATGTAATACCCTTCTTTGTGTCTTTTAGTCTTTGTTGGTTTAAAATCCGTTTTATCAGAGACTAGCATTGGAACCCCTGCTTATCTTTGCTTTCCATTTGCTTTGTAAATATTTCTTCATCCCTTTATTTTGAGCCTATGTGTGTCCTTGCACGTGAGATGGGTCTCCTGAATTCCGCACACTGATGGGTCTTGACTCTATCCAGTTTGCCAGTCTGTGTCTTTTAATTGGGGCATTTAGCCAGTTTACATTTAAGGTTCATATTTTTAATGTGTGAAATTGATTCTGTCTTTATGATGCTGGCTGGTTATTTTGCCCGTTAGTTGATGCAGTTTCTTCATAGTGTCGATGGCCTTTACAATTTCGTATGTTTTTGCAGTGAGTAGTACCGGTTGATCCTTTCCATGTTTAGTGCTTCCTTCAGGAACTCTTGTAAGGCATGCCTGGTGGTGACAAAATCTCTCAGCACTTGCATGTCTGTAAAGGATTTTTTCTTTTTCACTTATGAAGCTTAGTTTGGCCGGATATGAAATTCTAGGTTGAAAATTCTTTTAAGAATGTTGAGTACTGCCCTCTACTCTCTTCTGGCTTGTAACGTTTCTGCAGAGAGATCCAGTGTTAATCTGATGGGTTTCCCTTCGTGGGTAACCTGACCTTTCTCTCTGGCTGCCCTTAACATTTTTTCCTTCATTTCAACCTTGGTGAACCTGACGATTATGTGTCTTGGAGTTGCTCTTCTCGAGGAGTATCTTAGTGGTGTTCTCTGTATTTCCTGAATTTGATTGTTGGCCTCTCTTGCTCGTTTGGGAAAGTTCTCCTGGATAATATCCTGAAAAGTGTTTTCCAACTTGGTGCCATTTTCCCCATCACTTTCAGGTACACCAATCAATCGTAGGTTTGGTCTTTTCACATAATCCCATATATCTTGGAGTCTTTGTTTACTTCTTTTCATTCATTTTTCTCTCATCTTGTCTTCACACTTTAAATTGATCTTCAATCTCTGATAGCCTTTCTTTTGCTTGATCTATTTGACTATTGATCCTTGTGTATGCTTCACGAAGTTCTCGTGCTGTGTTTTTTAGCTCCATCAGGTCATTTATATTCTTCCCTAAACTGGTTATTCTAGTTAGCAATTCCTCTAAACTTTTTTCAAGATTCTTAGCTTCCTTGCATTGGGTTAGAACATGCTTCTTTAGCTCAGAGGAGTTTATTAATACCCACCCTCGAAAGCCTACTTCTGTCAGTTTGTCAAACTCATTCTCCATCTAGTTTTGTTCCCTTGCTGGGGAGGAGTTGTGATCCTTTGAAGGAGAAGAGGCATTCTGGTTTTTGGAATTTTCAGCCTTTTGTGCTGGTTTTTTCTCCTCTTTGTGCATTTATCTACCTTTGCTGTTTGATGTTGGTGAGCTTTGGATGAGGTTTCTATCTAGACGTCCTTTTTGTTGATGTTGATGCTATTCCTTTCTGTTTTTTAGTTTTCTTTCTAACAGTCAGCCCTCTCTCCTGCAGGTCTGCTGTAGTTTGCTGGAAGTCCACTCCAGACTCTTATCTGCCTGGATATCACCAGCAGAGGCTGCAGAACAGCATAGATTGCTGCCTCTTCCTTCTTCTGGAAGCTTCATCCCAGAGGGCACCCGCCAGATGCCAGCCGGGGCGCTCCTGTATGAAGTGTCCATCAACCCCTGCTGGGAAGTGTCTCCCAGTCAGGACGCAAAGGGATCAGGGACCCACTTGAGGAGGCAGTCTGTTTCTTAGCAGAGCCTGAGCGCTGTGCTGGGAGATCCACTGCTCTCCAGAACTGTCAGGCAGGAACTTTTAAGTCTGCTGAAGCTGCACCCACAGTTGCTCCCTCCCCCAGGTGCTCTGTCCCAGGGAGATGGGAGTTTTATCTATAAGCGCCTTACTGGGGCTGCTGTCTTTCTTTCAGAGATGCCCTGCCCCGAGAGGAGGAATCTAGAGAGGCAGTCTGGTTACAGTGACTTTGCTCAACTTCAGTGGGCTCCACCCAGTTCAAATTTACGGGAGGCTTTGTTTACCCTGTGAAGGGAAAACCACCTATTGAAGCCTCAGTAATGGCAGATGTCCTTCCCCCCACCAAGCTTGAGAGTCCCAAGTCGACTTCAGACTGCTGTGCTGGTGGTGAGAAATCAAGCCAGTGGATCTTAGCTTTCTAGGCTCTGTGGGGGTGGGATCTGCTGAGCTAGACCACTTGGCTGCCTGGCTTCAGTCCCCTTTCCAGGGGAGTGAACGGTTTTATCTCACTGGTGTTCCAGGCGCCACTGGTGTTTGAAAAAATACTCCTACAGCAGCTGCTTGTGTGCCCAAAAAGTATTCCAGTTTTGTGCTTGAAACCCAGGTCCCTGGTAGTGTAGGCACTGGAGGGACTCTCCTGGTCTCCAGGTTGCAAAGACCATGTGAAAAGCATAGTATGTTGGCCTGAGTGTACCATTCCTCAGGGCACAGTCCCTCATGGCTTCCCTTGGCTAGGGGAGGGAGTTCCCCACCCGTTTCCCTTCCCAGGTGAGGCAATGCCCTGCCCTGCTTCGGTTTGCCCTCCACGGGCTGCACCCAATGTCTAACCAGTCCCGATGAGTTGAGCTGGGTACCTCAGTTGGAAATGCAGAAATCAGCTGCCTTCTGTGTTGATCTCGCTTAGAGCTACAGACCGGAGCTGTTCTTATTCGGCCATCTTGCCAGCCACCATCTAATGGCTTTTAAGAGTACATGCTTCAGTTATCTCCACATGTATATAAAAGTTTATTCATTACCTCATAGACACACTGAGCTTGATTGTTGAAACTGGTTAGAAGAAACCATAATATTTATAGTACATACAGTAAATACAAGGCTAACCACAGCATCATGATGCAAGAAAAGATTTACTGAGCAGAGAAGGGAAAAATGAGGCCTTTTTATTCCAGTGGACACAGGGAAAAAATAAAAATGAAAACTAATTGACAAGTTATGCCCTAGGCAAGAGCTGAACTGTAGATGCATATATCTAGCAGCAACAATTGTGCACAAAGCAAATAGGTTTCTCCATGAATTGTCTTTGGCAAATTCTTAAAAATATTTAAAACATTTGTTAGAGTCTTCATTTTATGAAAATGTCTTTTTTAAAAGGGGTAGGACAATGTTAAATACTTCATACTAGACAGACTTTGTTATTAAGAACTTTTACTGTATTAACTTTTTCTAGTTCATATGTTACTAAATATTCACAAAAGTGCATTCATATACATTGCTTGAGGCTGAGGAAGAATAAAGATTATTGGTCACATACAGTTGTGCCCCGATGGCCTTTTCCAGGTAGCTCACCAGTAAGAAAATGTGCCTATTGACTTCTCTCTGATTGGTTTTAGAGAATAAGAAACATGCAGTTGAAAGTCAGAGCGCTTTAAAGCAAGAGGCATCTGTCCAAAGACTGGGTGATGAAATCTGGGGAAAGGGAGGGAAATACACAGAATACTGCAGCTGCACTGTAAGGGGCCAGGAATTCAAGGCAGTATCCAAAGTTAGAGGTGAAGGAGTGGGCAGAATGGTGCTCTGGTGTGGTAGGCAATTGTTAAGATGGACTTAAGGTAACCACCGCTTGGCATACATGTTCTTTATAATTCCCATCTGTTTCAGTGTGGGCATGACTTGTGAATATGAAGAAATTTTATTCCTGTGATTAAGTTACTGATCATTTTATTTTGAGTTAATCAAAGAGGAGATTATCCTGAGTGGATCTTGCCTAATCAGGTGAATTCTTAGACAAGTGGCCACAGCAGATGTTCTCATGTTGGCCTTGAAGAAGCAAACAGCCATGTTGTGAGAGGAGGGTATTTTGTGGTAAGGATGTGAGAGTGGCTCTCTAGGACCTGAGATTGTTCCCTGTCTGACAACAAGAAAACAGGATTTCACTCTTAAGTTGCAAGTAATTGAATTCTGCCAACAACCAGTGAGCTTGTAGAAGACCTCAAGCCTCAGATGAAATTGATACCATGACTTCAGCCCTGTGAGATCCTGAACAGAGGACTCAGTTAAACTGTACCTGGACTTCTGACCCATAGGACTGTGAGATAATAAATGGGTGCTGTCTTAAGCCACTAATTACATGGCAATGTTTTTACAGAGCAATAGAAAACGACCACAGACTTTGGTACTTGGAGTGGAGTGTTGCTGTAACAAATGCCTAAAATGTGAAAGGGAGCTTTGAAATCAGGTACTGAATCGAGGCTGGAAGAATTTTGAGGAGCATGATAGAGAAAGCCCCAATTGTCTTAAGGATGCTGCTGATGAGGGCTCAGAAAGAAGTAAGGAACAGATTATTGGAAAGTAGAGGAAGGGGGATTGTAGCATTGTAGTTAGAGAGCAGGAAATTTGAGATTTGAGCCCTTGTTCTGAATTATTTTTAAAGATGTTATTTGGGCTTACCATAAGTGTGCAAACAACTATTTATTCAGAATGTGGTAGCTTTCCAATAAGACATCTTTTGGAGGCAGGGAAAAGACAAAGACTAACTTTTACACTTGCAGAAGGGAAAACTGCAGCCATATTTAAGTTTTAAGTCACAGAATTTGTGACAATTTGTTACATCAATAATAGGAAATTAATAAAGACATGCTGAGCACTACCCCAAAAGTAGAGACATTGACTGAACTGTCTTTGTTTATTTTGAAACTATAAACACAGGGATATGTTGTACCAGAGGACTGAAGGCATAACCTGCATACAAAGTGAGCTTGAATGATTGTAAACCATTTTTAACTTACTCTCCACAGGAACTCCCATAGCTGAGTTTGTGTGTGTCGGGTAGTATTGATATAACTGGAAGTTCTCTAAATTTACCTTTATGAACAATAGGATTCTTATTAAAGAGAATGTGCTAATTTGAAGCTTATATATACATATTAATAAAACTCAACAGTAACTTCATCAATTGTATAGAACTTGGACCAGGAAAATATTTTTCTGGGGAAAAGTATTTTATCATTAACATTGTTTAAAATTGCCAGAGCATGCTGAAAATTTAAGCAGACAAGGTTTTTGTTGTTTTTTCTGTTTTTAAATTTTCTACAGAGAATACACCTTTTTTATAGCCTGCACTCAGTGTGGACAATTCTCATTACCCAACTTTGCTACATCATTATTGTTTTCACAAATTCGTCATTCAGATAAATAGCATCATAACTGATTGTTCAAAAATAAAGACATGTATGTAATGTAAATGGTCATTTTGCCTTGCCTAAATGTTTCTATCTCTAGAATTGTGAAAATATTACAACTGTCAATATGTTGTTGGTTTCCTGAATTACACTGCTGCCACTTGACTATATAACTGGCTAGTTTTTGAAATGTTTTAAATTTTGGATTCAGGGGACACATGTGCAGGTTTGTTACCTGGGTATATTGCATGATGCTCAAGTTTGGAGTATAGATAGTCCCATCACCTGAATAGTGAACATAGTACCCAATAGGTAGTTTCTTAGCACATAACCTCCTCTTTTACTCTCCCCTTCTAGTAGTCCCCAGTGTCTGTTGTTCTCATCTTTATGTTTAGCTCCTGCTTACAAGTGAGACCACGTTGCTGCAAAGGACATGATTTCATTCTTTTTTATGGCTGTGTAGTATTTCATGGTGTATATGTGCCACATTTTCCTTATCCCCACCACCATTGATGGGCATATAGGTTGATTTTACATCTTTGCTATTGTGAACAGTGCTGCTATGAACATATGAATGCATGTGGCTCTTTGATAGAATAATTTTTTTTTGAGACAAGAGTCTTACTCTGTTGCCCAGGCTGGAGTGCAGTGGCATGATCTTGGCTCACTGCCATCTTCACCTCACAGGTTCAAGTGATTCTCATGCCTCAACCTCCTGAGTAGTTGAGATTACAGGCATGCACCACCACGCCCGGCTAATTTTTGTATTTTCAGTAGAGATTGGGTTTCACCATGTTGGCCAGGCTGGTCTCAAACTCCTGGCCTCAAGTGATCCACCCACCTTGGCCTCCCAAAGTGCTGGGATTACAGGTGTGAGCCACCAAACCTGGCCTAGAACAATTTATTTTCCTTTGGTACATACCCATTAATGGAATTGCTGTGTTGAATGGTAATTCTAAATTCTTTGAGAAGCCTCTAAGCTGCTTTCCACAATGACTGAACTAATTTACGTTCCCACCAGCAGTGTATACATATTCCCTTTTATCCACAGTCTTACCAACATCTGTTATTTTTTTACTTCTTCATAGCCATTCTGACTGGTGCGAGGTGGTATCTTATTGTGATTTTCATTTTTCTGATGATTAATGATGAGCTTTTAAAAATATATTTGTTGGCTACTTGTATGTCTTTTTCTGAGAAGTGTCCGTTCGTGCCTTTGCCCACTTTTTCATGAAGTTATTGGTTTCTCGCTTGTTCAATTGTTTAATTTCCTTATAGATTCTGGATATTACACCTTTGTCAGATGCAGCTTGTGAATATTTTCTTCCATCCTGTAGGTTGCCTGTTTACTTTGTTAATAGTTTCTTTTGGTGTGCAGAAACTCTTTAATTAGGTCCCAATTGTTAATTTTTGTTTTTGTTGCAATTGCTTTTGAGGACTTAGTCATAAATTCTTTACCAAAGCTGATATCTAGAAGGGAATTTCCTAGATTTTCTTTTAGGATTTTTATAGTAAGAGGTCTTAAATTTAAATGTTTTATCCAACATGGTTAATTTTTGTGTATGGTAAAAGGAAGGGGTTGTTTCATTCTTCTGCGTAGGGCTAGCCAGCTATTCCAGCACCATTTATTGACTAGAAACTTCTTTCCCCATTTCTTGTTTTTATCAACTTATTGAAGATCAGTTAGTTGTAGGTGTGCAGCTTTATTTCTGGGTTCTCTTATTCTGTTTCATTGGTCTATGTGTCTGTTTTTGTACCATTACCATGCTATTTTGGTTACTGTTGCCTTATAGTATGGTTAGAAGTTGTGTAATGTGATGCCTACAGCTTTTTTATTTTTGCTTAGGATTGCTTTCACTATTCAGGCTCTTTTTTGGCTTCATTTGGAATTTTTTTCTATTTTTGTGAAAAATGATGTTGGTGTTTTGATAGTGTTGAATCTGTGGATTGCTTTGTGTAGTATAGCCATTTAAACAACATTGATTCTTCTAATCCATGAGCATGTAATGTTTTCTTCTTTGTTTGTGTCATCTATTCTTTCTTTCAGCAGTGTTTTGTAGTCTCCTCCTTGTAGAGATCTTTTCCTTCCTTAGATAGGTGTATTCCTAGGTATTTTATATTTTGTGGCTTTTGCAAATGGGACTGCATTATTGATTTGGCTCTCAGCTTGAATGTTATTGGTATATAGAAATGCTACTGGTTTTTGTACATTGATTTTGTATCCTGAAACTTTACTGAAGTAATTTATCAGTTCTGGGAGGTTTTGGGCAGAGTCTTTATTGTTTTCTAGGTATAAAATCGTATCATCGGTGAAGAGAAGTAATTTTACTTTTTCTTTTCCTATTTGGATACTTTCTTTTTATTTCTCTTGCCTAATTGCCTGTGGAGGATTTTACATGGGAGATTTTTATTGGCCAGTCCTAGAACTGATCTGTATCTTCTACTCACATTCTTTCAAATATAACTCAGTCCCCTGCAAGAAGACTGCAGAGGAGAGGGGGAAATTTATTCTAGGCATGTGCCCAGGAAAATGAGGAGAAAAATGTTTTGATGATTACCTACCCAGTCACTGTTACAGTAGGTAGTTATTCTTATCTCCCATGCATATGATTGATTTCAGCTAATTCATTGATCAAATTCTAGAAACAAATTCCCATTGTTACTCTGTTACCCAATGAATTTCTAATTGCACACTTCTTCTTTTTTTAAGCCAGCTTTACTGAGGTATAATTGTGAAATGAAATTGTATATATTTAAGTTGTAAAACATGATGTTTTGATACATATATACAATATGTTATGAATGGATTACCACAATCAAGCTAATTAACATACCTATCACCTCCCATTATTACCACTTTTTTTTTTCTGGTGAGAATATTAAAGATCAACTCTCTTAAATTTCAAGTATACAATACTTTATTAACTATAGTCACCATTTTGTACATCAGGAGTCCAGAACTCATTCATCTTACAGTTGAAGGTCCGTACCCTTTGAAAACTATCTCTTCATTTCCTTCACTCCAGCCACTGGCCATCACCCTTCTACTCTCTGCTTCTATAAGTTGAACTGTTTCAGAGTTTACATATAAGTGAGATCATGCTGTAATTGTCTATCTGTACCTGGCTTATTTCACTTTGCGTAATACCCTCCAGGTTTATATGTGTTGTAACAAATAACAGAATTTTCTTCATTTTTAAGGCTGAATATTATTTTATCATATATATATGGGGTGTGTGTGTATATATATATATGGTGTGTGTACATATATACACCATATTTTCTTTATTCATTTACCCATCAATAAATATGTAATTTGTTTTCTAGGCTATTGTGAATAATGCTCCAGTGAGCACTGGGGGTGCAGTATCTCTTTGAGAAGTGATTTTATTTTCTTTGTATATATACTCAGAAAGTGAGACTGCCTTATAATATGGTTGTTTTATTTTTAAGATTTTGGGAAACCTCCATACTGTATTTCATGATGACTTTACCAATTTATAATACATTCTCAACAACAGCATACAAGGGGTTCCTTTTCTTCTCGTCCTCACCAACACCTATCTTTTGACTTGTTAATAATAGCCATTCTAACAGGTGTGCAGTGATATTTAATTGTGGTTTTGATTTGCATTTTCCTGGTGATCAGTGATGTTGGACATTTTTTCATATACCTGTTGGCCATTTGCATTTCTTCTTTGAAAAAATTTCTATTCAGGTTCTTTGACAATTTTTTTTCTTTTTTCTTTTTTTTTGCTATTGAGTTGTATGAATTTCTTATATTTTTGGATATTAACCTCTAATCAGATATATGACTTGCAAATATTTTTTCTCATTACCTAAGCTTCCATTGATTTCATTTTTTTCTTTGCTATGGAGAAACATTAGACTGATGAAGTATCTCTTGTGTATTTTTCCTTTTGTTCCCTGTGCTTTTGGTGTCATTAAAAAAAATTATTGCCAAGACAAATGTCATAAAGCTTTGGCCTTATTTTCTTTTGGTAATTTTATGCTTTCAAATCTTACATTTGAATCTTTGATCTATTTTGAGTTGATTTTTATATATGAGGTGAATAAGGGTCTAATGTCATTCGTCAGCATGTGGATATCCACTTTTGCCAACAGTATTTATTGAAGAGACTGTCATATCCACCTTGTGTTTTCTTGGCTGTTTTTTAGATGAAATTACCATAAACTATTGGGTTTATTTCTGATCTCTCTCTTTTCTTCCATTGATCTATGTATCTGTTTTTATATCAGTACCATGCTGTTTTGATTTCTGTTGCTTTGTAATATAATTAGAAACAGTTTTTAAATTTTTGCTCAAGATTGCTTTGGCTATTCAGATCTTTTGTGGTTCCATGTGAATTTTAAAATTTCTTTTGCTATTTCTGTGAAAATTTCATTGGAGTTTTGACAGGGATTATGTTGAATCTGTAGACCACTTTGAGTAATATGGACATTTTAACAATGTTAATTCTTCCAACCCATGGACATGGTGTATCTTTCTATTTGTTTGAGTCTTCTTCAGTTTCTTTCATCAATGTCTTATAGTTTTGGGTGTAGAGATCTTTTACCTCCTTGGTTAAATTTATTATTAGACATTTTATTTTTTACAGCCATTGTAAATGGGACAGTTTTCTGGATTACTTCTTCAGATAGTTCATTTTTAGTTTATAAAAATGCTTGTAATTTTTTATGTTGCTTTTGTGTCTTACAACTTTACTCAATTCATTCATTCATTCCAATATTTTTTTGGTGGAGTACTTAGGGCCTTCTATATATAAGACAGTGCTATCTTTAAATAGATAATGTTACTCCTTTCCTATTTGGATGCTGTTTATTTCTTTTTATTTTCTATTTGCTCCTGGGGCTTCCAGTGCTTTTAAGTAGAAGTGGAAAGAGTGGGCATTTTTCTTCTTCTCTTTCTCAGAGATAAAACTTTCAGCTTTTTACAATTAAGTATGATGTTAGCTATAGGCTTGTCATATAAAACCTTTTTAAAAATTTAAATTATTTTTTAACATTTTTGTGGGTACATGGTGTATATAGTTTTGGGGGACATGAGATTTTTGATAAAAGCATGCAATGTGAAATAAGCACATCATAGTGGGAAATAGGATATCCATCACCTCAAGCATTTATCATTTGAATTACAAACAATCCGATTATATTATTTTAGTTATTTACAAATATATAATTAAGTTATTATAACTATAATCACCCTCTTGTATAGTCATATAGTAGATCTTATTTATTCTTTCTATTTTATTGGACACATTAACTCTCCCCACCTCCTCCCCCGCTCAACCTCCCACTACCCTTCCCAGCCTCTGGTAACCATCCTTCTACTCTCCATGTCCATGAGTTCAATGTATTGGACTTTTAGATCCCACAAATAAGTGAGAACATTCAATGTTTGTCTTTCTGTGCCTTACTTATTTCACTTAAAATAATGATCTCCAGTTCCATCTATGTTGTTGCAAATGATAGAATCTCATTCTTTTTTATTGCAGACTTTATTGTGTGTATTTAGCACATTTCCCGTATCCATTCATTTGTTGGTGGACACTTAGGTTGCTTCCAAATGTTACCTATTGTAAACAGTGCTGCAACAAACATAGGAGTGCAGATATCTTTTTGATATACTGATTTGATATACTGATTTTTGGGTATATACCCAGCAGTGGGATTGCTGGATCATATGGTAACTCTATTTTTAGTTTTCCGAGGAACCACCAAACTGTTCATAGTGGTTGTACTAATTTACATTTTAATCAACAGTGTACAAGGGCTTCCTTTTCTCCACATTTTCACCAGCAGTTGTTACTGCCTGTCTGTTGGATGTAAGACATTTTAACTGGGGTGAGATGGTATCTTACTGTACTTTTTATTTGCATTTACCTTATGATCGGTGATGTTGGGCACCTTTTCATATGCTTGTCACTTCTATGTCTTCTTTTGATCAATGTCTATTCAGATTTTTTCCTCACTTTTTGATTGGATCATTATATATTTTTTTCTTTTGAATTGCTTGAGCTCCCTATATAGTCTGCTTATTAATCCCTTGTCAGAGGGGTAGTTTGCAAATACCTTCTCCCATTCTGTGGGTTGTTGATTGTATTTTTTGTTGTGCAGAAGTTTTTTAACTTGATGTAGTCTCATTTGTCCATGTTTGCTTTGATTACCTGTGCTTGTGGGGTATTACTCAGAAAATCTTTGCCCAGATCAATGTCCTGGAGATTTTCTCCAAATTTTCTTGTAGTAGTTTCATAGTTTGAGGTCTTAGATGTCTTTAATGCATTTTAATTTGATTTTTGTATATGGTGAAAGATACAGGTCTAGTTTCATTCTTTTGCATATCAATATCCAGTTTTGTCAGCGTCATTAATCTAAAACTGTCTTTTTCCTCGTGTATGTTCTTGGCTCCTTTATAAAAATAAGTCAGGTGGCTCACACCTATAATCCCAGCACTTTGGGAGACTGAGGCAGGTGGATCTCTTGAGGTCAGGAGTTTGAGACCAGCTTGGCCAACATGGTGAAAACCTGTGTCTACTAAAAATACAAAATAGCTGGGCATGGTGGTACACACCTGTAATCCCAGCTACTTGGGAGGCTGAGGCAGGAGAATCAGTTGAACCCAGGAGATGGAGGTTGCAGTGAGCCAAGATTACACCATTGCACTCCAGCCTGGGCAACAGAGCAAGACTCTGTCTCAAAAAAAAAAAAAAAAAAAGTTCACTCTAGATATATGGATTCATTTATAGGTTCTCTATTCTGTTCCATTGGTCTGTCTGACTCCTTTTTATTCCAGTGCCATGCTGTTTTTGTAACTGTAGCTCTGTAGTATAATTTGAAGTCAGGTAATGTGATTCCTCCAGTCTTGTCATTTTTGCTTAGGATAGCTTTGGATATTCTAGGTCTTTTGTGGTTCCATATAAATTGTAGGTCTGATTTTTCTATTTCTGTGAGGAATGTAATTGGTATTTTGTTGGGGATTGCATTGAATCTATAGATTCCTTTGAGTAGTATGGACATTTTAACAATATTGATTTTTTTCTGACTTATAAACATAAAATTCTTTTCTATTTTTTAATGTCCTCTTCAATTTTCTTTATCAGTGTTTTTTAGTTTTCATTATAAAGATTTTAAATTCTTTAATTTCTAGGTATTTAATTTTATGTGTAGCTATTGTATATGAGATAATTTTTTAATTTATTTTTTACATTGTTCACTATTGGCAAATAGAAATGCTACTGATTTGTACATTGCTTTTGTATCCTATAAGTGTACTGAATTTGTTTATTAGTTCTAATAGTTTTTTGGTGATGTCTATAGGTTTTTCCAAATATAAGATTATATCATCAGCAAACAAGAATAATTTGACTTCTTCCTTTCCAATTTGGATGCTCTTCATATCTTTCTCTTGTCTGATTACTCTAGCTAGGACTTACAGTACTGTATTGAATAACAGTAATGACAGTGGGCATCCTTGTGTTCCAGATTTTAAAGGAAAGACTTTTAGTTTTTCCCCATTCAGAATGATACTTACTGTGGATCTGTTGTATATAAATTTTATTATGTTGGGGTATGTTTTTTCCTATACTCAGTATTTTGAGGGTTTAAAAAATGATGGATGTTTAATTTTATCAAATGCTTTGTAAGCATCAATTGAAATGATTATATGGCTTTTATCCTTCATTGTCTTCATATGATGTATCATGTTGATTGACTTGCAATTGTTGAAACATTCTTGCATCCCAGAATTAAATCCCACTTGATCATAATGAATAACCCTGCTAATATATTGTGGAACTTAGTTTGCTAGTATTTTGTTGAATATTTTTGCATTAATATTGTTGTATTAGTCTGTTCTCACACTGCTAATAAAGACATACCTGAAACTGGGTAATTTATAAATGAAAGAAGTTTAATTAACTCATAGTTCCACATGGCTGGGGAGGCCTCACAGTCATGGTGAAAGGCAAAGGAAAAGCAAAGTCACGACTTGCATTGTGACAGGCAAAAGAGAGTATGTGCAGGAGAACTTCTTTTCATAAAACCATCAGATCTTGTGAGACTTATTCAGTATCATAAGAACAGCATGGGAAAGACCTACTCCCATGATTCAGTTACCTCCCACCAGGTCCCTCCCACAACTTGTGGGAATTATGGGACCTACAATTTAAGACAAGCTTTGGGTCGGGATACAGCCAAACCATATGAATTATTCAGGGGTATTGGCTTGCAGTTTTCTTTTGTTGGTATGTTCTTGGTATCAGTGTAATACTGGCCTCATAGAATAAATTTGGAAGTATTCCCTCCTCCTCTATTTTTTAGAATAATTTCAGTTGGATTAGTATTAGTTCTTTAAGGGTTGGTAGAATTCAGCAATGAAGACATTGGGTCTTGGGCTTTTTTCCTGAGAGATTTTTTTTTAATCCTTTGACTTTCTGCAGTATCAGTTGTAATACATTTTTTAAGAATTTCGACTTCTTTTTTTCTTACTCAGGCTAAAGGTTTGTCAATTTTGTTTAACTTTTTACAAAACCAACTTTTGTTTCATTGATCTTTGTATTTTTAAATTTCAATTTCATTACTTTCTTATCTGATCTTTATTATTTCTTTTCTTCTACTAATTTTGTTAGGTTTGGTTTGCTCTTGCTTTTCCAGTTCATGATGCGTAGATGGATTTTTTTTTGAAATTTTTACTCTTTATTATGTAGCCACTTATAGCTATAAACTTCACTCTGAGTACTGCTTTGTTGTATTCTATACGTTTTGGTATGCTGTGTTCCCATTATCATTTGTTTCAATATATTTTTTAATTTTCTTCTTAATTTCTTCATTTACCCACTGGTCATTCAGAAGCATATTGATTAATTTCCATGTATTTGTGTATTTTCTTTTTATTTATTTCTGTTTTTTATTTTTGCATAGGTATTGGGGTATGGTTGTTTTTTTGTTACATGAGTAAGTTCTTTAATGGTGATTTGTGAGATTTTGGTGCACCCATCACCCGAGCAGTATACACTGCATCACATTTGCCGTCTTTTATTCCTCACTCTTCCCATCCTTCCCCACCGAGTCCCCAAAATCCATTGTATCATTCTTATGCCTTGCATCCTCATATGTTAGCTCTCACATTTCAGTGAGAACATACGATGTTTGGTTTTCCATTCCTGGGTTACTTCACTTAGAATAATAGTCTACAATCTTATCTAGGTTGCTGCAAATGCCATTAATTGATTCCTCTTTATGGCTGATTAGTATTCCATGATATATATACATATATCATATATATATGATATGTATATATATTATATATATATATGATATATATATCACAGCTTTTTTATCTACTCATTGACTGATGGTCATCTGGGTTAGTTCCACAATTTTGCAATTGCGAATTGTGCTGCTATAAACGTGTGTGCAAGTATCTTTTTCATATAATGACTTATTTTCCTCTGAGTAGATACCCAGTAGTGGGATTGCTGGATCAAATATTCTACTTTTAGTTCTTTGAGGAATCTCAACACTGTTTTCCATAGTGGTTGTACCAGTTTATATTCCCGCCAGCAGTGTAGAAGTGTTCCCTGATCACTGCATCCATGCCAACATCTACTGTTTTTTAATTTTTTGATTATGACCATTTTTTGCAGGAGTAAAGTGGGATCGCATTGTGGTTTTGATTTGCATTTTTCTGATCATTAGTGGTGTTGAGTATTTTTTCATATGTTTGTTGGTCATTTGTGTATATTCTTTTGAGAATTATCTATTCATGTCCTTAGCCCACTTTTTGATGAAATCATTTGTGTATATCTTGCTGACTTAACTTTGTTGTAGATTCTGGACATTAGTTTTCTGTCAGATGTATAGATTGCAGAGATTTTCTCCCACTCTGTGGGTTTTCTGTTTACTCTTCTGACTGTTCCTTTTTTCGTACAAAAGCTCTTTGTTTTAAGTCCCACCTCTTTATCCTTGTTTTTATTACATTTGCTTTTGGGTTCTTGGTCATGAAATCCTTGGCTAAGCCAATGTCCAGAAGGGTTTTTCCAATGTTATCTTCTATAATTTTTATAGTTTCAGGTTTTAGATTTAAGTCCTTAATCCATCTTGAGTTGATTTTTGTATATGGTGAGAGATAAGGATCCAGTTTTATTCTCCTACATGTGGCTAGCCAGTCATTCCAGGAGTATTTGTTGAAAATGGTGTCCTTTCCCCACTTCATATGTTTGTTTGTTTGAAGATCAGTTGGATATAAGTATTTGGGTTCATTTCTATGTTGTCTATTCTGTTCCACTGGTCTATGTGCCTATTTTTATACCAGTATCATGCTGTTTTTGTGACTATGGCCTTATAGTATAGTTTGAAATCAAGTAGTGTCATGCCTATAGATTTGTTCTTTTTGCTTAGCCTTGCTTTGTCTATGTGGATTTTTTTTTGGTTTATATGAATTTTAGAATTGTTTTTTCTAATTCTGTGAAGAATGATGGTGGTATTTTGATGGAGGTCGCATTGAATTTGTAGATTGCTTTTGGCAGTACGGTCATTTTCAGAAAATTGTTTCTACCCGTCCATGAGCATGGGATGTGTTTCCATTTGTTTGTGTCGTATACGATTTCTTTCAGCAGTGTTTTGTAGATTTTCTTATAGAGGTCTTCTGACTCCTTGGTTAGGTATATTCCTAAGTATTTTATTTTTATTTTTGGCAGCTATTGTAAAAGGTGTTGAGTTCTTTATTTGATTCTCAGCTTAGTTGCTGTTGGTGTATGGAAGAGCTAACAATTTGTGTACATTAATCTTCTATCTGGAAACCTTGCTGAATTATTTTATCAGTTCTAGGAGCTTTCTGAAAAAGTCTTTGGGGTTTTCTAGGTATACAATCATATCATCAGCAAACAGTGACAATTTGGTTTCCTCTATACTGATTTGAATGCCCTTTATTGTTTTCTCTTTTCTGATTACTCTGGCTAGGACTTCCAGTACTCTGTAGAAGAGGAGTGGTGAGAATGGGTGTACTTGTCTTGTTCCTGTTCTCAGAGGAAATGCTTTCTTTTATTATTATTATTATTATTATTATTATTATACTTTAAGTTCTAGGGTACATGTGCATAACGTGCAGGTTTGTTACATATGTATACTTG
>NW_012100788.1:77828-86787 GCF_000951045.1 Mandrillus leucophaeus | reverse complement strand
AGGCAATGCCTCGCCCTGCTTCAGCTCTCGCTGGTCGGGCTGCAGCAGCTGACCAGCACCGATTGTCTGGCACTCCCTAGTGAGATGAACCCAGTACCTCAGTTGCAAATGCAGAAATCACCGGTCTTCTGTGTCGCTGGCGCTGGGAGTTGGAGACTGGAGCTGTTCCTATTTGGCCATCTTGCTCCGCCCCCCAGCTCCTGGTTTTTTGGAAATGCTTTCAACTGTTTCCTCATTCAGTATTATGTTGGCTTTGGGTTTGTCCTAGATGGCTTTTGTTCCATTGAGGTATGTTTCTTGTATGCCAATTTTGCTGAGAGTTTTAATCATAAAGTGATGCTAAATTTTGTTGAATGCTGTTTCTGCATCTATTGGAATTGCTATTTGATTTTTATTTTTAATTATGTTTATGTGGTGTGTCACATTTATTGACTTGGATATGTTAAACCATCCCCGCATCCCTGATGTGAAACCTACTTGATCATGGTGGATTATCTTTTTGATATGTTGTTGGATTTGGTTAGATATATATATTTTTAAGAATTGTAGCATTTATGTTCATCTGGGATATCGGTCTGCAGTTTTCTTTTTTGCTTATGTCCTTTCCTGGTTTTGGTATGAAGGTGAAGCTGACTTCATAGAATGAATTAGGGAGGGTTCCTTCTTTCTCTATATTGTCAAATAGTGTCAATAGAATTGGTACCATTTCTTCTTTGAATGTCTGATAGAATTCTGTTGTGAATCCATCTGGTCCTGGACCTTTTTTTTGTTTCTTTTTTTAAAATTACCATTTTAATCTCACTGCTTGTTATTGGTGTCTTCAGGGTATCTGATTCGTCCTGATTTATGCTAGGAGGGTTGTATTTTTCCAGGAATTTATCTATCTCTTCTAGGTTTTCTAGTTTATGTGCATAAAAGTGTTCAGAGTAACCTTGAATGATCTTTTTTATTTTTGTGGTGTCAGTTGTAATATCTCTCATTTTATTTCTTATTGAGGTTATTGGATTTTCTCTCTTCTTTTCCTGGGTAATCTTGCTAATGGTTTATCAACTTTATTTTATCTTTTCAAAGAACCAGCTTTTTAAAAGCAAATTATCTTTTGTATTTTCTTTTGTTTTGTTTTAATTTCATTTAGTTCTACTCTGATCTTGGTTGTTTCCTTTCTTCTGCTGGCTTTGGGCTTGATTTGTTCTTGTTTCTCTAGTTCCTTGAGGTGTGACCTCAGATTATAAGTGTCTACTCTTTTAGTCTTTTTGATGTAGACATTTAGGGCTATTAACTTTTTTATTAGTACCACTTTTGTTGTATCCTACAGGTTTTCAAAGGTTGTGTCACTATTGGCATTCAGTTTGAATAATTTTTTAATTTGTATTTTAATTTTGTTTTTGACCTAATGCTCATTCAGGAGCAGGTTATTTAATTTCCATGCATTTTCATGGTTTTGAAGATTCATTTTACAGTGGATTTCCAGTTTTATTCCACTGTGGTCTGAGAGAATGCTTTGTATAACTTCAATTTTCTTAAATTTATTCAGGCTCATTTTGTGGCCTATCATATGGTTTACCTTGGAGAAATTTCCATGTGCTGTTGAAAAAAATGTGTATTCTGAGGATGGATGGGATGTTCTGTATATATCTGTTAAGTCCATTTATTCCAAAGTATAGTTTAAATCCATTGTTTCTTTGTTGACCTTCTGTCTTAATGTCCTGTGTAGTGCTGTCAGTGGAGTATTAATTCCCCACTGTTATTGTGTTGCTGTCTATCTCCTTTCTTAGGTCTATTAGTAATTGTTTTATAAATTTGGGAGCTTCAGTGTTAGGTGCATATATGTTTAGGATTGTGATATTCTCTTGTTGGACAAGGCCTTTTACCATTATATAATGTCCTTTGTCTCTTTCAACTGCTGTTGCTTTAAGCTTTGTTTTGTCTGCTGTAAGAATAGCTACCCCTGATTACTTTTGGTGTCCATTTGCATGAAATGCCTCTTTCAACTCCTTTACTTTTAAGTTCATGTGAGTCCTTATGTGTTATGTGAGTCATTTGAAGACAGCAAAGAGTTGGTTGGTGAATTCTTATTTCTTCTGAGATTCTGTATCTTTTAAGTGAAGCATTTAGGCCATTTACATTCAATGTTAGTATTGGGATGTGAAGTACCATTCCATTCATCATGCTGTTTTTTGCCTGTGTACCTTTGTTATTTGTTTTTGCTTTTCAACTTGTATTTTGTTTTATAGGTCCTGTGTGATTTATACTTTATAGAGGTTCTGTTTTGATGTGTTTTCAGGATTTGTTTCAAGATTTAGGGCTCCTTTTAGCTGTTCTTGTAGTGGTGGCTTGGTGGTGGTGAATTCTCTCAGCATTTGTTTGTCTGCAAAAGACTGTGTCTTTCCTTCATATAGGATGCTTAGTTTTGCTGGATACAAAATTTTTGGCTGATAATTGTTTTGTTTGAGGAGGCTGAAATAGGGCCTTAATCTCTTCTAACTTGTAAGGTTTCTGTTGTGAATTCTTCTGTTAATCTGATATATTTTTCTTTATAGGTTACCTAGTGCTTTTCTCTAACAGCTTTTAAGTTTATTTTTTCTTCTTAACTTTAGAAAGCCTGATGACAATGTGCCTAGGCAATGACCTTTTGTGATGAATTTCTTTGTGCTTGTTCTTTATGCTTCTTGTATTTGGGTGTCTAGGTCTCTAGCAAAGCCAGGGACGTTTTCCTCAATTATTCCCCCAATATGTTTTCCAATCTTTTAGAATTCTCTTATTGCTCAGGAACACCGATTGTTCTTAGGTTTGGTCATTTAACATATTCTCAGACTTCTTGGAGACTTTTTTCATTTCTTTAAAGTTATTTTATCGTTGTCTTTGTTGGATTGGTTTAATTCAAAGACCTTGTCTTTGAGTTCTGAATTTCTTTCTTCTACTTGTTTAATTCTATTGCTGAGACTTTTCAGAGTATTTCCCATTTCTATAGGTTTGCCCAATTTTCTGAGAAGTTTTGATTGTTTTTTATTTATGCTGTCTATTTTCTTATTTCTCCCTTCACTTCTTGTATCATTTTTTGGGATTTTCTTGCACTGGGCTTTGTCTTTCTCTGGTGCCTCTTTGATTAGCTTAATAACTAACCTCCTGAATTCTTTTTCTGGTAAATAATGAATTTCTTCTAGGTTCAGATCCATTGCTGGTGATCTAGTGTAATTTTTTGAGGGTGTTAAAGGGCCTTTTCTTTTTTGTCATATTACCAGAGTTGGTTTTCTGGTTTCCTCTTATTTGGGTAGGCACTGTCAGAGGGAAGGTCTAGGGTTGAAAGTTGTTGTTCAACCCTAGACCCACGGGGTGTTCCCTTGATGTAGTAGTCTTCCCCTTTTCCTATGCATGTGGCTTCCTGAGAGCTGAGCTATAGTGATTGTTATCTCTTCTAGATCTAGCTACCCAGCAAGTCTACCAGGCTCCAGGCTGGTACTGGGGGTTGTTTGCACAGTCCTGTGATATGAACTGTCTATGGGTCTCTCAGCTGTGGATACCAGCACCTGTTCCAGTGGAGGTGGTGGTTGGCCGGGGGGCTTGAAATGGACTCCGTGCAGGTTCTTAGCTTCGGTGGTTCAATGCTCTATTTTTGTGCTGGTTGGCCTCATGCCAGGAGGTGGTGTTTTCCAGAGAGCATCAGCTGTGATAGTATGGAGTGGTAGTGGTGGTGGGTGGGGCCCTAGAACTCCCAAGAGTATATGGCCTTTGTCTTCAGCTACCAGGATTGGTAGAAAAGGACCATCAGGTAGGGGCAGAGCTAGACCTGTCTGAGCTCAGACTGTCTTTGGGTGGGTCTTGCTGCAGCTGCTGTGGGTTATGTGGGTGAGGTTCTCAGGTCAATGGATTGATGTACCTAGAAAGATTATGGCTGTCCCTGCTGAGTCCTTCAGGTTGTCAGGAAAGTGGGGGAGAGCTGGCAGTCACAGACCTCACCCAACTCCCAGACAATTTGAAGGGCCAGTCTCACTTCCACCATGCCCCCCATAACAGCACCAAGTCTATTTCCAGGCAGTGGGCAAGCAGGACTGAGAACTTGCCTCAGGCTACCCGTCTCCCAGCTCTAAAAGAAAAGGGCTTTATTTCTTCTCCTGCCTGTGGAGTCTGCATGCCAGATTTGTGACCTCCCTGAGTTTTGACCAGGAGGCTTCTTGACTGGTTCAAATTGTTACAAAGTTTAGCTGGAGACTTCCTTCTCCCTGTGGTGTTTTTCCTACATCTCTGGCTGCCTTCCCAAAGGATTCCTGTGATGCGAGGCAGGAGTGGCCTACTTGGGGACTCAGCAAGCTCCCAGGGCCTTTTGTGCTGCTTCCTCTACCCCTGTATTTTGCTCAGCTCTCTAAATTGACTCACCTCCAGCTAAGGTCGAAATATTTTCTCACAAAGTAGACCTTCAACTTCCCCAGTGAAGGTTTGTGTTCAGAGGTGGAGGATCTCCCTTTCCTACTTCCACAGTTTGGGCACTCACAGTATTGGGAGTGTCTCCCGGGTCCTGCAGGAGCAGTCCGCTTCCTTCAGAGGGTCTATGGGTCCACTCAAGATACCTGATTCATTTCTGCAGTTGTTCTGAAGCTAAAATTCACAGTGCAAGCCTCTGCATGCTGCTCTGTTTGTCTGAGTTGAAGCTGTAATCTAGTCCTGCCTCTTGTACACCCTGATGATCCTGAGTCTCCATTTGTATACTTTCCAAAATTCTTATTATTAATTTCTAGTATTATTCCACTGTGGTCAGAGAAGATGCTTGATATTATCTCATTTTTGAAAGATTTAATATGTGTTTTATGACCTAACATGTGGTCTATCTAGAGAATGATCTGTGAGCTGAGGAAAAGAATGTTTATGCATAGTTGTTGAATGAAATATTCTGTAAATATCTATTAGATCCATTTGGTCTATAGTGCAGATTAAGTCTGATGTTTCTTTGTTGATTTTTTTGTCTGAAAGATAGTCCATTGCTAACAATGAGGTGCTGAAGTTTCTAGCTATGATTGTATTGAGGCCTATCTCCCTCTTGAGCTCTAACAATTTTTCCTTTATATATATTTGTTCTCCAGTGTAGGGTGCATATATGTTGAAAATTGTTATATCCTCTTGCTGAATTGACCAGTTTATCATTATATAGTGACCCTCTTTGTCTCGTCTCATAGTTTTTGTCTTGAAATCCATTTTGTCTGATATAAGCTTAGCGACTCTTGCTTTCTTTTTTTTTCTCCATTGGTGTGAAATTTTTTTTATCCTTTTTTTCAGTCTATGCATATGTTTATAGGTGAAGTGTGTTTCTTGTAGGCCACATATCAATGGGTTTTGTTGTTTTATCTATCTAGTTATTCTATGTTTTTTAATTGGAGAGTTTTGTCCATTTTCATTCAATGTATTTTTGATTAGTAAAAACTTATTCTGGCTGTTTTGTTACTTGTTTTCTAATTGTTGTATGGTCTTCTTTCCTTCCTTCCTTCCTTCCTTCCTTCCTTCCTTCCTTCCTTCCTTCCTTCTTTCCTTCCTTCTCTCTCTCTCTCTCTCTCTTTCTCTTTCCTTTCTGTCTTCCTCTAGGGAATAATATTTTATCTGATAATATAATTTAGTTTTTGCTTTTTGCTTTTTACTTTTTGTATATCCATTTTGTTTTCTGGTTTGAAGTTACTATGAGGCTTGCAAATACTATCTTGCAACCCATTATTTTAACCTGATAACAACTTAACACTATTTGTATAGACAAACAAAAAGAAAACACTGTGCCTTAACTTCATCCTCCTATTTTTTAACTTTTTGTTGTTTATATTTGTTATTGTCCTTACTGTGTCTTGAAAAGCTGTTTTAGTTATTATTTTTGATTAGTTCATTGTTTAATTTTTCTAGTTATGATAAAAGTAGCTTATACACCATATTTACAATGTTATAATATTATGTGTTTTTGTGTGTACTTACTATTACTTGTGAATTTTATATGTTCAGGTGATTGTTTATTGCTCATTAATGTTTTTTTTTCTTTCTGATTGAAGTACTCCCTTTAGCATTTCTTCTAGGACAGGCCTGGTATTGATGAAATCCTTCAGCTTTTGTTTGCCTGGGGAAGTATTTATTTCTCCATGTTTGAAGAATATTTTCACTGGATATACTCTTCTAGGGTAAAAGTTTTTTCCTTTCAGCACTGTAAATATGTTATGCCACTCTCCTTTAGACCGTAAAGTTTCCACTAAAAAGTCTGCTGCATTGTATATTATTTGTTTCTGTTCTCATATTGCTTTTAGAATCCTTTCTTTATCTTTGATCTTTCAGAGTTCAATTATGTCTTGACATAGTCTCCTTTAGGTTAAATCTGCTTGGTGTCCTATTATCTTCTTGTACTTTGAATATTGATGTCTATTTCTAGGTTTGAGAAGTTCTCAACTATTACTTATCTACCCCCATCTCTTTCTCTATGCCCTCTTTAAGGCCAATAACTTTTAGATTTGCCCTTTTGAGGATATTTTCTAAATCCTGTAGGCATGCTTCATTGTTACTTATTCTTTTTTTGTTTGTGTCTTCTGTGTATTTTCAAATAGCCTGTCTTCAAGCTCCCTAATTCTGCTTGATCAATTTTGCTGTTAAAGAACTCTAGTGCATTCTTCAGTATGCCAATTGCGTTGTAAATCTCCAGAATTTCTGCTTGATTCTTTTAAATTACTTTAATGTATTTGTTAAACGCATTTGATAGAATTCTGAATTTGTCCCCTGTGTTATCTTGAATTTCTTTCAGTTTCCTCAATATAACTGAGTTCTCTTTCTGAAAGGTCAGATATCTTTGTTTCTTCAGGATTGATCCCTTGTGCCTTATTTAGTTTATTTGGTGGGGTCATGTTTTCCTGAATGGTGTTGATACTAGTAGATGTTCTTTGGTGTCTGGACATGGAAGGGTTAGGTATTTATTGTAGTCTTCACTGTCTATGCTTATTTGTAGTCATTCTTCTTAGGAAGACTTTTCAGATATTTCAGATAAACTGGTTGTTATCATCTAAGCTGTATATGCTTTTGGGGCACCCCAAGCCCTGTAATGCCGTAGATCTTGCAGACTCATATATGTACTGCCTTGATGGTCTTGGATAAGATCCAGGAGAATTCTCTGGGTTTCTAGGCAGAGACTTTTACTCCTTTCTTTTACTTTCTCCAAAATATACAGAGTCTCTCTTTTCTGAGCCCCCTAAAGCTGGGGGTGGAGTGATATTATTGCCATTACCACTATGACTGCACTGGGTCAGACCTAAAGCCAGCACAGTGCTGGGTCACCTCAAGGCCTGCTGTCACCACTCTCTGGCTACTGCCTATGTTCGCTCAAGTCCCTGGGGCTCTAGAAACAGCAGATGGCAATGCCAGCCAGACCTGTGTCCTTCATTCAGGGCAGTGAGATCCCTCAATTACCAGGTGGGTTCAGAAATGCTATTTGGGAGTCAGAAACCACAGTCAAAAATTTTAGAATTCTGCATGGCATTCTATTGTGTTGTGACTGAGCTGGCACTCAATTCACATGATGCAGTCCTTTCCACTGTTCCCTGTCCAAAGGCAGAGAAGCCTCATCCTGTAGCCATTGCCTTCACAGATCACAAAGAGTACTGCTGGACTACTGAGAATGATCCTTTAAGGTCCAAGGTCTTTCAAGGCAGTTTGTTGTGAATGCTACCTGGTTTAGGAGTCAAATCTCAGGGCAGTGGACTCCCCTCTGGCCCAGGGCAGATCCAGAAATGCCATCCAAGAGTCAAATCCTGACATTGGTGTCCCCAGGAGCTTACTTGGTGCTCTACCCACTTGTGATGGTTATGTGCTGAATCTTTCCTGGAGCCAGCAAGTCTCAGAGGCTCACCCAAGCCCATGATATAGTACCAGGGTATTGTGGCTGGTTATTCAGGACTCAAGGGCTCTTTAGCTAGCATATGATGATTACTGCCAGGACTTCATCCTTTACTTCAAGGCAACAGGTTTCCTTTTGGCCCTGGATGTGTCTTGAAATGTCATCTGGGGACTTGGACCTAGAATGGGATCCTCATGACTCTGACTGGTGCCCTATTCTGCTGTGGCTGGGCTGATATCCTAGACGTAAGACACAGTCCTTCTTACTATTCCTTCTCCTCTCCTCAAGTGGAAGGAAAGGGTCTATTTTGGAGCCACAAGCTATGGAGTCTGGGTTTAGGGGAGGAATGATGCCAGGATTCCCTTGGCTGCCCCAGCTGGAGTCTCAGTATGTCATGTCCCCCACCCCACCCCCAGTCCACTGTCTCTGGGTCTAGTTCTGCAATAGGACTCACCTAAGAATTGTAGTTCTTATGGCCTAGACTGCCTTTCAAGTTTACTTGGAGATACAGAGCACTGTAGCCCTTGGTTTGCAAGCATTCAACTTTGGATCCTGGGATTAGCAATTCCCTTCTGACTAGGGCTGATTTAAATGCTCCCTCTGTGGGCGGGCATAAGCTGAGTTTGTTCTGTTTTTCCTTCTCTAATAGGAAAGCACTGAGTTCAGTGCCTCACAATTGCTGTGTTCTCCTTCCCCAGCACCCTGAGACACTTTCCGCACCATGCTGCTGCTCCCCAGGGTTGGGGAGGGGTGGCATCAGAGATTCAGGACTGTTTTTTTAAATCTCTTCAGTGCAAATTTTAGCAACATGAGGTTAAAACCAGGTGCTATGAGTGCTCACATAATTTCTTGTTGTTATGAAGGTATTTTTTTCTGTGTAGATAGTTTTTAACTTGGTGTCCTTGTGGGGTAGGTTTGGGGAGTCAATCAGTGGTGCTTTCTATTCCACCATCTTGCTCTTCCCTTTTCATATATGACCTTTATTGTGTTTAGGTACTTTTTTTTTTTTATTATGATTATGCTTTAAGTTCTAGGGTACATGTGCATAACGTGCAGGTTTGTTACATATGTATACTTGTGCCATGTTGCTGTGCTGCACCCATCAACTCGTCAGCA
>NW_012100788.1:53117-77213 GCF_000951045.1 Mandrillus leucophaeus | reverse complement strand
TTATTGCGGCACTATTCACAATAGCAAAGACTTGGAATCAACCCAAATGTCCATCAGTGACAGACTGGATTAAGAAAATGTGGCACATATACACCTAGGTACTTTTTTTGTACATCATTTTTTGAGTGCTCTTTAAAATGAAAGTTTGTTGAATTTTTTCAAATGCTTTTTCTGCATCAATTGAGATGATTATATGATTTTTATCCTTCATTCTGTTAATGTGGTATGTCACATGTATTGATTTGTGTATTTTTAACCTCCCTAGCATCACAGGGATAAATCCCACTTGATCATGATGTATGACCCTCTTAATGTGATGTTCAGTTTGGTTTGCTAGTATTTCATTGAGGATGTTTGCATCTATGTTCATCAGGGATATTGGGACTATAGTATCTTTTCTTGTGGTATCATTGTCTGGCTTTGGTACTGTGGTAGAGTAATTCTCCCTGATGATCACACAGACTGGACTGCATAACACTTTAGTTATACAGACAGATTTCCACAAAGCTGTCTTAACATTGAGCAAATAGTTAAACCTGGGGAAATCAGGGCTCAGACATCAAAGCTAGAAATGAAACATATGGTCAGCAGGAGCCTTTCATGGACTTCTCCCTAACCTGGAGCAAGCCAAAATAATAGAGACAGACAGTCTTACATTCCTAGTGCCAGGACCTGTCTCAGGTCAAAGAAATCTGAGATGAGTCAAGGTAATAGAGGCAGCTGTTTGAATAGATTCATTGGTGAGTCTAAGGCATGTCTCCCGACCAAGCTGTAAAGGAGATAAAACAGAAATAATCACTCCAGTACCACAGTAAACAGGACTTGAAGGTACTAGGGCCCTTTTAATCAGTCGTAGCAAGCATTTTTTTTTTTTTTGCCTCTGACCTTCTAGTTGAAATAAAATTAATTATCAATAGACTTAGGCGAATGCTATACTGCACGTAGACACATAACCCCAACCTATATAAGCACTAAGAAAACTTTAACATTTTGAGTTGGTCTGGTGAAATTATCTGCAGCCTTCTCCCTACATCCAGTAATAGCAATAAATTCCCTTCTTTCCTAGTTTGTCTGCTTCTCGTTACTGGGCCTCGAGAAAACACAGCTGGATCCAGCTTGGTTCCAAGAACATTATCAGGGTAATGCTGGCCTCATCAAATGAGTCTAGAAGTATTTCCTTCTCTTCAGTGTTTTGGAAAAAGTTTTAGGATTGTTATTAATTCTTTAAATGTTTGATAGAATTCACCAGTTAAGCCATATTTTGCCTTTTTTTCTTGTTGAGAACTTTTTATTCATCAATTCAATCTCTTATCCTGATATTAGTCTGTTCAGATGATCTATTCCTCATGATTTAGTTTTGACAGTTTGTATGTTTTTGAAAATTTATCCATTTCTTTTTGGTTATCAAATTTGTTGCTTATAATTGTTCATAGTAGTTTCTTTTAATCCTTTATATTTCTGTGGTATGAGTTCTGAAAACCTAAAGTATTGGAGACAAGTCTCAATGAATTTATAAAGCTTATTTTGACAAGATTAAAGACACACCCATGACATAGCCTCAGGAGGTCTTGACGACATATGCCCCAAGTGGTCAGAGTACAGCTTGCTTTTATACATTTTAGAAACACATAATGCATCAGTCAGTACATGTAAAATTTACATTTATTCAATCTGGAAGAGTGAGATGACTGGAAGTGGGGGCTTCCAGGTCATAGATAGATTAATTAATTTTTTATATATTTTTAAAATTTTAACTTTTTTTCTTAAGTTATTGTGGTACAGGTGGTGATAGGTTACATGAGTAAGTTCTTTAGTGGTGATTCGTGAGATTTTGGTGCACCCATCACCTGAGCAATATACAATACACCACATTTGTTTGTAGTCTTTTATCCCTCACTCCCCTCCCACTCTTTCCCCCAAGCCCCCAAAGCCCATTATATCATTCTTATATCATTCTTATGCCTTTGCGTCCTCAGAGCTTAGCTCCCATATACCAGTGAGAATATGTGATGTTTGGTTTTCCACTCCTGAGTTACTTCAGTTGGACTAATAGTCTCCAATCTCATCCAGGTCACTGCAAATACTGTTAATTCATTCATGTTTCTGGCTGAATAGTATCCTATCATATATATGTGTGTGTTTGTGTGTGTATATATATATCTATATATCTCACAGTTTCCTTAACCACTCATTGACTGATGGACATTTGGATTGGTTCCACAATTTTGCAATTGTGAATTATGCTGCTGTACACATGAGTGTGCAGGTATCTTTTTCGAATAATGACTTATTTTCCTTGCAGTAGATACCCAATAGTGGTGACTTGGTAATGGTGAATTCTCTCAGCATTTGTTTGTCTGAAAAAGACTGTATCTTTCCTTCATATATGATGCTTAGTTTCACTGAATACAAAATTCTTGGCTTATAATTGTTTTGTTAGAGGAGGCTGAAGATAGGTCTCCAATCCCTTCTAGCTTGTAGAGTTTCTACTGATAAATCTGCCGTTAGTTTTTCTTTACAGGTTACCTGGTGCTTCTGTCTCACAGCTCTTAAGATTTTTTCCTTTGTCTTAATTTTGGATAACCTGATGACAATGTGCCTAGTTAATGATCTTTTTGTTCTGAAATTTTCAGGTGTTCTTTGTGCTTCCTATATTTAGATGTCTAGGCCTCTAGCAACACTAGCGAAGTTTTCCTCTATTATTTCCCCAACAATGTTTACCAAGTTTTTAGAATTCTCTTCTTCCTCAGGAACACCAATTATTATTAGGTTTGGTCATTTAACACACTCCCAGACTTCTTAGAAGCTTTGTACATATTTTCTTATTCTTTTTTCTTTGTCTTTGTTGGATTGGGTTAATTCGAAGACCTTGTCTTTGAGATCTGAATTTATTTCTTCTACTTGTTCAATTCTATTGCAGAGAGTTTCCAGAGCATTTTGTATTTTTAAAAGTGTGTCCAAACTTTCCTGAATTTTTTATTGTTTTTTAATTTAAGCTATCTTTTTTTTAATATTTCTTTTTTCACTTCTTGTATTGTTTCTTGGATTTTCTTTCATTGGGCTTTGCGTTTCTCTGGTGCCTCCCTTATTAGCCTAATGACTAACCTCCTGAATTATTTTTTCAGATAAATCAGGGATTTCTTCTTGGTTTGGATCCAATGCTGGTCAACTAGTCATATTAACATAGTAGTGCCCTTTCCTGTGGAGGTGGTGGGTGGATGCAATGGACTTCCTGAGCATTCTTAGCATTCTTAGCTTTGGTGGTTTAATGCTCTATTATGTGCTGATTTGCCTCCTGCTGGGAGGTGGTGCTTTTCAGAAAGCATGAGCTGTAGTGGTATGAAGAGGGACCGGTGTCAGGCAGGGCCCTAGAACTTTTAAGATTTATATTCCCTTTGTCTACTGCTACCAGGGTGGGTAGGGAAAGACTATGAGGTGGGGACAGGGATAAGCGTGTCTGAGCCCAGACTCTTTGGTCAGGTCTTGCCACAACTGCTGTGGGAGATGTGGGTGAGATTCCAAGGTCTGGATTTGTGTACCTGGGAAGATTATGGCTGCCTCTGCAGAGTCCTGCAGGTTGTCAGCGAAGTGGAAAGATGGCAGTCACAGGCCTCATCCAGCCCCCATGCAAACTTAAGGACCAGACTCATTTTCGTCGTGAACCCCTAACAGCTCCCGAGTCTGTTTCTAGGTGGTGGGCAAGACAGGCTTTGAAAACTTGCTGCAGAGTACTCACTTACCAACTGCAAAAAAAATAAAAAAATAAAAAAATAAAAGAGCTTGGTTCCCCCGAGTTCTGGCCAGGAGGCTTCTTGCTTTGTTCAAGTTGTTACAAATTTCGGCTGGATACTTCCTTCTGTCTGTGGAGTTTACTCCCTGCTTCTCTGGCTACCCTCTCGATGGATCTCTGTGGTACCAGGCAGAAATGGCCTGCTTGGTGACCCAGCTAGCTCCCAGGGCCTTTCCACTGCTCCCTCTATCCCTGAGTTTCACTTGGCTCTCTGAATTGACTCAGCTCCAGGTAAGGTCAGAAACGTCTCCCACAAACAGACCTTCAGTTTCTCCAGTGGGTGTGTGTGTTTCGGAGAGAAGTTCCCCACTTCTGCAGGTGGAGCACTCACAGTATTTGGTGTGCCTCCTGGGTCTCGCAGGACCAGTCTACTTCCTTCAGAGGGTCTGTGAGTCCTGTCAGGATTGCTGGATTGTTCTTGCTCAAATTCATAACGTGAGTCTCCGCATGCTGCTCTGTCTGGAGCTGCAGTCTGAGCAGCAGTCTGGTCCGCCATGGTCCAGTGTTCTCAAGTCCTTCTGGTTTAGATACTCAAGTTGTTTTTCTTTCTTTGATTACATTTTTTTTAATGTAGTCTTGCTCTGTCACCCAGGTTTGAGTGCAGTGGCATGATCTCAGCTAATTGCAACCTCCGTCTCACAGGTTGAAGTGATTCTCCTACCTCAGCCTCCGGAGTAGCTGAGATTACAGGCCCATAGGTAGACCATAAGTAGATTTAAACTTATTGTGATTGACAATTGGTTGAAAGAGTTATTATCAGTAGAAAGGAATGTCTGATTATGATAAGGGGTTGTGGAGACCTAGGTTTTGTCATGTAGATGAAGCCTCCAAGTAGCAGGCTTTATGGAGAATAGACTGTAAGTGTTTTTAATCAGACTAAAGGCTTGTGTTAATGTTAATGCTGGAAGGGTGTAATGAGGCATGTCCAACCTTGACTTTCCCACATGATCCAAACCAGTCTTTCACTTTGAAAGTGCCAGAGTAGAGTGTGCAATCCAAGTTTGTCCAGAATTGCTGTGAAGAGATTTTGAATCATTATTTCCAGAAGTGGCTAATAGCAAACTAATAATTCTGACTATAACACCACAAAACCAAGAATGATATGATAGTTTGACATGAAGAAGTAGAAATTGAAAGAGAAAGGCTCTTGGAAAAGCTTATCAATAGTGCTAAAAAATTTGCTCTGCACTTCAAGCTGAGTGATATTGGGTTTGGCATTTTTTGGACCATGTATAAACAACACTCTTTTTTTTTAAGACAGATGAAAGCTACTAACATTTAAGATTATCTGTTGATGATCTTGGATAATGTGAAGTGATTTATCATAGTCTCTGGGGCACCCATGTAGTTGTGGGAAGTATGTTCACTAATGCAACACCAGACAGCCATATTATAGAGAAATTAAAGGGAAATTAGCAGTAATATTAATTCATTTGCTGTACTATTTGTATGTAACCTTGGGGTTAATATATAGGCACTGTCAAACTAAAGTCTCTAAAAGATACTTATTTGTAAGTATTTATTTCAACATTTATGAATTTACAACATTGACAAGTAATATGGGATTTTAAAATTTCAAATGTTCATTATTCATATTATCATTGACTACATGTTGAGCACAACCACATTGTATAGGGTGTGGTAATTAGCTTGTAACCAGGATATAACCTGTTATTGTTATTTCTCTTCTTTATTGAAAAAAAACCCCTCATTTTAATTATTTTTATCAAAAAAAATTCACACATTTGGTTTTTGACAGCTGGATATGGTGACTCATGCCTGTAATCCCAGTACTTTGGGAGGCAAGTGGATCACTTGAGGTCAGGAGTTCAACACCAGCCTGGCCAATACAGTGAAACCCTGTCTCTTCTAAACATACAAAAATTAGTCAGGTATGGTGGCAGGCACCTATAATCCCAGCTACTTGGAATGCTGAGGTAGGAGTATAGCTTGAACCTGGGAGATGGAGGTTCTAGTGAGCCGGGATCATAGCATTGCACTCCAGCCTGGGTGACAGAGCAAGACTCCATCTCAACCAAAAAGACTAACAAATTAACAAAAAAACTATTCTATGAATCTTAAACTGTGTTGTGGCCTAATATATGATCTATCCTGGAGCATGTTCTAAGTCATTTGAGAATGTATATTCTGCAACTATTGAATGGAATGATCTTTATATATATGTTGGGTCTATGTGGTCTAAAGTATAGTTCAAGCCCAATGTTACATATTGATTTTCTGTCTGCATGATCTGTCTATTTTTGAGAGTGGGGATATTGAAGTCTCTTTCTGTTATTATATTGCTGTCTATTTCTCCCTTTGCATTCATTATTTGCTTTATATATTTAGGTGTTCTCATATTTGGCGCATACATACATACTATTGTTATATCTTCTAAACAAATTGACTTATTTGTCATTATATGGTTACCTTCTTTGTCTCTTGCAACATTTTTTGACTTAAAGTTTATTTTATCTGATATAAATATAACCATCTCAGCTATCTTTTGGTTACCATTTTCATGGAATATCTTTTTCCATCTCTCTATTTCAGCCTATGTGTATGTGGCCTTTCACTTTTACTGCCTTCAAAATTATTTTTTTGTCTTAATTTTTTTTTTTTTTTTTTTTGAAACAGAATCTCGCTGTGTCGCCCAGGCTGGAGTGCAGTAGTGTGATCTCAGCTCACTGCAATTTCCATCTCCCAGGTTTAGGTTGCTATTGGATTGCAAACCACAATGGCAGTGCTATTCTTATTTTGCTGTGTATTTACTTTTACTAGTGGGTTTTATACCTTTAAATGTTTTCATTTTGCATGTTACTGTTTTTATTTTCTTTCAGATTGAAGAATTCCCTTTGCCATGTTTTGTAAGTTGGTTCTGGTGGTGATAAATTCTGTCAGCTTTTGCTTGTCTGGAAAATACTTTATTTCTCCTTCATGTTTGCAGAATAGTTTTGCTGGGTAAAGAAAAACTACTTGGTTGGTAGTTTTTTTCTTTTAGATACTTGAATATGTCATCCCACTCCCTCCACTCCTATATGATTTTCACTAAAAATAAAATCCAGATGAAAATGAGCTCCAGATGAATTGGAGTTTTTTGTATGTTATTTGCTGCTTTTCTCTTGCTCCTTTTAGAATCCTCTCTTTGTCCTTTACCTTTGAGAGTCTGATTATTATGTTGCTGTAGTTGTATTTGGGTTGAATCTCTGTGCTGTTCTCAGACTTCCTGTATGTGGACATTTATATCTTCCTCAAGTTTTTAAGTTTTCTGTTTTCTTTTTTGTTTGTTTGTTTGTTTTATTTCTTTGAATGAGGTTTCTACTCCTTGCTCTTGCTCAGTTCCCTATTGAACATCAATAATTCTTAGATTTTCTATTTTGAGGTAATTTTATGTATCTTGTAGGCATTTTTTATTTATTTTCTTTTTTCTTTTCTGACTGTATATTTTTTATTTTCTTTTTTAAAATTATTATACTTTAAGTTCTAGGGTACATGTGCACAACATGCAGGTTTGTTACATAGGCATACATGTGCCATGTTGGTTTGCTGCACCCATTAACTCATCATTTACATTAGGTGTTTCTACTAATGCTATCCCTCCCCTTGTCCCCCACCCCGTGACAGGCCCCTGTGTGTGATGTTCCCCGCCCCATGTCCAAGTGTTCTCATTGTTCAATTCCCACCTATTAGTGAGAACATGTGGTTTTTGGTTTTCTGTCCTTGTGATAATTTGCTCAGAATGATGGTTTGCAGCTTCATCCATGTCCCTGCAAAGGACATGAACTTATCCTTTTTTATGGCTGTGTAATATTCCATGGTGTATATGTTCTACAATTTGTTAATCCAGTCTATCATTGATGGACATTTGGGTTGGTTCCAAGTTTTTGCTATTGTGAATAGTGCCACAATAAACATACGTTTGCATGTGTCTTTATAGTAGCATGATTTATAATCCTTTGGGTATATACCCAGTAATGGGATCACTGGGTCAAATGCTATTTCTAGTTCTAGATCCTTGAGGAATTGCCACACTGTATTCCACAAGGGTTGACCTAATTTGCCCTCCTACCAACAGTGTAAAAGTGTCCTATTTCTCCACATCCTCTAAAGCATCTGTTGTTTCCTGACTTTTTAATGATTACCATTCTAACTGATGTGAGATGGTATCACATTGTAGTTTTGATTTGCATTCTCTGATGACCAGTGATGATGAGCATTTTTTCCTGTGTCTGTTGGTTGCATATATGTCTTCTTTTGAGAAGTCTGACTGTGTATTTTCAAATAGTCTGTCTTTCAGCTAACTGATTATTTTCTCTGCTTGACCCATTCTGCTGTTGAGAGCCTCCATTAAGTTTTTCACATCAGCAAACTAATTTCTCAGTTCTAGGATTTCTGTTTGAGTTTTAACAAAATATTTTAATATCTTTGTTGCATTTCTCTAATAAATTTCTGAGTTGCTTTTTTGTGTTGTATATAATGCTGAGTTTTCTTAAAACTTTTATTTTTTATTTTGTGTGTTTTTTTAAAATTCAACTTTGTGCATTCAGAGGGTACATGTGCAGTTTTGTGACATGAGTATATTGCATGATGCTGAGGCTTGGGATACAGATGTTAGCATCACCCAGGTAGTGAGGACAATGCCAAACAGGTGAAAACAGCTGTTTTAAATTCTTGATCAGGGAACTTTCCTATTGCCATTTCATTACAATTGGTCACTGGCTCCTTGTTTTGTCTCTTTGGGGGAGGCCATGGTTCCCCGATTGCTATTGTTTCTTTTGTACATATGTCTGCATCTTCACATTGAAGGATTAGTTACTTCGCTTCTCTCCCTGGCTTGTTTAAATTTTTATTGTAAATGTTTACTTTGATATTTCCTTGCAATATAACCATTGAATATACTTTTTTTTTGCTAGGTCATTGCCTCCTATTTGGCACTAGATGACCCCTTATGTCCAAGTTTGTCTGGGCTCTAGTAAATGGCCCAGCTACTGGTCGCAGATAGGGAAGGCTCCAAAGGGCATATGACAGCAGTGTGGGACGGCTGGTTAGAGGTTTGCACCCAGGGGACATGTGGAATGCACATCTTACAGTATGGTGCTGCTGAAGAGCCATTCTGATTTGACCTCTCTTTTGGCTTAGAAACAGAGCAGATCCTGCCTCTACCATTTTTCTCTGGCTATTTTCAGGACTTTTTCTCCATTCAGGTACTTGCAATGTTTTCTGTGGATTGAGGCAGAAATAAATCTTGGGATCCCAAGATTGCACGGAAGGTCGTTGTCAACATCAATTTCACTTTTTCTAGTATAGTAACTGAGTCATGGAAAAATTTTCTGCATGCTTGGTGTCTGGCAGAATGTAAGATGGGCATCACAGCTATAAAAGGTTCAATTATCTTACTATCTGTATGAAGTTTTTTCACTTCTACTTGACCACAACATCTATTTCATCCTCATATTTGAGTTGTGGAATTTTGCTGTTGATAAGCTTGGCACTGCATATTTGGTTTTGATTTTCTGGTAGTGGGGAGAGAAGACTGCTAGCTTCTACTCTACCATTTTGGTGATGTCTCTGCGTAAAACCATTGACAAAATTTAACATCCTTTCTATCATGATAATAAGAAATATCTGAAAGTTTTTATTCTCAGATTTAGTACCAGGCAAAGATGATTCTTCTCACCTCTTTTATCCAATGTAATACCAGAAATCCAAGCCAGAGTAATCAAGCAAGAGAATAAAATAAAGTTCATCCAAGTTTGAAATGAAATCAAATTATCATTGTTTGCAGATGACATGATCCTGTAGTTGGAAAATCCTAAAGACTCCACTAAAACATTGTTAGAGCTGATAAACAAATTAAGTAAAGTTATAAGCAACACAGTTAACATACAAAAATTAGTAGCATTTCTATACATAAGAAATAATTTAATGAAACAATCTTATTTACAATAGCATAAAATACTTTGGAATAACTTTAACCAAGGAGGTGAAAGACTTGTACACATAAAACTATAAAACTTTGTGAAAAAAATTGAAGATGACACAAATAGATTAAAAGTTACGTGTGTTCATGAACCAGAAGTATTAATATTGTTAAAATATTTATACTACCCTAAGCAATATACTTATCTTTGTGGGAACCATAGAGAAAATGGAACAAGTATAATGTTGACCTGAAATACTAGCAATGTCTATCTCTCTGTTGCCAGATGGAAAACAAGACATTTCCATGGAAATTGCAGAGTAAGTACCAACAGTGTCTATCCAAAAAAGATATAGTAACCTACATTTCCATGGAAATTGCAGAGTGAGTACTACAACTGTCTATCCTGAAAAGATATATTAACATAAGGAAAAGTTATTGAGACATATGGTTCACCAGTTTTTATTTCCAAGATTTTTTTTTATCTATCAGTTTTGAGCCAATTACAAAGTTTTCTTAGCTGAGGGTTTTATCCTTCTATAGGCTTTACTGGTTTTCTTATTCCTGAAATTTCTTCATCCTGTGGTATTTTTATCTATAGATTTTCCTAAAATGTTCTTTTTTAAAAAAAAAAATAACATATAGTTTTCTTTCTTTCCTCCCTTTATAGATTGACAAATATAGTAATTACTTCTGTTAGTAAAAAGTTCTAATTGAGTGGTTAAAACAATAGCTTTGCATTTCTTCTTTATATTTCTCTAGATTGTCCCCAAACTGAGTAGCTGCTGAGTAATAGTCTGTCCTTGTCATACTGCCATTTTTTACTCAATCTGAATTTGGATAGTTGTCAAGATAGCTAATACTAAGTTTGCTAAGACTAGAGTGCAATTTTGGTCCTCCACCGTGTCCATGCCAGTGATTTTTCAAAAAGCCTCAACAAACCACTTGTACAAATCAGTGGAGACACTCACTCTTTTCTCGGTACAATGGTATAACATTTTCTAGCTTACCTTTGTAGAAAGCCTTCAAGTACAGTCACCAAGAAACCCCTTTAGTGGGCTGCTAGTGCACTTAATTCTTCCGTAGTTGTAGGTGGTGGTGGATAATAGGCCTCTCTTGGTCACAGTGACTTTTTATGTACGGGACCTGTTTTTAGACTGTCTGCTTGTTGCTAGAAAGTCTGCTGGTTGCAAAATCTTCTGCAGCAACCAGGGTAAGTAACCATGCTTGAGTCTGTAAACTGAAAACATGCTGTGCAGTATTTCTGCAAACTTCTATGAGTCTTTCAGGTCACAGAAAATGAAGTCTTTAGATAATTGATACCAACCAGTGAGAAAAGCATGTATATTCTTTTCCTTTTCTTTTTTTTTTTTTTTTTTTTTTTTTTTTTTTTTTTTTTTTTTTTTTTTTTTTTTTTTTTTTGAGACAGAGTCTCACTCTGTTGCCCAGACTGTAGTGGAGTGCAGTGACATGATCTTGGCTCACTGCAACCTTTGCCTTCCGGGTTCAGGTGATAACCCTGCGTCAACCTCCCAAGTAGCTGGGATTACAGGCACCTGCCACCATGCCGGGCTATTTTTTATTTTATTTTATTTTTAGTAGATATTGGGTTTTATCATGTTGGCCAGGCTGATCTCAAACTTCTGACCTCTGGGGCTGGGCGTGGTGGCTCACGCCTATAATCCCAGCACTTTGGGAGGCCGAGACAGATCACGAGGTCAGAAGATCAAGACCATCCTGGCTAACAGGATGAAACCCCATCTCTATTAAAAAATACAAAAAAATTAGCCAGGCATGGTGGCGGGCGCCTGTAGTCCCAGCCACTCGGGAGGCTGAGGCAGGAGAATGGCGTGAACCCGGGAGGCGGAGCTTGCAGTGAGCTGAGATCGCGCCACTGCACTCCAGCCTGGGTGACAGAGCGAGACTCTCTCTCAAAACAAACAAACAAACAAACAAAAAACTTCTGACCTCAAGTGATCCACCCACTTCGGCCTCTTAAAGTGTGGGGATTACAAATATGAGCCACCGTGCCTGTCCACACCTGTGTATTCTTAATTAATTTGCCCCTCATGGGTGTGGGTGGCCTCTCAATGGCATAAGCTTTACTGGTGATCTGAATACAATGGACTGATTTATTTTTTGTCTAGAGAAAGAAAAAATATAGAGTTATATGGCACTTTGGTCTCCTTTTCTGTATTAGTGAGCAGTCTAATACCTTTTCTTTTTCTTTTTTTCAAGTGACTAATAAAAATACTCTCCATCATTCTGCCTTTATATGAAGACACAGTCTGATCTTCAAATTATCAATTATTCTGTGGTCATGTCTATTTTTTTTTATGTTTGTTTTCCTAGCTGTATGGTGTGTGGATGAGAACAGACTCTTGGAGGTGCAATCTGGGCTCAGACATGAAGTGGACTTGGCTAGGTCATAAAGCACACAAAACCATGTCCTCAAACAGAGCAGACAATTTACTACCAATGAAATAATTTGTGCCCTCATTTATTTTTTTTTCAAGGAAATGCACTAATGAAGAGAAGTAGCTATCTGAAAAATTAGCATCTCTCTCTATTTTTTAAAGTAGTCAGATTAACACAGGGACATCATAGAGAGAAGAAATGGCAGAAAAAAGTACAAAGGTTTTTTTTTTTGTTTTTTCTGTTTTTTTTTTTTTAAGGTGCCTTTAATTTTCATATATACTTTCCATTTTCTTTAACTTTTTTCTGGCTATCGAAATGATTTTTAACTTCACTCTTAGAATGGTAGCAATCCCATAAATACTAGTAATTTATTTACTTGAATATTTACTTGAAATGAGAACCTGCCAAGAACCTCCACAAATATGTTAATTTATACCAATCAAAAGAACTATTCTTGGGCCATTGCAAGATTAGATTATCACATGTATACTCATTCCAACCAGGACAGAGCTATTTTAGTTCTTAAACAGAAATAACTGGAAGTAACCTTTCTGGCTTCCAGTACTTTTCCATGATCAAAACTAGTGATGACCTTGATGAGATTTTAAAGGCTATTTTACCATGCTTTTTCAATAGCAAAATACTGAATTTGGAAGGGTCGATTCATTCAGCTAGTATTCTAAGAAGTATGGAAATAGAAGGGAGATTTTTTAATATATACAATTAAGGCTCTACCTGACTTTTATGTAATCACAAAACTTTCAATTGTTCTGCTAAATTCAATGACTGCCAATCTCATTCTCATCACTAAAATTTTGGGGAATACATAATTTAAAACAAAACTTGCCCTCAACCTGAAAACCTCTTCACAAAGGTAGAAAAGAAGAACACTTTTTAAAATTAAATAAGCATTGAACCAGGCTATGATACACATATCAGGCAATTCACCTGAGATACTGAAGACAGAATGAAAACTTACTTGTATATAGCAAAGTGGATACAACCATTACATTCATGCTTTCAAAATAAAATTGCTAGTTTTATACCATTTTTATGATATAAGTAGAGCTTGCAGTTTGGAGTCAGGTGACAGCTAAAATTGGGCCCATTATCTCCCAGAAGACTGAGAGATCGGGCATTATTTTATACTTCAAAGAGTTGGCTATCAGGTCCTAAGTTGTGAAGTCCATGACAGGCTTATTTAATATTTGACTTTATGGTGGTTTCTTATTTTCTGGGATTTTGCCATGTCACTTTTCAGCCACCATAGTAGCCACAAGTCCCATCATTGCAGTTTTGTAATGGAGTTGTAGGTATTTTGGGCCACAAGGGCTGGGATGTGTCCTCAAGCAAAAAGCAAAAGTCTCTCTAAACATAAATTTGTATCCTCTTTACTTCTTTGCTGGTAGCCCTCCAGTTCCATTGGAGTTGCTGTCATTTCAAGAATATATTTTGTGTAGATTTTATAATGTTTATCTGCAGGCAGGTCATTCCTATACAAGCTACTCTGGCATTTATTAAAAACTTAATTCTTCTCTTTTCAGCACCCAATATTATAACATTATTTCTCAATCTTATCTTTTGTTTTTATGATGTGTTGCTTCTTATCAAAGACTATCCTGATGCAACATTATAATTTTTCTGACTTTTTGCCATTTATTTAAAAATCTTGTATACTCAGATTCCTAATCTAGAAAAGATTCAATTATATATGTGCTATCAAACAGAAATCTAGTTTTATTTTTCCATATAGGTAGCAAAGTTTCTAATTTTATTTATTGTATAGTCCATTATTTTTCCTCTCAACTGAAAAACCATTTTTGTCATGAAAAACCTTCCATATATTCACTGATCTTTAAATGGGCTTTTCATATAGTTTTTCTAATCAATTTAATTATTAGAATTTTAAGAGAAGTATTAGCTGAGGCTCCAGAACCACATCTGTAAATCCATGTTCCAGGTCAGCCCCTGCAGCCCCAGACACCAGGCTCACTTCAACTGAATCTGGTTCCAGGTGAACCCCAGCAATAGTATAACACAGTCATTGTGGCGTGTAAACTACTGTTACCTTAAGTAGAAATACTAAATAATGAACCAATTCAAAAAAATAAGTACAATTTTTCCACCATGGAGAATACAATGAGATATAAAAGAAAACAACAAATAATTAAAAAATGGGGGGATGATATTAAAGTGTAGAGTTCCATTAGTTTTATTTGTGTGTGTGTGTGTGTGTGTGTGTGTTTAGACAATAATTGGTAGGTTGTTATCAATTTAAAATGATGGGTTATAAGACAATATTTGTAAGCCTCAAGGTAACCTCAAATTGAAAAATAAACAGTTGATACATAAGAAAAGAAATAGTAAAAATGTATATCATACCACCATATAAAATCACCTTCACTAAAAGAAAGACAGGAAGAAAGAAAAGAAAAGAAGAAAGAGGAGGCTTCAAAACAACAGAAAACAAATGAAAAATGGCAGAAGTAAGCCCTTACTAGCAATAATAACACTAAATGTAAATTGACTAAACTCTCCAAAAACATAGACTGGATGAGTGGATAAAAAACAAGACCCTATCATCTGTTGACAAAAAGAAACACACTTTACTTATAAAGCTTTACGTAGATTTAAAATAAAAGAATGGAAAAAGATATTTCATGCCAATTGAAACAAAAAGAAATGCAGGTATAAGTATATTTCTATCAGGCAAAATTTATTTCAAGACAAAAATTGTAAGAAGAGATAAAGAAGGTCATTATATAATGATGAACAGGTCAATTCAGCAAAAAAACTAATTGGAAATATATATGCATTCAATAATAGAGCACACAGGTATATAAAGCAAACCTTATTAAGGCTAAAGAGAGGGATAGACACCACTACAATAATAGCTGGAGACCTCAACGTCTCACTTTCAGCATTGGACAGATCTTCCAGAAAGAAAATTTGAAAGACATATCAGACTTCATTTGCACTATAGAAAAAATAGAACTTTTTTTTTTTTCAATGGCTGCGGAATACACATTCTTCTTCTTGGTACGGGGATTATTCTTGTGGATGGACCATATACTAGGTCACAAGAAAACTCTTAAACCATTTCAAAAATGAAATAATATCAAGCGTTTTCTCTAACCACAATGAAATAAAACTAGAAATCGAGCACAAGAGGAATTTTGAAAACTATGCAAACACATGGAAATTAAACTATACTCTTGAATGATGAATGGGTCATAAAGAAATTAAGATGAAAAAATTTAAAACTATTGAAACAAATGAAAATGGAAACACAACATACCAAAACCACTGCATCAGATACAGTGAAAGCAGTATAAAGAGGAATACTTATTGCTATAAGTGCCTACATCAAAGAAGTAGAAAAACTTCAAATAAATCACTTAACAATGTATTTCAAAGAATTAAAAATGCAAGAACAAACCAAAACAAAAATTAGTAGAAGAAATAATAAAGATTGAGCAGAAATAAATGAAATAGAAATAAAACAATACAAAAAACAATAGGAATGAATAGTTGGTTTTTTTGAATAGATAAAATGTATAGAATTTATTCTGACTAATGAAGAAGACCCAAATAAGTGTAATCAGAGATGAAAAGGAAACATTACAACTTACACTACGGCAATTTAAGAAATCATTAGTGGCTACTATGAGCAACTATATGTCAATACACTTGAAAATCTAGAGGAAATGGATAAATTCTTACACACAGAACAGATCTGGCAAGATGGCCAAATAGGAATAGGTCCAATCTGCAGCTCCCAACAAGACCAACACAGAAGGAGGGGGGATTTCAGCATTTCCAAATGAGGTACACAGTTCATCTCACTGAGACTGGTTAGCCAGTGGGTGCAGCCCACAGAGGGTGAGTAAAAGCAGGGTGGGGCATCACCTCACCCAGGAAGTGCAAGGACCCAGGGAGCTCCCTCCCCCAGCCAAGGGTAGCCATGAGGGACTGTGCTATCCTGCCCAGATACAACACTTTTCCCACGATTTTTGCAAATCTACAGATCAGGAGATTCCCTTGTGTGCCTACACCAACAGGGCCCTGGGTTTCAAGCACAAAACTGGGCAACTGTTTGGGAAGACACTGAGCTAGTGCAGGGTTTTTATTTTATTTTATTTTTATACCCCAGTGGTGCCTAGAACCCCCTTTAGACAGAACCATTCACTCCCCTGGAAAGGGGGCTGAAGCCAGGGAGCCAAACAGTCTCACTCAGTGGATCCCACTCCCATGGAGCCCAGCAAGCTAAGAACCACTGACTTGAAATTCTCACTGCCAGCACAGCAGTTTGAAGTTGACTTGGGATGATTGAGCTTGGTGGCATGAGGGACGTTCATCATTACTGAGGCTTTAGTAGGTGGTTTTCCCCTGACAGTGCTAAGTAGGCCTGTAGGTTTGGATTAGGTGGAATTCACCACAGTAAGGCAAAATAGCTGTGACCAGACTGCCTCTCTAGAGTCCTCCTCAGTGAGCAGGGTATCTCTAAAAGAAAGACAGGAGCCCCAGGCAGGGGCTTATAGATAAAACTCCCATCTCCCTGGGACAGAACACCTGGGGGAATGGGCAGCTGTGGGTGCAGCTTTGGCAGACTTAAACATTCCTGCCTGCTGGCTCTGAAGAGAGCATCTGATCCTGACAAGATTCTCCCAGCATAGCACTCAAGCTCTGCTAAGGGACAGACTTCCTCCCCCAAGTGGGTCCTGGACCCCTGTGTCTCCTGAATGGGAGAGACCCCCCCAACAGGGGTCGACAGACACCTTGTACAAGAGAGCTCTGGCTGCATCTGGTCAGTGCCCCTCTGGGACAAAGCTTCCAGAGGAAGGAGCAGGCAACAGTCTTTGCTGTCCTTCAGCCTCCACTGATGACACCCAAGCAAACAGGGTCTACAGTGGACCTCCAGCAAACTGCAGCAGACCTGCAGAAGAGGGGCCTGACTGTTAGAAGAAAAACTAACAAGCAGAAAGCAACAACATCAACATCGACATCAACAAAAAGGACTTCCACATAAACATCCCTTCTAAAGGTCATCAGCCTCAATGATCAAAGGCAGATAAATCCATGAAGATGAGGAAAGACCAGTGCAAAAATGCTGAGAATTCCAAAAACCACAATGACTTTTCTCCAAATGATCAAAACTCCTCTCCAACAAGGACACAAAACTGAACAGAGAATGAGTTTGATGAATTGACAGAAGTAGGCTTCAGAGGTGGGTAATAACAAACTCCTCTGAGCTAAAGGAGCATGTCCTAACTCAACACAAGCTGAGAGCCTTCATAAAATGTTACAGTAACTGCTAGCTAAAAAAAAAAAAAAAAAAAAAAAAAAAAAAAAAAAAAAAAAAAACAGTTTAGAGAGGAACACAAATGACCTGATGGAGCTGCAAAACACAGCACAAGAACTTTATAAAGCATACACAAGTATCAATAGCCGAATTCATCAAGCAGAAGAAAGTATATCAGAGATTGAAGATCAACTTACTGAAGTAAGGCATGAAGACAAGATTAGAGAAAAAAAAGGATAAAAAACAAACCAAGCCTCCAAAAAATATGAAACTATGAGAAAAGACCAAACCTACAATTTATGTATGTGCCTGAAAGTGACGGGTAGAATGGAACCAAGTTGGAAACACACTTCAGGATATTATCCAGGAGAACTTCCTCAACATAGCAAGATAGGCCAACATTCAAATTCAGGAAATACAGAGAAAACCACTAAGATACTTCTCGAGAAGAGCAACTCCAAGACACATAATCGTCAGATTCTCCAAGGTTTAAACGAAAGAAACAATGTTAAGGGCAGCCAGAGAGATAGGTCAGGTTACCTACAAAGGGAAGCCCATCAGACTAACAGTGAATCTCTCTGCAGAAACGCTACAAGCCAGAAGAGAGCTGGGGCCAAAATTCAACATTCTTAAAGAAAAGAAATCAACCCAGAATTTCATATCCAGTCAAACTAAGCTTCATAAGCAAAGAAGAAATAAAATCCTTTCCAACCTGCCACTGCAAAAATACACTGAAATATAAAGACCAATGACACTATGAAGAAACTGCTTCAACTAACGTGCAAAATAAGCAGCTAGCATCATGATGACAGGATGAAATTCACACATACCAATATTAACCTTAAATGTAAATGGGCTAAATGCCCCAATTAAAAGACACAGACTGCCAAATTAGATAGTCAAGACCCATTGGTGTGCTGTATTCAGGAGACATATCACGTGCAAAGACAAAAATAAAAGGATGGAGGAATTTTACCGTACAAATGGAAAACAAAAAAACAAACAAAAAAACAAAAGCAGGGGTTGCAATCATGGTCTCTGATAAAACAGACTTTAAACCAACAAAGATCAAAAAAGACAAAGAAGGACATTATATAATGGTAAAGCCATCAATTCAACAAGAAAAACTAAGTATCCTAAATATATATGCACTTAATACAGGTGCACCCAGATTTGTAAGACAAGTTCTTACAGACCTACAAACAGAGTTAGACTCCCACATAATAACAGTGGAAGACTTTAACATCCCACTGTCGATATTAGACACATCAATGAGACAGAAAATTAACAACGATATTCAGGACTTGAACTCAGCTCCAGATCAAGTGGACCTAATAGACAACTACAGAACTCTCCACCCCGAGGTAAACAGAATACACATTCTTCTCAGTGCCACGTAGCATGTATTTTAAAATTGACCACATAATTGAAGTTAAAACACTCCTCAGCAAATGCAAAAAAAATGGAAATCATAACAAACAGTCCCTCAGACCACATGCAATCAAATTAGAACTCAGGATTAAGAAACTCACCCAAAACCACAAAATTACAAAAAAATTGAACAATCTGCTCCTGAATGACTATGGGGCAAATAATGAAATTAAAGTAGAAATAAAAAAGTTATTTGAAACCAATGAGAACAAAGACACAGTGTACCAGAATCTCAGGAACACAGCTAAAGTCATGTTAAGAGGAAAATTTATAGCACTAAGTGGCCACATCAGAAAACTGGAAAGATCTAAAATTGACACCCTATAGTCACATTAAAAGAAGTAGAAAAGCAAGAGCAAACAAATTCAAAAGCTAGCAGAAGACAAGAAATAACTAAGATCAGAGCAGAACTGCAGGAGATGGAGACAGGAAAAACCCTTCAAAAAATTAATGAATCCAGGAGTGGGTTTTTTTAAAAGCTTAACAAAATAGATGGACCACTAGTTAGACTAATGAAAAAGAAAAGAGAAGAATCAAATAGACACAATAAAAAATGATAAAAGGGATATCATCACCGATCCCACAGAAATACAGTCTAGCATCAGAGAATACTATAAACACCTCTACACAAATAAACCAGAAAATCGAGGAGAAATGGATAAATTCCTGGACACATACACCCTCCCAAGACTAGACCAGGAAGAAGTTGAATCCCTGAGGAGACCAATAACAAGTTCTAAAATGTAGGCAGTATAGCCAGTAGTTAATAGCCTACCAACCAAAAAAAAAAAAAAAAAAAAAGCTCGAGACCAGACGAATTCACAGCCAAATTCTACCAAAGAGGAGCTGGTATCACTCCTTCTGAAATTATTCCAAACAATAGGAAAAGAGGAAATCCTCCCTAACCCCTTTTACGAGGCCAGCATCATCTGGATACTAAAACCTGGAAGAGACACAACAACAACAAAAATATTTTAGGCCAGTATCCCTGATGAACATTGATGTGAAATTCCTCAATAAAATACTGGCAAACTGAATCCAACAGTATGCCAAAAAGGTTATCCACCATGATCAAGTCAGCTTCATCCCTGGGATTCAAGGCTGGTTCAACATACACAAATCAATGAATGTAATCCATCACGTAAACAAAACCTATAATAAAAACTACAGGATTATCTCAATAGATGTAGAAAATGTCTTTGACAAAATTCAACACCTTTTCATGCTAAAATCTCTCAATGAACTAGGCATTGATGGAACATATCTCAAAATAATAAGGCCTACTTATAACAAACATATAGCCAATATCATATTAAATGGGCAAAAGCTAGAAGCATTCCCTTTGAAACCCAGCAGTAGAAAAGGATGCCCTCCCACACCACTCCTATTCAACATAGTATTGGAAGTTCTGGCCAGGGCAATCAGACAAGAGAAAAAAAAAAGGGTATTCAAATAGGAAGAGAGGAAGTCAAATTGTCTGTTTGCAGATGACATGATTGTATATTTAGAAAACCCCATCATTGCAGCCCCAAAACTCCTTTAGCTGATAAACAACTTTAGCAAAGTCTCAGGACACAAAATTAATGCACAAAAATCACAAGCATTCCTGTACATTAATAATAGACAAACAGAGAGCCAAATCATGAGTGAACTCCCATTCACAATTGCTACAAAGAGAATAAAACACCTAGGAATACAATTTACAAGGGAGGTGAAGGACCTCCTCTAGGAGAACTACAAACCACTGCTTAAGGAAATAAGAGAGGACACAAACAAATGGAAAAAATTTCATGCTGGTGTATAGAAAGCATCAATATTGTGACAATGGCCATACTGCCCAAAGTGATTTATAGATTTAATGCCATTCCCATGAAACTATCATTGACTTCCTTTGTGGAATTAGAAAAAACTACCTTAAATTTCATATGGAACCAAAAATGAGCCTGTATTGCCAAGACAATCGTAAGCAAAAAGAACAAATCTGGAGGCTTCCTGCTACCTGACTTCAAACCATACTACAAGGCTACAGTAACCAAAACAGCATGGTACTGGTCCAAAGCAGATATACAGACTAATGGAACAGAACATAGGCCTCAGAAATAACACCACACATCTACAGCCATCTGATCTTCAACAAACTTGACAAAAAACAAGCAAAAAGAACAAATCTGCAGGCATCACGATACCTGACTTCTAACTATACTACAAGGCTACAGTAACCAAAACAGCATGGTACTGGTCCAAAGCAGATATATAGAACGATGGAACAGAACATAGGCCTCAGAAATAACACTACACATCTACAACCATCTGATCTTCAACAAAGCTGACAAAAAAAGCAATGTTTATTTAATAAACAGTGCTGTAAAAACTGCCTAGCTATATGTAGAAAACTGAAACTAGATCCCTTCATTACAACTTTTACAAAAATTAACTCAAGACAGATTAAACACTTAAATGTACAACCTAAAACTATAAAAACCCTAGAAGAAAACCTAGGCAATATCATTCAGGACATAGGCATTGTGACTAAAACACAAAAAGCAATTGCAACAAAAGCCAAGACTGGCAATGGTGTCTTATTAAACTAAAGAGATTATGTAAAGCAAAAGAAACTGTCAGCAGAGTGAACAGGCAACCTATAGAATGGGATAAAAGTTTTGCAGTCTATCCATCTGACAAAGGTTAATATCCAGAATCTACAAGGAATTTAAACATATTTATAAGAAACAAAGCACCCCATCAAAAAGTGGGCAAAGGATATGAATATACACTTCTCAAAAGAAGATTTTTATGTGGCCAAAAAACATATAAAAAAGGCTCATCGTCACTGGTCATTAGAGAAATGCAAATCAAAACCACAATGAGATACAATCTCACACCAGTTAGAATGGTGATCATCAAAAAGTAAGGAAACAGTCAGGCGTGGTGGCTCAGGTCTGTAATCCCAGCACTTTGGGAGACCGAGATGGGTGGATCATGAGGTCAGGAGTTCAAGACCAGCCTGGCTAACATGGTGAAACCCCATATATATTAAAAATACAAATAAATTAGCTGGACATGGTGGTGCATTCCTGAAATCTCAGCTACTCAGTAGGCTGAGGCAGAAAAATTGCTTGAACCAGGACTCAGGAGGCAGAGGTAGTAGTGAGCCAAGATCATGCCACTGCACTTCAGCTTGGGCTACAGAGCGAAACTCTATCTCAAAAATAAATAAATAAATAAATAAATAAATAAAGTACGGAAACAACAGATCTTGAAGAAGCTGTGGAGAAACAGGAATGCCTTTACACTGTTGGTGGGAGTGTAATTAGTTCAACCATTGTGGAAGACAGTGTGGTGATTTCTCAAGGGTCTAGGACCAGAAATACCATTTGACCCATCAATTCCATCACTGGATATATACCCAAAGGATTATAAATCATCCTACTTTAAAGACACATCCACACATATGTTTGTTACAGCACTATTTACAATGGCAAAGAATTGGAACAAACCCAAATGCCCATCAGTGATAGACTGGATAAAGAAAATGTGGCACATATGCCCCATGAAATACTATGCAGCCATTAAAAAACCAAATACTGGGAGTGTGGTGGGGGGCGCCCAAGATGGCCAAATAGAAACAGCTCCAGCCTCCAGCTCCCAGTGTGAGTGACACAGAAGATGGGTGATTTCTGCATTTTCAACTGAGGTACAGGGTTCGTCTCACTGGGGCGTGTTAGACAGTTGGCACTGGTCCGCGGGTGCAGCCCGACCACCAAGAGCTGAAGCAGGGCGAGGCATGGCCTCACCTGGGAAGCACAAAGGGGAAGGGAATTCCTTTTTGTAGCCAAAGGAAATTGAGATGCACAACACCTGGAAAATTGGGTAACTCCTACCTGACAGAGTCAAGATCCATCAGTTTGCTGTATTCAGGAGACCCATCTCACATGCAGAGACACACATAGGCTCAATATAAAGGGATGGAGGAAGATCTACCAAGCAAATGGAAAACAAAAAAAAAGCAGGGGTTGTAATCCTAGTCTCTGATAAAACAGACTTTAAACCACCAAAGATCAAAAGACACAAAGAAGGCCATTACATAATGCTAAAGGGATTGATTCATCAGGAAGAGCTAACTATCCTAAATATATATGCACCCAACACAGGAGCACCCAGATTCATAATGCAAGTCCTTAGAGACTTACAAAGAGACTAAGACTCCCCTACAATAATAATGGGAAACTTTAACACCTCTCTGTCAACATTAGACAGATCAACAAGACAGAAAGTTAACAAGGATATCCAGGAATTGAACTCAACTCTGCACCAAGCGGACCTAATAGACATCTACAGAACTCTCCACCCCAAAGCAAGAGAATATACATTCTTCTCAGCACCACATCGCACTTATTCCAAAATTGACCACATAGTTGGAAGTAAAGCACTCCTCAACAAATGGAAAAGAACAGAAATTATAACAAATGTTCTCTCAGACCACAATGCAATCAAACTAGAACGAAGGACTAAGAAATTCAATCAAAACCACTCAACTACATGGAAACTGAACAACCTGCTTCTGAATGACTACTGGGTACATAACAAAATGAAGGCAGAAATAAAGTTGTTCTTTGAAACCAATGACAACAAAGATACAACATTCCAGAATCTCTAGGACACATTTAAAGCAGTGTGTAGAGGGAAATTTATAGCACTAAATGCCCAGAAGAGAAAGCAGGAAAGCTCTAAAACTGACACCCTAACATCACAATTAAAAGAACTAGAGAAGCAAGAGCAAACACATTCAAAAGCTAGTAGAAGGCAAGAAATAACTAAGATCAGAGCAGAACTGAAGGAGAAAGAGACACAAAAAACCCTCCAAAAAATCAATGAATTCAGGAGCTGGTTTTTTGAAAAGATCAACAAAATTGATAGACTGCTTGCAAGAATAATAAAGAAAAAAAGAGAGAAGAATCAAATAGATGCAATAAAAAATGATAAAGGGAATATCCCCACTAACCCCACAGAAATACAAACTACCATCAGAGAATAGTATAAACACCTCTACACAAATAAACTAGAAAACCTAGAAGAAAAGGATTTTTCCCTGGACACTTACATTCTCCCAAGACTAAACCAGGAAGAAGTTGAATCCCTGAATAGACCAATAGCAGGCTCTGAAATTGAGGCAATAATCAGTAGCCTACCAACCAAAAAAAGTCCAGGACCAGACGGATTCACAGCCAAATTCTA
>NW_012100788.1:24753-51397 GCF_000951045.1 Mandrillus leucophaeus | reverse complement strand
TGACAGACTGGATTAAGAAAATGTGGCACATATACACCATGGAATACTATGCAGCCATAAAAAAGGATGAGTTCGTATCCTTTGTAGGGACATAGATACAACTGGAAACCATCATTCTTAGCAAACTATCGCAAGAACAGAAAACCAAATACCGCATGTTCTCACTCACAGGTGGTAATTGAACAATGAGATCACTTGGACACAGGAAGGGGATCATCACACACAGGTTCCTATTGTGGGGAAGGTGGGGGAGGGATAACATTAGGAGATATACCTAATGTAAATGACGAGTTAATGGGTGCAGCACACCAACATGGCACATGTATACATATGTAAGAAACCTGCATGTTGTGCACATGTACCCTAGAACTTAAAGTATAATAAAGAAAAAAAAAAAAACCTGCATGTTCTCACTCATAACCGGGAGTTGAACAATGAGAACACATGGACACAGGGAGAGGAGCATCAAACACTGGGGCTTGTCGGGTGTGTGGGAGAAGTGGAGGGAGAGCATTGGTACAAATTTCTAATGCATACAGAGCTTAAAACCTAGATGACACATTGATAGGTTCAGCAAACCACTATAGCACATATTTACCTATGTAACAAACCTGCATGTTCTGCACATGTATCGCAGTACTTAAAAAAATTCATTGACGCATACAGGCTATCAGTATTGAACCATGAAGAAATACTTAACTTGAACAGACCATTAACAAGTTATAAGATGGAAGCCATTCTATAAAGTCCCTTAGCAAACAAATCTGGTTATCCTATGGCTTCACTGCTGAATTTAATTGTACCAAGCATTTAAGGAAGAACTAGTAGTAATCATACTGAAAATGTTCTGAAAAAATAGGAATACTTTCACCCTCAGTCTAAAAGGCCAGTGTAACCCCAATACCAAAAGCAGACAATGACTTATCAAGAAGACACAACAGGCCAATATCATTGATGAATACTGATGCAAAAATCTTCACCAAGATACTAGTGAAATGAATTCAGCAATATATTAAAGTGATCAGTTATTATGACCCAGTGGGATTTATCCCATTGATGAAAGGATGGTTCAACATATGGAAAACAGTCAATATCATACATCATGTCACAGAATGAAGAAGAAAAAGTTATATAATCCTTTCAAATGAGTCTGAAAAAGCATTTGTTAAAATTCAAAATATCTTCATGTTTAAAAAACTTTCACAAATGTATATATGGAAAAAAACATACATCAGGATAATTAAAACTATATATGACAACCCACAGCTAGTATCATACTTAATGGGAAGAAACTGAAAGTCTTGCTAGAACAATCAGACAACAGAAAGGCATAAATGGCTTCCACAATGGAAAAGAAGAAGTCAAAGTATCCTTGTTTGTGGAAGATATAGCCTTATATTTGAAAAAACCTAAAGACCCCACAAGAAAACTATTAGAACTGAAACAATTTCAGTAAAGTTGCAGGATACAAAATCAACATAAAAAATTAGTAGCATTTCTATATGCCAATAGTGAACAAAGTGAGAAAGAAACAAAAAGTAATCTAATTTAGACTCACCTAAAATTAAATACCTAGGAATTAACTTAATCAAATAAGTGAAAGATCTCTATAATAAAAACTATTAAAAAACTGATGAAAATAATTTAAAAGGACACTCAAAGATGGAAATATATTTTATCTTTATGTTTTGGAATAATATTGTTAAAATGTCCATCTACCGAAAGCAATCTACAGATGCAATGCAATCCCTATGAAAATATCAATGACATTCTTCAGGGAAATATAATAGCAGAAACAATCCTGAAGCTTCCATGGAATCACAAAAGTCCCAGAATGGTCAAAGCTATCCTGAGCACACACACACAAAAAAAGCAAAACTGGAGGAATCTCATTACCTGATTTCAAACTAGACTACAGAGCTCCAGTAACCAAAACAACATGGAACTGGCATATAAATAGGTACACAGAATAGTGGAACAGAAAAGAACCCAGAAACAAATCCATACACCTATAGTTAACTCATTTTCAAGAAAGTTGCCAAGAACATACATTGCAAAAAGACAGTCTCGCCATAAATGATGCTGGGAAAACTGAATATCTATGTGCAGAAGAATTAAAATAGACCCCTATCTCTAGACATATGTGAAAATGAAGCAAAATATTATTAGACCTGATAGTCGGTATATCAAATATCAAAATATTATTAGACCTGATATTTGATAGCATGACAGTGTGACTATAGTCAATAATTATGTAATTGTCCATTTAAAAATAACTAAAGGAGTACAATTGGGTTTTTTGCAACACAGAGGATAAGTATTTGAGGTGATGAATACCTCATTTAGCAGGAAGTGATTATCACTTATTTCATGCCTGTATCAAAGCATCCTATGTACCGTATAAATATATACACCAATATTTATCCACACAACTTAAAAATTTAGAAAGAAGAAATAACATTATAAACATTTCCAAATCTGGGGAAATATATATGTAACTGAACAATCTCCTATTATGTTCAATCCAAACAAGACTACACCAATCATGTTACAATCATGCTATCAAAAATCAAATGCGAGAGAGAATCATGAAAGGAGGAATAGTTACAAAAATCACACAGAAAGAAATGTTAATATGCTGATTTCTGCACAGAAACCTTACAAGTCAGTAGAGTTGGATGATACATTCACGATACTGAAAGAAAACCCTGCCAACCAGGAATGATTTACCCCAAAATGCTGTTCTCCACAAGTGAAGAAGAGATAAAGACTTTCTGAGACCAGACATGGTGGCTCATACCTATAATCACAGCACTTTAGGAAGCTGAGGTGGGTGAATTGCTTGAGTGCAGAAATTCAAGCCCAGCCTTGGCAACATAACAAAACCCCTTCTTGACAAAAGGAAAACATGGAAAAATGTACTGCACATGGTGGAGCATGCTTGTAGTCCCAGCTATTCAGGATGCTGAGGTGGGAAGATCACCTGAGCCTGGGAGGTTAATGATGCAGTAAGCTGTGATTGCACCACTACACTCCAGCCTGGATGACAGAGGGAGACCTTGCCAAAAAAAAAAAAAAATATCTGAGACAAATGCCTAGTTAGGTCATTCCCACTATACCTGTCTTGTAGGAAATGCTAAAGGGAGTTCTTCAGGCTGAAAGAAACTACTGAGAAACTTTAAAGCATGAAAATGTAAAACTCATGAGTAAAAGTAAGTATATAATCAAATTCAGAATACTCTAATACTGCAATGGTCTGTGTAAATCACCTATATGTTTAGTATGAAGGTTAAAAAGACACAATTATTAGAAAAATAATAGCTACAGTTATTTGTAAGAGATCCACAATATAGATACAAATTGTAACATCAAAAAGAAAACGTGAGAGTAAAAGTGTAGTTTTGTATGCTAGTCAATTCAGTTGCCATTAGCTGAAAATGATCTGTCATAGTTACAAATTATTTTACATTTGCCTCATTGTAACTGCAAAGCAAGATCTATTGTAAGTACAAAAAGAGAGAAATTAAGGAATGAAAGCACTACTGCAGAAAATTATCTAATCACAAAGGAAAACAAGAGTACAGAAACAAAATAGCAAAAGATTTACAAAACAACCAGAAAATATTTAATAAAATGGTAGTAATACATCCTTATTATCAATAATTAACTTGAGTTTAAACGGATTAAATTCCTCAATCAAAAGATACACAGTGGCTGAATGGATTAAAGAAGAAAATAAGAATGCTGCCTACAACAAACTTTCTTCATCTTTAAGGATACACATGTACGGAAAGTGAAGGGATGGAAAAAGACTCCATGCAAATGAAAACAAAAAGAGATCAAAGATATATATATACTCACATCAAATAAAATAGACTTTAAGTAAAAAAGATTAAAAAGATACAAAATACATCATTATATAATGACATAATTCATATAATTCATCAAGAAAATATAAAAATTATAAATATGTATGCCCACAACATCAGAGAACCAAAATATGTAAAGCTGACATTAGTAGATCTAAAGGATGAAACAGGCTGCAATAAAATAATAGTAGGGGGATTCAATACCCCACTTTAAGAGATGGACAGATAGTAGCCAGGTGGAGTGGCTCACGCCTGTAATCCCAGCACTTTGAGAGGCCGGTGTGGGCAGATCAACTGAAGTCAGGAGTTCTAGACCAGCCTGGCCAACATGTAAAAACCCCATTTCTCCCAAAAATACACACACACACACACACAATTAGCTAGGCATGGTGGCACACGCCTGTAGTCCCAGCTACTCAGGAGTCTGAAGCGCAAGAATTGCTTGAACCTGGGAGGCAGAGGTTGCGGTGAGCCAAGATCATGTCACTGCACTCCAGCTTAGGTGACAGAGTGAGACTCTGTCTCAAAAAACAAAACAAAACAAAACAAAGAAAGAAAAAGCAACAAAATGGTTGGAGAAACCAAACAGAAAAATCAATACGTAGTCAGCACGCTTGAACTACTCTTTAGACCAAACGAATCTAACAGATATATGCAGAAAATTCTATCCAGTTGAAGAATAAAACACATTATTTTCAAATACACCTAAAACATTCTCCAGGATAAATTATATAGTAGTCCACAAAATAAGTCTTTTTTTTCTTTCTTTCTTTCTTTTTTATTTTATTTTATTTTTTTGAGATGGAGTCTGGCTCTGTCACCCAGGCTGGAGTGCAGTGGCATGATCAAGGCTCAGTGCAAGCTCTGCCTCCCGGGTTCACGCCATTCTCCTACCTCAGCCTCCGGAGTAGCTGGGACTACAGGCGCCCGCCACCACGCCTGGCTAATGTTTTGTATTTTTAGTAGAGATGGGGTTTCACTGTGTTAGCCAGGATGGTCTCCATCTCCTGACCTCATGATCCGCCCACCTCGGCCTCCCAAAGTGCTGGCATTACAGGTGTGAGCCAACGCGCCCGGCAAAGTGCTTCTGAACAACCGATGTATCAAGGTAGAAATTAAAAAAGAAACTTAAAAATATCTTGAGACGGCTGGGCGCGGTCGCTCACGCCTGTAATCCCAGCACTTTGGGAGGCCAAGGCGGGCGGATCACGAGGTCAGAAGATCGAGACCATCCTGGCTAACACGGTGAAACACACGAAACACAGTGAAGACAAAGAAAACTTACAGGGCCATATACCAAAACTTTCGAAAGGTTGCAAAAGGTGTTCTAAGAGAATTTATAGCAATAAATTTCTGCATTAAAAGATAGCTTAAATAAACCAGCTAACATTACATGTGAAGGAACTAGAAACAGAAGAAAAAAACTACTCTCAAAGTTAGTAGAAGGAAGGAAATAAAGAATATAGCAGAGTGCTCACTTCAGCAGCACATATACTAAAATTGAAAAGATACAGAGGACTTTAGCATGACCCCTGTGCAAGGATGACATGCAAATGTTTGAAGTGTTCCATATTTTAAAAAGAGAACAGAGCAGAAATAATTAGAGGCTGGAAAAAAATAAAAAAGATGAATGAAATTAAGAGTTTGTTTTTTGAAAAGATAAACAAAATCAACAAACATTTAGCTAGACTAAGAAAAAATGAGAGAAGACTCAAATAAAATTAGAAAAGAAAGAGGAGACATTACAATGGATCCCACAGCAATACAAAGAATCAGAAGAGAATGTTATGAATAATTTTACATCAACAAATTGAATAACCTAGAAGAAATGTGTAAATTCCTAGAAACATACAGCCTGCCAAGACTGAATCATGAAGAAAAAGAAAACCCAAATAGAGCAATAATGAGTAAGGGGATTGAATTGATTGTAGTTTCCCATTAATATAACTACCTTATATGAGGGTTTGGAGGTAAGGGTATAAGCTTGGAGGTGAATGTAAAGATGATGGAATGGATGGAATAATTACATATGCATATAATCTCTGAGAGTGGCTCTTTCCCAGTTGAAGGGTTCTGCCATCCCACACTATCATCAAAATTTGAAACTCTCATCTTATATGGCAGAAATGTCATAAGTTTTGAAGAAAATAAAATGGGAGTGATTTGTTTTCTAGTGCTTTACTCTCTGGTGCTCTCCTTTTCTTAAGCTAAGGACTAAAAACAAGTTTGAACAAGAAGTCCCATTTCCTCTAGTAATAACTGTGAGAGGAATCTTTATTGAGCTTCGCCTCACAGATTCCTGCCTACCATGATTTGTTACATGGAGTGCAATACACTTTCCCATGCTTCAGAAAAGGCCTGCTGTTTATCTAAAAATTAAAACATGAGGTGTTGGCTAACAGGGCAGCGGGGTTCTTGTGTTTGGGACTGGGTGAAGCCCTAGTAGAGGATGCTAAATAGAATGTCTTTGTGAGTGTCTAATAAGAACATGATTACATCTCACAGGATGCTAATATATGCAGGTTTCGGCTCCTAATAATCTGTCACAATAACCAAAGCAATAGGAATGCAAATATAATAGCAAATACCAACCAGTGTTGTAGTAGGACCCTGATCAAAATCTGACTCTTTGACTCTGTATAAGTGAATACAGAGCTTCGCTGGAGCTCAGGGGAGAAGGAAGAAAATCCTGAGTTGTTTTAAACCAGAAATGACTGAGAAAACACTAAAATCAATTTATTGAACTGAAGTTGATTTTATTAAGTTTTTAGTCCATGGCTGATATGAGTACTTTAAGTTGAGTTACATAAAAATACAAATGCTTTCTACTGAGGAATTTAAGGTTTAACCTTTCAGAAATTTATTGTTTAAGAAAATGTTCTAATTAACAGTATTGCTTTTGTTGCCAATCCTGTGTGCTGTCACACATATTTTTCCCTTTGTGCTAACTTAGCACAGTTATCATCCACTCATATTTTAGATAGACACTTTACATAGATTCTGGTTAAGGTCCCCAGATTAACTCCTACGAGCACCCAGTTGTACAAAGAAAATACAACTTTTTCATTTTCTGTGAAGTGGCCACATTTTATTTTAGAGTCCTAGTTTTCCTCTGGGGAAGATAAAGTGGGGAGAGTAACTGTGAATAATGGCTTCTCATCCTTTTCTCAGAAGTGCTCCTTAATGTTTCACTGGTCAATTCAAAGTTAAATTCCCTAGTTATAATCTGTTTTCCCCTTACTCTCTTCCAGAATTTTGTCTCAATATATGAGAAGGCTTATTATTATTTAAGGTTCTCAACATTTTTATGCATTTATTTAAATTGACAGATTAATTTTTATGTATTTACTATGTACAGCATGACATTTTAAGTATATATATATATACTGTAAAATGGTTAAATCCAGACAATCAAGAAATGCCAAAGTTTTTATGGTGAGATACCTTAACATCCAATTCTTGTGTGTTTTTTAAAAATACAATATATCATCACCACTATAATGACCACGTTGCACAGTAGATCTCTTGAACTTATTTCTTTTATGTAACTATAGCTACGCATTCTTTGACCACCATCTCTCAAATTCCCACTGCCCGCTAAATACCCCTGCCTTTGGGAACCACCATTCTACTCTCAACTTTTTAAGATTCCACATATAAATAAGATCATGTAGTATTTTTCTTTCTGTATTTGGCTTAGTTGATTTAAAATAATGCCTTCCAGTTCATCCACATTGTCGCAAATATCAGGATTGCCATCTTCTTCATGGATGCATAGTATTCTATTGTGTTGTTTTAAAATTTGTGTTTCAGATTGTTCACTGTTGGAATATAGAAATGGTACTGATTTTTGTAAATTTTTTTTGTACCCTCTAACTTCACTGAAATTATCAGTCCTAACAGTTTTTTATTGAGTCTTCAGGTTTTTTTCAAATATAAGATTATATCTTTTGCAAATAAGGAAAATATGACTCCTTTCCTTTCAATTTGGATAACTTTCATTTCATTCTCTTGTCTGATTTTCCAGCTTGAACTTTCAATACTGTGTTGAATAACAGTGGTGCAAGTGAGCATCCTTGTCGTGTTCCAGATCTTAGAGGAAAGGCTTTCAGTTTTTCCCCATTCAGGATAATACTAACTGTGGGTCTGTCATATATGCCTTTTATTATGTTGAAGTATATTCCTTCTATACCAAGTTTTTTAAAGGGTTTTTATTATAAAAGGGCATTTGATTTTATCATATGGTTTTTCAGCATCAATTAAAATGATCATATGGTTTTATCCTTCATTTGATATGATGTTTTACATTGATTTACATATGTTGAACCATTCTGACATCCTGTGAATAAATCCCTCTTGCTGGTGATAATCTAACTAATGTATTTTTGAATTCCACTTGCTCATATTTTGTTGAAGATTTTTACATCAGTATCATCAGTATTCATCAGTGATATTGGCCTGTAATTTCCTTTATTCCATGTGTCTTTGGTTTTTGTATCAGGATAACATTGGCTTATAGTTTGGAAGTATTCTCTCCTTCTCTATTTCTTGGAATGGTTTGGTTAGAATTGGCATTAGTTTTTCTTATAATGTTTGGTAGATTTCAGCAGGTAAGTCATTTAGTCCTGGGCTTCTCTTTACTCAAAAACTTATTATTATGGCTTCGATCTTGTTACTTGTTATTGGTCTTTTCAGGTTTTGGATTTCTTTCTTGTTCAATCTAGGTAGGTTGTATGTGTATAGAAATTTGTCAATTTCTTCTGGGTTTTCAAATTTATTGGCTTATAGTTACTCATAGTAGCCACTAATGGTTTTTGAATTTCTGCAGTATCTGCTGTAATGTCTCCTTTTTCATTTCTGATTTTATTTACTTGGATCTTCTTTTTTTCTTTGTTAATCTATCTAAATATTTTTCAATTTTGTTTAGCTTTTTTAAAAAACAAACTTTTTGTTTCATTGATGTTTTGTATTTTTTCATTTAATTTTATTTCTGCTCTGATATTTATTACTTCTTTTCTTCTACTAACTTTGCATTTTCTAGTTCTTTAAGATGCATCACTAAATTGCTACTTTGGAGTTTTTCTTTTTTTGATGTTGCCACTTACAGCTATAAATTTTCATCTTAGTCCAGCTTTTGCTATATCCCATATATTTTGGTATGTTTTGTTTCCATTATCATTTCCTTTAATAATTTTTTTCATTTTTTTCTAAATTCCCCCATTGATGCCCCAGTAATTCAGGAGCATATTGTTTAATTTTTATGGATTTTCATAGTTTTCAAAGTTGTTCTTGTTATTAATTTCTGGTTTTATTCTGTTGTGGTCAGAGAATATGCTTAATATTATTTCAATTTTTTAAATGTTTTAAGACTTGTTTTATAACCTAACACATGGTCTATCCTTGAGAATGATTAATGTGTTGAGACAAAGAATGTGTATTTTGTAGCCATTGCATGAAATATCTGTAAATAATTATTAGATCCATGTGTTCTATAGTTCAAATGAAGTCTGATATTTCTTTGTACATTTTTTGTCTGAAAGATCTGTCCAGTGCTGAAAGTGAGGCATTAAAGTCTCTAGCTATTATTGTATTATTGTATTGGACTCTATATTTCTCTTTAGCTCTAATTACATTTTGCTCGATTTTCACATATCTGGGTGCTTCAGTGTTGGGTGTGTTACCAGCGGTGGGTCTGCAACTGGCGGCATTTCCACAGCAGTTCCAGCCCTTGTCGTCTTAGAAAAAAGAATTCAACTGAGAGATAGAGGCAAATTTTAAAGCAGAGGTAGGGTTTTGTTCAAAGAAGCAAAGTACATTTGGAAGATGGCCAAGAGGGGGAGTTCAGAGATCAAGTGCCATGCTCAGTCTGTGGCTTGGGATTTTTATATCCTGTCTTGGTTCCAGGTTTTCTTTTATCTTCCCTTGATTTATCCCTCCTGTGGGCTGAGATATTTCTTTGATGCATGCACAGTGATGTGCCATCACTTTCGAGGGGCCACATGTGCAGTGTGTTTAGTGAGATTGTGCCCATGCTCACTTGGGGCATTTCTTTTACTGATTGAGTGCCCCCAGAGGAAGGCCATATATCAGTCAAACTCTGTCATTTTGCCCCCTACTGTGCATATTTAAGACCTTATCAAGGAATTGTGGTTTGCTGGCTCCAGATATCTCCTATCCTTTGGGAACTTCTCTACCTCTTAGTGCCAGTCGTGGCCACTTATCATTTCAGAGAAACAGTTTTATGATTGCCTAACCATCATCTGACGAGTGCCTACATTTCTGGGGCCCTCACTTATTATCCCAGAGGAAGAAGTTGTATAATCACCTGATTATCACCCAATGAGTGCCTGCCATTTTGGCAGGGCCCTCTCTCACTCCGCTCATATCTGTATAACTACCTACTCTAATATTCTGCCTTCAAAAGTCTGAGACCCAATTCTTTGGGATAATGGGTGAAGGCCAGTCTTGTGTAACTGCTTCTTGCTGACAGAGGGGCAGTGTTTGGCTCATGGGTCTCAGACTCTTGCTAGCTGTCAGGGAAGGGTGGCTCCATAGGCCAGCAACAGTGGTGCCCAACCAAGTTCAAGGAACACAGGTAGGGTTTTGCCTCTGTCATATTCCGCTGATGGACAATCCAGTGGTCCCCTATAGAAGGCTGACTCATGAGTATTGAGAGGACAGTATCCTTTAATTATCCTTCACTGATGATCTTCTGGAGCTTGACAGCTTGAATGCAAGAGGAGAAAAATTGGGTTATTACATTGAGAAGATATGGACCAAAAATAATAAAATAAAAAGATGGCCTAAAAAGGGAAAAGTCCAGAAAAACCATTTCAGGTTCCTTCTTAATTTCTCATAAATTGTTCTCATAAATGGGAGGCTTGATTTTTGAGTTGTCTGTTGCTGTCTTGCATTTTTCCTAATTGATTTACCCAGAAACAACATTTTTCATCTAGGGTTAAACAAATTCTTCCCTGTCCTGCCATTAACATATCTAGCTCTCGGCATTTCTGGAGGACTATGGCTGTGAAAGAGTCAATTTTTTCTTGCATGGTTGCTAAGGTTTTAGCCATGGCATCAATACTGTCGGTTATTTCTATTGAGAGTTGGCTATAGGTTAAGGAGGCATGTGTGATTCCAGCAATTTCTGTTCCTGTACTGGCTGTGATGTCGAGTCCCACAAGAAGGGGTATCAATTGGATAGCCTCCTCAACCTGGGCAAGATGGAATGCCCATAGATTGGTATTGGAAAGGAGTGATTTCCAGGAGATATGAAGATGTCCAGGGATACATATAGCATATAGTACAAGTTCCAGTTCATTCAGTGGGGAGGCATTGGTAAACTGAATGACCACCAATATGAAAGACTTCTCAGGTTTTAAGACAAATAGAGATGTCAAAACCAAATAAGGGGTGTAAAAATAGGTATAGAAAATCCTGAGGCTGCTGACATACTCAGATCGCTGGTGGATATGGTCATGCCCACCAAGATTTGGGTGCATGAGGTGTGGCTCTGATTAGCTCCCTTGTTTCTATTCTCCCAAAAAAAGAGAATTTTGAGTTTGTTCCAATAGAACCCATTCTTCTGTAGCACTGAGATTGGCGATTTGCATACATGGGTGTAATCAGTAGGCTGGAACCACAAATTTTGAGTACTCAATGTGTTTGGGCATTCCTGGCAAAACTGAGTGGATTTATCTTGCAGTGTCCATTGAGGAAAGGTAATACTTGGAGGTTTGTGAAATACTGGTTGATGTTGGACCTGGCTGTGGGGATATGTTTGGTAGATCTGTTGGCTAGAGTCTGTGGTGATAGTGACATTATAGACTTTACTGGGAAGAGCACTTACATCCATTCCATTTTCCTTTTTGATTATAACACAAATAGGGGCTCTCCCCACTAACGCGATATTAGTAAAGAGGGGCTCAAAAATGGGAGACTTCTCACAGTTACCAGGGAAATCTTGCTTTGCTTTTGTAAGAAGCCTATTTGAAGACCTGATTATTCCTTTTAGATTACGATGCCATTGATAGAAAATGTGTAATTCTGCCTCTATGCTCATCCAATCTCTGGGCGACATAGGATAAGTTATCTTTGGTGTTTTAGCAGAAGAACTAGCGCATAACCAGCAGTTGTTGGAGTAAGGAAATTCTGTGCTTTGAAGCAACCGTTGTGCTTTTTCCAATTAAGAAAAATCAAGATGGTAGTGTGCTGCTACATGAGAATGAGCAGGAGTGGGTCCATTGTGCCATAATGAGATTGTGAAGAAGAGAAATTAGTAACAAATCAAGTTTTAAAGGGAATTTCCTGAAAGTAAGTTAAGGTGAAGAAACATTAGCAACAAAGTAGTTTCTGTTGGGACTTTGGGGGCATACAGGTTCGGGCTAAAATAAGGTGAATAAGTAATGCTATTGCAAACAGTATTCCTAATATTGGAATTTCATTACTTTGAGGTGAAAGGATCTGCAGAGGCATTGGTTATCTTTCCGTCTAAAGAGGAATTTCAGATCCTTCAATGGTTCACAGTGTATTCTGGAGCTGAAGTTGTTGGATTCAGTTCCAGTGCTTTAGGGCCTTTCCAAGACTTCACTTAGGTGTAGTGCATCCAGCTGCTAATCTCTGGTGCTTTAATGGCCGTGAGGGTAGAAATAGAAAATGCAACAGTAAAGGGTCTCTCTTTGACTGGAGTTAGTTGGGAATTTGGGGTTCTATTCTTCCAAGTTTTCAGGAGAACCAGTGAGTTTGGAGGATACAGAGGTGGAGATTTTTTCTCTTCTAATTTCATGTTTGTTTGTAACATATTCCTGGAGGGCTTGATGGAAGTCTTCTAGAAGAGAGACATACTGGTTGATTTTAGCAGTTTGTTCATCTAGTAGTAAGTCAGAATACAGGAATGGCCTACCATATAAGACCTTGAAGGGGCTTAATTGCAAAGAGGTCTGAGAAGCAACACAAATATGAAGGAGAACTAAAGGTAAGAGGTCCACCCATGTATGCTGTTTCCCGACAGAGTTTATTGAGGATGTATTTGAGGGTTTAGCTCGTTCTTTCCATGTTCCCTGAAGATGGTGGTCTCCAGACAAAGTGAAGGTACCTTTTATGCCTAGGCAGTACTGACCTGGTGATTCACTTGGGAAATTAAGGATGGACCGTAGTCTATTTGCAGTGACCTAGGAAGCCCGAATTGGGGAATGAGGTCCCTTAGGAGGAATTAGCTCCCTCTTGTGTCTTTTCAGTCCTTGTGGGATAGGCCTCTACTCATCCTGTGAAGGTGTCTACACAGACCAAGAAGCCCTTATGCCTGCAGCATGTGGGGAACTGAGTATAGTACAACTGCGAGTCCTCCCCAGGGTATGTACTTGTCCTTTGGGTTGGACATGGGGGCTTCCCTCTTTGGGGATTATTTATGATGCACAAGTTGAAAGTTTGACAAACCTGTTGAATAGTTTTGTTTGTTCTCTTCCCACTTGGTATAGTTTGGATCTGTGTCTTAACCCATTATCATGTCAAATTGTTGGAGGTGAGGCCTGGTGGGAGGTGGTTGAATTATGGGGGTGGATCCTTCATGAATTGTTTAGCATCATCCCCTTGGTGGTGTTCTTGTGAAAGGTAGCTAGACTTTTTGTACAGCCTGTAGAAATATGAGACAATTAAACCTCTTTTCTTTATAAATTACCCAGTCTTAGGCATTTCTTCACAGCAATGCAAAAATGGAATAATACACTACTAAACATGAATTTACATATTTGCCCTAGGTTGTCCTTTTCAACGTGGCAGGAGTTGTGTGAACTCGTGATGAGCTTCTACCCTTGGGAGGCCCTTGGTAGGTGGAGAAGTTTCCCAAGTTTGTACCATTTATTGGTTTCTTTTTGATACCTACGTTGGGTGGTTCAATTTATTTCTTCCTGAGTGTATTGGAGAGGGGATAATTCAGTGGGGAGCAAAGGGAGCAAGGCCCCAGGTAAGTATCCTTTGAGACAGCTGCTTCTTTGGTTTGGAGTTGGTTATCCTATTTTCTTGTGCAGTTTCATTGGAGCCCCTCTGGTGTCTCTCACAGGACACTACTGCCACCTCCTGGGACAAGTGAACAGCATCTAGTAGATCTAAGATTTGGTATCTGTACTGCCCTGGTCAACGTGAAGAGTTCTGCTAGTTGTGCTGAGGTCCCCAGGGGACAAAGCTTTTATCTCTACGACTTGGTAAAGGGACACTATAAAGTACCCTGCATGTCTAGCTCTATTCCAGATAAAACTACTCCCATCTGAAAATCATATTTTGTCTGGATTGTCCAGAAGCTGACCCTGTAAGTCCTCCAAGCTGGCATAAATTTGGTTAAGTAATTCACAGCATAAATGTGCCAGGTTATTGTTTTCTGGTAGTGGAAGTAAGGCTGGCTGAGTTGAGGATGGAGCACCGCTAAACTGTTACTTGTGGGTTTTCTAGTAACAAGACCTGGTACTTCAACAGTTTGTTGTCAGTGAACCATTGTGGCCCTTTTATGTCCAATAAGGGGCCTGTTTGGTGGGATGGCAGGATCTGGATTAACTGTCCCATGGTGATTTTGAGGGCCTCCTTGTATAGGAGCCCTGCTGCACTCACTATCTTGAAGCAATGTGGTCACCCTCATGCAACTGGGTCTAGGTTCATTGAAAAGTTACCTACCGGAGATCTGATTAGCCCAATGGTTTGAATTAGGACTCCTAAGGCTACAACTTGTCTTTCAGTAACAAAAAGCTGAAATGGTTTGGTTAGCATGGGTGGTCTAAGGGCTTGTGAGAGGGCAGTTTTTAGCTGCCTAAAAGCTCGCTCCTAATATTTTCCCCAGAAAGGCGAGTTTCTATTAGTCATTTTTTAAGAGTCTGATATTAGGACTTAACAATTCTATCATACCCCAGTATCCAAAGTCTGCAATGTCCTGTGATTCCAAGAAAGACCCAAAGTAGCTTTTGGGTGGTTGGGATAGGTATTTTAAGGATGACCTATATTCATTCTGGGGAGAGCTTAGGATCTCCACGGGTCAGGATTATCCCCAGGCATTGGACCTCTTGTCTTAGCAGTTGTGACTTGGACACTTGGACACCTCTTACCCTCTGGGCATTGAACTTCTTGTCTTAGTAGTTGTGACTTGGACACTTGGACACTTCATACCCTCTGCCTGCAAGGAAATTTAGTGTTTGAACTAGATGCTGGATTCCCAGCTCATTCATAGACTAATAGGCTAATAGATTATTTCTGTAGCCTATTATGCAGATTAATAGGTTATTTATGTAATGTAGGAGAAAATCAGTCTATGCCACAAGGCCTGCATCTCTTAGATGAGTACTAGTACTGGACTAGGCCCAGAGAGAGTAGACTAGTGGGGCATGAAACCTACTGAGACATCAGCTGGGGCAACTAACAGAGTGCTGGCATCACCTGTCCCCTGAAACCAGGCTGCAAAGCATGGCTCCAAAAGAGACCCCATTCTTCCACTTGTGGGGAGGAGAGAAAAGAGTGGTGAGAAGTTTGTCTTGCATCTAAATGCCAGCTAAGCCAAAGCAGCATAGGGCACTTCTCCAAATTGTGTGGCCCCATTCCAGGCCCTAGCTCCCAGATGAAATTTATAGACATGCCCGAGCCAACTTTGTACTTTATGCTCAAGATTGCTATAGTGATTTGGCATATTTTGTGATACTGTAAGAATTTTAGAATTACTTTTTCTAAATTTTTGAAAAATGTAATTGGCATTTTGATAATGACTAAATTGAATCTATAGATTGTTTTCAGTAGTATTGATATTTTAACAGTATTAATTCTTATTTTTTCTTTTTTTATACCTTAAGTTCTATGGTACATGTGCACCATGTGCAGGTTTTATACATAGATATACACGTGCCATGTTGGTTCGCTGAACACATCAACTTGTCATTTACATTAGATATTTCTCCTAATGCTATCCCTCCCCCAGGCCCCCACCCCATGACAGGCCCCAGTGTGTGATGTTCCCCGCCCTGTGTCCAAGTGATCTCATGGTTCAATTCCCACCTATAGGTGAGAACATGCGGTGTTTGGTTTTCTATCCTTGTGATAGTTTGCTCAGAATGATGGTTCCCAGCTTAATCCATATCCCTGCAAAGGACATGAACTCATCCTTTTTTATGGCTGCATAGTATTCCATGGTATATATGTGCCACATTTTGTTAATCCAGTCTATTTTTGATGGACATTTGAAATGGTACCAAGTCTTTGCTATTGTGAATAGTGCCACAATAAACATACGTTTTCATGCATCTTTATAGTAGCATGACTTATAATCCTTTGGATATATACCCAATAATGAGAATGCTGGGTTAAATTGTAATTCTAGTTCTAGATCCTTGAGGAATCGCCACACTGTCTTCCACAATGGTTGAACTAATTTACACTCCCACCAGCAGTGTAAAAGCGTTCCTATTTCTCCACATCCTCTCCAACATCTGTTGTTTCCTGACATTTTAATGATTGTCATTCTAACTGGCATGAGATGGTATCTCATTGTGGTTTTGATTTGCATTTCTCTGATGACCAGTGATGATGAGCAATTTTTCATGTGTCTGTGGGCTGCATAGATGTCTTATTTACAGAAGTGCCTGTTCATATCCTTTGCCAACTTTTTGATGGGGTTGTTTGTTTTTTTCTTGTAAATTTGTTTGAGTTCTTTGTAGATTCTGGATATTAGTCCTTTGTCATATGGGTAGATTGCAAACATTTTCTCCCATTCTGTAGGTTGTCTGTTCACTCTGATGATAGTTTCTTTTGCTGTGCAGAAGCTCTTTTAGTGTAATTTGGTCCCATTTGTCTATTTTGGCTTTTGTTGCCATTGATTTTGGTGTTTTACTCATGAAGTCTTTGCCCATGCTTATTGCCTAATTTTTCTTCGAGGGTTTTTACGATTTTAAGTCTAACATTGAAGTCTGTAATCCATCTTGAATTCGTTTTTATATACGGTGTAAGGAATGGATCCAGTTTCAGCTTTCTACATATGGCTAGCCAGTTTTCCCAACACCATTTATTAAATAGGGAATCCTTTCCCCATTTATTGTTTTCATCAGGTTTGTCAAAGATCAGATGGTTGTAGATGTGTGGTATTATTTCTGAGGGCTCTGTTCTGTTCCATTGGTCTATATCTCTGTTTTGGTACCAGTACCATCCTGTTTTGGTTAGTGTAACCTTGTAGTATAGTTTGAAGTCAGCTAGCATGATGCCTCCAGCTTTATTCTTTTTGCTTAGGATTGTCTTGACAATGCAGGCTCTTTTTTGGTTCGATATGAACTTTAAAGTAGTTTTTTCAATTCTTTGAAGAAAGTCATTGGTAGTTTGATGGGGATGGCATTGAATCTATAAATTACTTTGGACGGTATGGCCATTTTTATGATATTGATTCTTCCTATCCATGAGCATGGAATGTTCTTCCATTTGTTTGTGTCCTCTTTTATTTCATTGAGCAGTGGTTTGTAGTTCTCCTTGAAGAGGTCCTTCATATTCCCTTTAAGTTGGATTCCTAGTATTTTATTCTCTTTGTAGCAAATGTGAATGGGAGTTCACTCATGATTTGACTCTCTGTTTGTCAGTTAGTGGTGTATAGGAATGCTTGTGATTTTTGCACATTGATTTTGTATCCTGAGAGTTTGTTGGAGTTGCTTATCAGCTTAAGGAGATTTTTGGCTGAGACGATGGGGTTTTCTAAATATACAATCTTGTCATCTGTGAACATATATGATTTGAATTCTTCATTTCCTAATTGAATACCCTTTATTTCTTTCTCTTGTCTGATTGCCCTGGCCAGAACTTCCAACAGTATGTTGAATAAGAGTGATAAGAGAGGGCATCGTTGTCTTGTGCTGGTTTTCAAAGGGAATGCTTCCAGTTTTTGCCCATTCAGTATGATATTGGCTGTGGGTTTGTCATAAATAGCTCTTATTATTTTGAGATATGTTCCAACCATACCTAGTTTATTGAGGGTTTTTAGCATGAAGGGCTGTTGAAGGTCTTTTCTGCATCTATTGAGATAATCATGTGGTTTTCGTCATTGGTTCTGTTTTGTGAGGATTTACGTTTATTGATTTGAGTATGTTGAACCAGCCTTGCATGCCAGGGATGAAGCCAACTTGATCATGGTGGATAAGCTTTTTGATGTGCTGCTGGATTCGATTTGCCAGTATTTTATTGAGAATTTTTGCATTGATGTTCATCAGGGATATTGGTCTAAAATTCTCTTTTTTTGTTGTATCTCTGCCAGGCTTTGGTATGAGGATGATGTTGGCCTGATAAAGTGAGTTAGGGAGGACTCCCTCTTTTTCTATTGATTGGAATAGTTTCAGAAGGAATGCTACCAGCTCCTGTTTGTACCTTGGTAGAATTTGGCTGTGCATCCTTCTGGTTGTGGACTTTTTTGGTTGGTAGGCTATTAATTATTGCCTCAATTTCATAGCCTCTTATTGGTCTATTCAGGGATTCAACTTCTTTCTGGTTTAGTCTGGGGAGGATGTGTATGTCCAGGAATTGATCCATTTCATCTAGATTTTCTAGTTTGTTTGCATAGAGGTGTTCATAGTATTCTCTGAAGGTAGTTTGTATTTCTGTGGGATTGGTGGTGATATCCAGTTTATCATTTTGTATTGCATCCATTTGATTTTTCTCTCTTTTCTTTTTTATTAGTCTTCCTAGCAGCCTATCAATTTTGTTGATCTTTTCAAAAAACCAACTCCTGGATTCATTGATTTTTTGAAGGACTTTTTATGTCTCTATCTCTTTCAGTTCTGCTCTGATCTTAGTTATTTCTTGCCTTCTGCTAGTTTTTGAATGTGTTTGCTCTTGCTTCTCTAGTTCTTTTAATTTTGATGTTAGGGTGTCAATTTTAGATCTTTCCTGCTTTCTCTTGTGGCCATTTAGTGCTATAAATTTCCCTCTACACACTGCTTTAAATGTGTCCCAGAGATTCTGGTATGTTGTGTCTTTGTTGTCATTGGTTTCAAAGAACATCTTTATTTCTGCCTTCATTTTGTTATTTACCCAATAGTTATTTAGGAGCAAGTTGTTCAGTTTCCATGTAGTTGTGTAGTTTTGAGTGAGTTTCTTAATCCTGAGTTCTAATTTGATTGCACTATGGGCTGAGAGACTGCTGTGATTTCTGTTCTTTTACATTTGCTGAGGAGTGTTTTACTTCCAATTATGTGGTCAATTTTAGAATAAGTGCTATGTGGTGCTGAGAATAATGTATATTCTGTTGATTTGGGGTGGAGAATTCTGTAGACGTCTATTAGGTCTTCTTGTTGCAGAGCTGAGTTCAGGTCCTGGATATCCTTGTTAACTTTCTGTTTCGTTTATCTGTCTAATGTTGACAGTGGGATATTAAAGTCTCCGGTTATTATTGTTTTGGAGTCTAATTCTCTTTGTAGGTCTCTAAGAACTTGCTTTATGAATCACGGTGCTCCTGTGTTGGGTGCATATGTACTTAGGATAGTTAGCTCTTCTTGTTGAATTGATCCCTTTACCATTATGTAATGTCCTTCTTTGTCTCTGTTGATCTTTGTTGTTTTAAAGTCTGTTTTATCAGAGACTAGTATTGCAACCCCTGCTTTACTTTTTGCTTTCCATTTGCTTGGTAGATCTTCCTCCATCCCTTTATTTTGAGCCTATGTGTGTCTTTGCATGGGAGATGGGTCTTCTGAATACAGCACATTGATGGGTCTTGACTCTTTATTCATTTTGCCAGTTTGTGTCTTTTAATTTGGGCATTTAGCCCATTTACACTTAAGGTTCATATTGTTATGTGTGAATTTGATCCTGTCATTATGATGTTTGCTGGTTATTTTGCCCATTAATTGATGCCGTTTCTTCCTAGCATCTATGGTCTTTACAATTTGGCATGTTTTTGCAGTGGCTGGTACTGGTTGTTCCTTTCCATGTTTAGTGCTTCCTTCAGGAGCTCTTGTAATTCAGGCCTGGTGGTGACAAAATCTCTCAGCATTTGCTTGTCTGTAAAGGATTTTATTTCTCCTTTACTTATGAAGCTTACTTTGGCTGGTCAAATTCTCGTTTGCAAATTCTTTTCTTTAAGAATGTTGAATATTGGCGCCCACTGTCTTCTTTCTTGTAGGGTTTCTGCTGATAGATCTGCTGTTCGTCTGATGGGCTTCCCTTTGTGGGTGATTGACCTTTCTCTCTGGCTGCTCTTAACACTTTTCCTTCATTTCAACCTGGGTGAATCTGACAGTTATGTTTCTTGGGATTGCCCTTCTCAAGGAGTATCTTTGTGTTGTTCTCTGTATTTCCTGAATTTGAATATCGGCCTGCCTTGCTATGTTGGGGAAGTTCTCCTGGATAATATCCTGAAAAGTGTTTTCCAACTTGGTTCCATTTTTCCCGTCACTTTCATGTACACCAATCAAAGATTTGGTCTTTTCACAAAGTCCCTTGTTTCTTGGAGGCTTTGTTCATTTACTCTTTTTTCTCTAACCTTGTCTCTCGCTTTATTTCATTAATTTGATCTTCAATCACTGATACCCTTTCTTCCACTTGATCTAATCAACTATTGAAGCTTGAGCATACCTCACGAAATTCTCGTGCCATGGTTTTCAGCTCCATCAGGTCATTTATGGTCTTCTCTACACTATTTATTCTAGTTAGCCATTCATCTAATCTTTTTTCAAGTTTTTCAGCTTCCTTGCAATGGGTTCGAACATCCTCCTTTAGCTCAGAGAAGTTTGTTATTACCGACCTTCTGAAGCCTACTTCTGTCAACTCATCAAAGTCATTCTCCATCCAGCTTTATTCCATTGCTGGCAAGGAGCTGCAATCCTTTGAAGAAGAAGAGGCACTCTGATTTTTAGAATTTTCAGCTGTTCTGCTCTGGTTTCTCCCCATCTTTGTGGTTTTGTCTACCTTTGGTCTTTGATGTTGGTGACCTACAGATGGGGTTTTGGTGTAGGTGACCTTTTTGTTGATGTTGATGCTATTCCTTTCTGTTTGTTAGTTTTCCTTCTAACAGTCAGGTCCCTCAGCTGCAGGTCTGCTGGAGTGGAACTCCAGCAAACAGTGCTGCAATAAACATACATGTGCATGTGTCTCTGTAGTAGAATGATTTGTAATCCTTTGGGTATATACCCAATAATGGGATTCTGGGTTAAATTGTATTTCTAGTTGTAGATCTTTGAGGAGTTGCCACACTGTCTTCCACAATGGTTAAACTAATTTACACTACCACAAACAGTGTAAAAGCTTTCGTATTTCTCCACATCCTCTCCAGTATCTGTTGTTTCCTGACTTTTTAATAATCACCATTCTAACAGGCATGAGATGATATCTCATTGTGGTTTGATTTGCATTTTTCTAATGACCAGTTGTGATGAGCTTTTTTTTTTTTTTTTTCCATATGTTTCTTGGGTGATAAATGTCGTCTTTTGAGAAGTGTCTGTTCATATCCTTTGCCAACTTTTTGATGGGGTTGTTTGTTTTCTTCTTGTAAATTTGTTTGAGTTCTTTGTAGATTCGTGGTATTAGCACTTTGTTTGATGGGTACATTGTAAAAATTTTCTCCCATTCTGTAGGTTTCCTGTTCACTCTGATGATACTTTCTTTTGCTGTGCAAAAGCTCTTTAGTTTAATTAGATCCCATTTGTCAGTTTTTGCTTTTATTGTCATTGCTTTTGGTATTTCAGTCATGAAGTCTTTGCTCATGCCTATGTCCTGAATCGTATTGCCTAGGTTTTTGTCTATGGTTTTTAGGGTTTTAGGTCTTAATTCATCTTGAGTTAATTTTTGTATAAGGTGTAAGAAAGTGATCCAGTTTTAGTTTTCTGCATATGGCTAGCCAGTTTCCCAACACCATTTATTAAATAGGAAATTATTTCCACATTGCTTGTTTTTGTCAGGTTTGTCAAATATCAGAGGGTTGTAGATGTTTGGTGTTATTTCTGAGGTCTCTGTTCTGTTACATTGGTCAATATATCTGTTTTATTCCAGTACCATGCTGTTTTGATTATTTTATCCTTATAGTATAATTTGAGGTCAGGTAGCATGATGCCTCCAGCTTTGCTTTTCTGCTTAGGATTCTGTTGGCTGTGTGGGCTCTTTTTTGGATCCATATGAAATCTAAAGTAGTTTTTTAGAATTCTGTGAAGAAAGTCAGTTGGAGGTTGATGATGATAGCATTGAATCTATAAATTACTTTGGGCAGTATGGCCATTTTCATGATATTGATTCCTCCTATCCATGAGCATGGAATGTTTTCCATTTGTTTTTGTCCTCTCTTATTTCCTTGAGCAGTGGTTTGTAGTTCTCCTTGAAGAGGTCCTTCACATCCCTTGTAAGTTGTATTCCTAGGTATTTTATTCTCTTTGTAGGAATTGTGAATGAGAGTTCACTCATGAGTTGGCAGTCTGTCTGTTATTTGTGTATAGAAATGCTTGTGATTTTTGCACATGGATTTTGTATCCTGAGACTTTGCTGAAATTGCTGATCAGCCCTAGGAGATTTTGGTCTGAGGTGATGGGGTTTTCTAAATATACAATCATATGATCTGCAAACAGAGACAACTTGACTTTCTCTTTTTCTAGTTGAATACCCTTTATTTATTTCTCTTGCTTCATTGTCCTGGCCAGAACTTCCAGTACTATGTTGAATAGAAGTAGTGGGAGAGGACGTCCTTGTCTTGTGCCCATTCAGTATGATATTGGCTGTCGGTTTGTCATAAATAGCTTTAATATTTTGACATACGTTCCATCAATACCTAGTTTATTAAGAGTTTTATCATGAAGGGATATTGAATTTTGTCAAAGGCCTTTTCTGCATCTACTGAGATAATCACGTGTTTTTTCTCATTGGTTCTGTTTATGTGATGGATTACATTTATTGATTTGTGTATGTTGAATCAGCATTGCATCCCAGGGATGAAGCAAACTTGACCATGGCAGATAAGCTTTTTGATGTGCTGCTGAGTTCGTTTTGCCAGTATTTTATTGAGGATTTTTGCATCGATATTTATCAGGGATATTGGCCAGAAATTTTCTTTTTATGTTGTGTCTCTGCCAGGTTTTGGTATCAGGATGATGCTGGCCTCATAAAATGAGTTACAGAGGAATCCTTCTTTTTCTATTTTTTGGAATAGTTTAAGAAGGAATAGTACCAGCTCCTCTTTGCACCTCTGGTAGAATTCGGCTTTAAATCCATCTCGTCCTAGACTTTTTTTTCATTGGCATGCTATTAATTACTGCCTCAATTTTATAACTTTTTATTGGCCTATTCAAGAATTCAATTTCTTCCTGGTTTACCTTTGGGATGGTGTACGTGTCCAGGAATTTAATCGTTTCTTCTAGATTTTCTAGTTTATTTGTGTTGAGGTGTTTATAGTATTCTCTGATGGTAGTTTGTATTTCTCTGAGATCAGTGGTGATATCCCTTTCATAATTTTTTATTGCATCCACTTGATTCTTCTCTCTTTTCTTCTTTATTAGTCTGCTAGCAATCTATTTTGTTAATCTTTTCAAAAAAAGCCTCCTGGATTCACTGATTTTTTGAAGGGTTTTTCATGTCTCCATCTCCTTCAGTTCTGCTCTGATCTTAGTTTATTTTTGTGTTCTGTTAGCTTCTGAATTTGCTTGCTCTTGCTTCTATAGTTCTTTTAAATGTGATGTTAGGGTATCAACTTTAGATCTTTCCTGCTTTTTTTTGTAGGCATTTAGTGCCATAAATTCCCCTCTAAATCTGCTTTAAATGTTTCCCAGAGTTTCTAGGATGTTGTGTCTTTGTTCTCATTGGTTTTAAAGAACATCCTTATTTCTGCCTTAATTTCGTTATTTACCTAGTAGTCATTCAGGAACATGTTTTTCAGTTTCCATGTAGTGCAATTTTGAGTAAGTTTCTTAGTTCTGAGTTTTAGTTTGATTGCATTGTGGTCTGAGAGACTGTTTATGATTTCTGTTCTTTTGCATTTTCTGAGGAATTTTTACTTCCAATTATGTGGCCAATTTTGGAATAAGTGATATGAGGTGCTGAGAAGAATGTATATTCTGTTAATTTGTGGTGGAGAGTTCTGTAGATGTCTATCAGGCCTGCTTGGTCCAGAGCTGAGTTCAAGGCCTTAATATCCTTGTTAATTTTCTGTCTCATCCATTGTCTAATATTGACTGTGGGAAGTTAAAATTTCTCCCACTATTATTATGTGGGAGTCTGAGACTCTTTGTAGGTCTCAAAGAACTTGCTTCATGAATCTGGGTGCTCCTGTATTGGGTGCATCTCTATTTATGACAGCTCTTCTTGTTGCATTAATCCCCTTACCTTTATGTAATGCCTTTCTTTGTCTCTTTTGATCTTTGTTGGTTTAAAGTCTTTTTTTTTTTAAATCAGAAACTAGGATTGCAACCCCTGCTTTCTTCTGCTTTCCATTTGCTTGGTAAATACTTTTCCATCCCTTCATTTTGAATCTATGTTTGTCTTTGCACGTGAGATGCATCTCCTGAATACAGCACAGTGATGGGTCTTGACTCTTTATCCAATTTGCCAGTCTGTGTCTTTTAATTGGGGGCATTTAGCCCATTTATATTTAAGGTTAATATTGTTATGTGTGAATTTGATTTTGTCGTTATGATGCTATTTGGCTATTTGGCCCGTTAGTTGATGCAGTTTCTTCATAGTGTCGATGGTCTTTACAATTTGTTATATTTTTGCAGTGGCTGGTTATAGTTGTTTCTTTCCATGTTTAGTGCTTCCTTCACAAGCTCTTGTAAGTCAGGCCTCGTGGTGACAAAATCTCTCAGCGTTTGTTTGTTTCTCCTTCACTTATGAAGCTTAGTTTGGCTGGATATGAAACTCTGGTTTGAAAATTCTTTTCTTTAAGAATGTTGAATATTGGCCGCCACTCTTTTCTGGCTTGTAGGGTCTGCTGATAGATCTGCTGTTAGTCTGATGGGCTTCCCTTTGTGGGTAACCCGACCTTTCTCTCTGGCTGCCCTTAACATTTTTTCCTTCATTTCAACCTTGGTGAATTTGACAATGATGTATCTTACTGTTGCTCTTCTCGAGGAGTATCTTTGTGGTGTTCTCTCTATTTCCTGAATTTGAATCTTGGCCTGTCTTCCTTGGTTGGGGAAGTTCTCCTGGATAATACCCTGAAGAGTGTTTTCCTACTTGGTTTCATTCTCCCCATCACTTTCAGGTACATCAATCAGATGTAGATTTTGTCTTTTAACACAGTCCCATATTTCTTGAAGGCTTTGTTTGTTTCTTTTTACTCTGTTTTCTCTAACCACGTCTTCTCGCTTTATTTCTTTAAGTTGATCTTCAATCTCTGATATTCTTTCTTCTGCTTGATCAATTTGGCTATTGATACTTGTGTATGCTTACCGAAGTTTGTTATTCTCTAACCTGGTTATTCTAGTTAGCAATTTATCTAACATTTTTTCAAGGTTCTGAGCTTCTTTGCATTGGGTTAGAACATGTTCTTTTAGCTCAGAGGGGTTTGTTATTACCCACCTTCTGAAGCTTACTTCTGTCAGTTCATCAAACTCATTCTCCATCCAGTTTTGTTTCCTCACTTGTGAAGAGTTGTGATTCTTTGAAGGAAAGAGGCATTCTGGTTTTTGGAGTTTTAAGCCTTTTTGCACTGGTTTCTCCCCATCTTGGTGGATTTATTTACCTTTGGTCTCTGATGTTGGTGACCTTCGAATGAGGTCTCTGAGTGGATGTCCTTTTTGTTGATGTTGATGCTATTTCTTTCTGTTTGTTAATTTTCCTTGTAACAGTCAGGGCCCTCTGCTGCAGGTCTGCTGGAGTTTGCTGGAAGTCCACTTCAGACCCTCTATGCCTGGGTCAGAAGAGGTTTCAGAACAGCAAAGATTTCTACCTCTTCCTTCCTCTGGAAGCCTCTTCCCAGAGAGGCTTCTGCCAGATATCAGCCAGAGCTCTACTATATGAGATGTCTGTCAGCATCTACTGGAAGGTGTCTCTCAGTCAGGATACACGGGGGTCAGTCAGTGACCCTCTTGAGGAGGCTGTCTGACCCTTATCAGAGCTCCAGTGCTGTGCTGGGAGATCCACTGCTCTCTTCAGAGTCGTCAGTCAGGGACAGTTAAGTCTGCTGAAGCTGTGCCCACAGCCACCTCTTCTCCCAAGTGCTCTGTCCCAGGGAGAGGGGGGTTTTATCTATAAGCCCCTGATGGGCTGTAGGGGAGTTGCTGATCTGTCATGGGCTCCACCCAGTTCAAAATTCCTGGTGGCATCATTTACACCGTGAGGGTAATACCCCCTACTCAAGCCTCAGCAATGGTGGACACCCCTTTCCCGCCAAGCTGGAGCATCCCAGGTCGACTTTAGACTGCTGTTCTGGCTGCAAGAATTTCAAGCCAGTGGATCTTAGCTTCCTGGGCTCCATAGGGTTGGGATCCACCGAGTCAGACCACTTGGCACCCTGGCTTCAACCCCATTTCCAGAACAGTGAACACTCTGTCTCACTGACATTGCTGGTGCCACTCCTGCAGCTAGGTCAGTGTCCTCCCAAATGGCTGCCCGGTTTTGTTCTTGAAACCCAGGGCCTTGGTGCCATAGGCACTGGAGGGGATCTCCTGGTCTGTAGGTTGCGAATACCATGAGTAAAGCACAGTATCTGGGCTGGAGTCCACTGTTCTTCATGGCACTGTCCCTCATGGCTTCCCTTGGCTAGGGGAGGAAAATTTCCCAACCCCTGGCACTTCCCCGGTGAGGTGACATGCCAGCCTGCTTCAGTTTACCCTCCGTGGGCTGCACCCACTGTCCAACCAGTC
>NW_012100788.1:23006-24333 GCF_000951045.1 Mandrillus leucophaeus | reverse complement strand
GGATGTGGAGAAATAGGAACATTTTTACACTGTTGGTTGGATTGTAAAGTAGTTCAACCATTGTGGAAAACAGTATGGCAATTCCTCAAGGATCTAGAACTAGAAATACCATTTGACCCAGCAATCCCATTACTGGGGATATACCCAAAGGATTATAAGTCATGCTACTATAAAGACACATGTACACGTATGTTTATTGCAGCACTATTCACAATAGCAAAGACTTGGAATCAACCCAAATATACATCAGTGACAGACTGGATTAAGACAATGTGGCACATATACACCATGGAATACTATGCGGTCATAAAAAAGGATGAGTTCGTTTCCTTTATAGGGACATGGATACTGCTGGAAATCGTCATTCTCAGCAAACTATCACAAGAACAGAAAACAAAATACTGCATGTTCTCACTCATAGGTGGGAATTGAACAATGAGATCACTTGGACACAGGAAGGGGATCGTCACACACCAGTTCCTATTGTGGCGAGTTGGGGGGGGGGAGGGATAGCATTAGGAGATATACCTAATGTAAATTATGAGTTAATTGGTGCAGCACACCAACATGGCACATGTATACATTGTAACAAACCTACATGTTGTGCTCATGTACCCTAGAACTTAAAGTATAATTAAAAAAAAAAAAAAATGAAAGAAACAAAGGGAGAAAAACACAAAAAATCTCCTGTTTTACTCCAACATCTCTCTTATTTTGACTTTTAATTGACTCAATTTATATATTTTTATATTGACTATCTATCTATTAATGGATTGTTGTAGCTATTTTTGTTTTTGCTAAATTTTTCTTTTGGGCTCTGTACTGGAGTTATAAGTGGATTGCACACTGAGAATACATCAATATTCTGGGTTCGTATATATGTACTTTACTTTATCAGTGGGTTTTATAACTTGAAAAGTTTTCTTTTGCACATTAGTGCATTAGTGTTGTTTTCTTTCAGACTGAAGAACACCCTTTAGCATTTCTTATAATGCAGGCGTGGTACTGGTGAATTCCATCAGCTTTTGTTTGTCTGAAAAATAATTTATCTTTCCTTCAAATATGAATGAAAATTTTGCTGGATACAATATTCTTGGGTGACAGGGTGTTTTGTTTTGTTTTTTTTTTTTTTTAATTCTACTTTATGTTTTGGGATACATGCACAGATTGTACAGGTTAGTTACATAGTTACACACCTGCCATGGTGGTTTGGTGCACCCATCTACCCATTATCTACATTAGGTATTTCTCCTAATGCTATCCCTCCACTAGCCCCCGACTCCCAACAGGCCCCGGTGTGTGATGTTCCCTTCCAACAAGGTTTTTT
>NW_012100788.1:12662-17126 GCF_000951045.1 Mandrillus leucophaeus | reverse complement strand
CATCTATCTCGCTGGGAGCTGCAGACCGGAGCTATTCTTATTTGGCCATCTTGCCAGCAAATTCAACAATATTAATTCGTTCAATCCATGAACATAGATGTTTTTTCATTTCTTTGTATCATCTTCAATTTCTTTCATCAATGTTTTATACTTTTCTGTGTAGAGATCTTTTACCTCCTAGGTTGAACTTACTCCTAAACAGTTTATGTTTTGTAGATATTCTTAATGGGATTGTTCTCTTATTTTCCTTTTGAAGTACTTTATTGTTAATGTACAGACATGTTACTGAATTTTCTATGTTGATTTACTGAATTCATTTACTTTATTGAATTTGTTTTTTAGTTCTAGTTCTAACAGTATTTTGGTGGAGTCTTTAAAGTTTTCTATGTATGATATTATGTCATCTGCAAACAGAAATGATTTTACATATTTATTTTTAGTTTGGAATCCTTTTTTTCTTATAAGCTTTCAACTTTTCCCCATTTAGTATGATGTCTACTGTGGATTTGTTATAAATGGTCTTTACTGTGTTGAAATACATTTTTTATTTCTGGTTCATTGAATGTTTTCACCATGATGGAATGTTGAATTTTGTCATATAATTTTTATGTATCTATTGAGATGATCATATGGCTTTTGTCCCTCATTCTGTTGGTGTAATGTGTCATATTGATTGGTTTGTATATGTTCAACCATCCTTGCATCCCTGAGATAAACCACGCTTGATTATAGTAAATGATTTATTTTATGTGCTGTTGAATTTGATTTGTTGGTATTTGGTTGAGAATTTTTGATTCTATGTTCATCAGGAATATTGGCCTTTCTTTTTTTTTTGTTCTCTTCTTGTCTGGTTTTGGTATGATGGTAAATTGGCCCCATAGAATGAATTTGAATGTGTCCTTTTCTCTTTTTTTTTTTTTTTTTTTTAACAGTTTGAGGTACTAGTATTCTTTAGGTGTTCGGTGGAACTCAGCTTTGAGTTAGAGGCCCTGAGTTATTCTTTAACAGAAGATTTTTTATTACCACTTCAATCTAATTACTCATTATGGCTTCATTGAGGTTTTCTATTTCTTAATAGGTTGTATCTGCCAAGGAATTTATCCATTTCTTCCAAGTTTTCCAATTTGTTGGAGTGTAGGTTGTCCATAGTAATCTCTAATAATTCTTTCTTTTTCTGAAGTCTCAGTTCTTTATGTCTCCTTTTTTGTTTCTGATTTTATTTGAGTTCTCTCTCTTTTTCTTAGTCTAATTAGAGCTCTGTTAATTTATTTATCAAAGAAACAACTTTTTGTTTAGCTGATCATCTGTATTTTTTTACTTTTAATTTTATTTATTATTGCTCTGATTCTTATTCCTTTGTTTCTACTAATTTTCAGTTTGTTTGCTCTTTCATTTCCAATTCCTTGAGGTGCCTCTTTAAGTTGTTGGTTTAAACTCTTTATACTTTTTTGATATAAGCATTTATTAGTATAAACATCCTTATTAGTACTGTTTTTGCTGCATCTTATAGATTTGGTATGTGATATTCCATTTTCTTTTGTTTCAATAAATATTTAAACTTTATTCTTAATGTCTTCATTGGCTCATTGGTCAATAAGGAGCATAGTGTTTAATTTCCATGTGTCTGTGTAATTTCCATTGTGGCCAGAGGAGATTCTTGATGTAACTTACATTTTTTGAAGTTTTAGAAACTTGTTTTGTGGCCTAAGATATGACTTATTCTGGGAAATATTCCATGTGCTGATGAAAAAAATTTTTATTCTACAGCAACTGAGTGATATTCTCTGTAAATATCTGTTAGGCCTATTAGATTTCATATGTAGTGTAACCCCCTGTTGCTGTTTTGATTTTCTGACAAGAGGATCTGTCCATTACCAAGAGTGGGTTGCTAAAGTCCTCTATTATTATTATAATGCAGTCTATCTCTCCCTTCAGATATATTAATGTCTGCTTTAGAATGTTGGAAGCTCTGGTGTTGGATGCATATATATTCATAAGTGGTATACCCTCTTTCTGAATGGACTCTTTTATTATTATATAGTGACCTTACTTAAAAAAGTCTTCGATTTACAGTCTATTGTATCAATATCAATATAAGCATGGTTACTTTTGATTTTTTTTTTTCTGGTTTTCATTTCAGTGGAATGCCTTTTTCTATGCCTTCACTTTAGTCTGTGTGTGTCTTCATAGGGTAAAGGGGGTTCCTTAAAACAGCATGTGGTTGTGCCTTGTGTATTTATCTATTCAGCCACTTTATGCCTTCTAATTGAAGATGAGTCCATTTACATTCAATGTTAGTATTGATAAGTAAGGACTTACTACTGTCATTTAGTTGCTTGTTTTCTGGTTGTTTTGAGATCCCTCTTCCTTTCTCCTTTTCTTACTCTCTTTCTTTGTGGATAAGTGATTATCACTGGAATTATGTTTTAGTTCATTGCTTTTTGTTTTTAGTGAATCTAAAAATAGGATTTTGTGCTGTGGTTATTATTAGACATATAAAAATATTTCATAGATATAACAAGCAATATTAAAGAGACAATGACTTACCTCAAATCACAAATAAAAGCAAAAAAATGTTGGCAAAACAACCTTCATTACAGTTTTGTAAATTCTTCACTTTACGGAAATAAAATGGTATTTTTAAAGACAAAAAAAAAAAAAGAAAAAAGAAAAGAAAGAGGGGGCATGCCCAAGATGGCCGAATAGGAGTAGCTCCAGCCTCCAGCTCCCAGCGTGATCGACACAGAAAATGGGCGATTTCTGCATTTTCAACTGAGGTACTGGGTTCATCTCACTGGGGAGTGCCGGAAAATCAGTGCATGTCAGCTGGTGCCACCCGACCAGTGACACCTGAAGCAGGGCGAGGCATGGCCTCACCTGGGAAGCACAAGGGGGAAGGGAATTGCTTTTCCTAGCCAAAGGAAATTGAGATACACAACGCATGGAAAATCGGGTAACTCCCACCCTAATACTGTGCTTTACCAAGGGTCTTAGCAAATGGCACACCAGGAGATGATATCCCACACCTGGCCCAGAGGGTCTCATGCCCATGGAGCCTCCCTCATTGCTGGCACAGCAGTCTGAGATCTAACTGGAAGGCGGCAGTGAGGCTGGGGGAGGGGTGCCCACCATTGCTGAGGCTTAAGTAGGTAAACAAAGCCACTGGGAAGCTCAAATTGGGTGGAGCCCACCACAGCTCAAGGAGGCCATTCTGCTTCTGTAGACTCCTCCTCTGGGGATAGGGCATAGCTAAACAAAAAGCAGCAAAAACCTCGGCAGAGGTAAATGCCCCTGTCTGACAGCTTTGAAGAGAGCAGTGGATCTCCCAGCATGGAGGTTGATATCTGAGAATGGACAGACTGCCTCCTTAAGTGGGTCCCTGACCCCTGAGTAGCCTAACTGGGAGACATCCCGCACTAGGTGCAGACTGACATCTCACACCTCACACAACTGGGTACACCTCTGAGATGAAGCTTCCAGAGCAAGAATCAGACAGCAACACTCGCTGTTCAACAATATTCTATCTTCTGCAGTCTCCGCTGCTGATACCCAGTCAAACAGCATCTGGCGTGGACCTCAAGCAAACTTCAACAGACCTACAGCTGAGGGTACTGACTGTTAGAAGGAAAACTAACAAACAGAAAGGACACCCACACCAAAACCCCATCACTACATCACCATCATCAAAGATCAAAGACAGATAAAACCACAAAGATGGGGAAAAAGCAGTGCAGAAAAGCTGGAAATTCAAAAAATCAGAGCGCATATCCTTCTCCAAAGGAACGCAGCTCATCGCCAGCAACAGAACAAAGTTGGAGGGAGAATGACTTAGACGAGTTGAGAGAAGAAGGGTTCAGTCAATCAAACTTCTCAGAGCTAAAGGATGAACTACATAGCCAGCGCAAAGAAACTAAAAACCTTGAAAAAAGAATGGATGAATGGATAACTAGAATAATCAATGCAAAGAAGACCTTAAAAGAACTGATAGAGATGAAAACCATAACACGAGAACTATGTGACAAATGCAGAAGCTTCAGTAACCGACTGGATCAACTGGAAGAAAGACTATCAGTGGTTGAAAATCGAATGAAATGAAGCGAGAAGTGTAGAGAAAAAAGAGTAAAAAGAGATGAACAAAGTCTCCAAGAAATGTGATATTATGTGAAAAGACCAAATCTACGTCTGATTGGTGTGCCTGAAATTGACGGGGAAATGGAACCAAGTTGGAAAACACTCTGCAGGATATCATCCAGAAGAACTTACCCAACCTAGTAAGGCAGGCCAACATTCAAATTCAGGAAATACAGAGAATGCTACCAAGATACTCCTCAAGAAGAGCAACTCCAAGACACATAACTGTCAGATTCACCAAAGTTGAAATGAAGGAAAAAATGTTAAGGACAGACAGAGAGAAAGGTCGGGTTACACACAAAGGGAAGCCCATCAGACTAACAGCAGATCTCT
>NW_012100788.1:0-7313 GCF_000951045.1 Mandrillus leucophaeus | reverse complement strand
GGTTTTTTTTTTTTTTTTTTTTTTAAACACTTTGAAAATGTCCTTTTTTCCCCTGTGGCTTTTTTGGTTACTATTAAGAAATTTGTTGCCAGATGAATTGAATATCTTTTATATGTTATTTGCTACTTTTCTCTTGCTGCATATAGGATCTTCTTTTTGTTCTTGCCTTTGAGAGTTTGATTGTTATTTGCTTTTGTGGTTGTCTTATTTGGGTTGAATCTGTTGTTATCAGACCTTCCTGTATCTGGATATTTATATATTGCTCAAATTTTGGAAAATTTTTTGTTATTACTCTTTTAAATAAGCTTTCCACCCCTTGCTCTTGCTCAGTTCCCTCTTGAACACCAATAATTCTTGGATTTGATCATTTGAAATAATTTTCTATACCATGTAGTTGATTTTCATTCCTTCTTATTCTTTTTTTGTTTTTTGTCCTCTAAATGTGTTCTTGCAAATGGGCAGTCTTCAAGCTCACTGATTCTTTCCTCTGTTTGATCCATTCTACTGTTTTGAGCCTCTAATGACTTTGGATCAGCAAATGTGTTTCTCATTTCCAACATATCTTTTTATTATTTATGTCAGTTTCTTAGTCAAATTTTTCTGATAAATTTCTAAATTACTTTTTATTGTTATCTTGGAGATCAATAAGTTTCCTTAAAACTGCTACTTTGAACTCTTGGTCAGAGCTCACAAATTGCTATCTTATTTTGGTCAGTCACTGGATTTTTGCTTTGTCCTTTGGGTAAGGTTATGGTTCCATTTGCTGTTGTTTAATGTGGTTATAAATCTATGTCTTTGCATTGAAGTATTTATTTTTTATTCCACTTTTCTGTATCCAGTTTGTTCTGGTTTTTACCCGATATATTTGCATAACTTTTACTGTTTGCTTTAGGTTTACTGCTAGGTTGCTGTCTCCTTTTCGGCTCTAGGTGGCACCCTAACCCCAGGTTTGTCTCAGCTCTAGTAAGTGGTCAGAACACTACCTGTTCCAAATGTGGAAGATCCTAAAGGGATTATCCCAGCAGAGAGGGAAAGCTGGCTGGATTTTTCCATGGGGACCCAGAGAATGTATCTCCAGCCACTCTCATTTGGTATCTTTTAGGCTGACTTACAGAGCTGAATTTCCTAGCTAAGGATGCTAGTGCTTCTTCTTTCCTTTGTCTCTGCCTGTCCTCAGGGATAGTTCTCCCTCTGGAAGTTGTGATAGTACCTATGAATTAAGGCACAAAAAGGTTTGTTGTTGTTGTTGTTGTTGTTTTGGTTTTTTTTTGTTTGTTTTTTTTATTTTTATTTTTGCCAAGGGAACCAAGAAGGTGAAAAGGATGGTTGACCAGCTCAATTTTACTTTTTCCAGTGTACAAATCATGAGTTGAGGGGAGTTTTTCATTTTGGTTGGTGCCTGGAAGAATGGAGAGGAGGGCATTGTGGATGTGAATTTCCAGATCTCCTACATTTGCTCAGAGTTTTTCCACTTCTCTGTGACCCTGATAACTGTCCATCCTTATACTTGAACTCTGGGTTGTTGCTGGTGAAGATCTTGGTGCTATATATTTGTTTTTTTGTTTTCATTTTTTGTGGGTGAAAGAGAAACAAACCTGCTTCTTCACTGCTATGTTAGAATTGAAACTCTATAATTATTTTTGACATCTTGTGTCAAAACTTTAACTTGTTTAAGATTTCCCTGGATATTATTAGCCTTTAGAATTTTTGCATGTATTTCAGAATCTGCTAATTTTTATACATAATTTGTTTATAGTCTACCATCTTGCCATTTGATTTTTTAAAATTTTTAATTTTAATTAATGTGGGTAAATAATATATTCATATGTTTATAAGATATATGAGATGTTTAGACACTGGCAAGCAATGCATAATAATCACATCATGGAAGATGGGGTATTTATCTCTTCAAGTATTTATTCTTTGTGTTACAAACAATTCAGTTACACTATTTTAGTTATTTTTACATATACAATTAAATTATTATTGATTATCGTCACCCAGTTGTGCTATCAAATACTAGGGTGTATTCATTCATTTTAACTATTTTTTGTACCCATTAACCATTTCCACCTCCCACTCACTGCCCCACTACCCTTCGAAGCCTCTGACAACCATGACTGTACTCTCTATATCCATGGGTTCAATTGCTTTGATTTTGAGATTTCACAAAAAAAAAGTGACAACATGTGATGTTTGTCTTTCTGTGCCTGGCTTATTTCACTTAACATAATAAACTCCAGTTTCATCTGTATATGGCAAATAACTGAATTTTATTTTCTAATGGCTGAATAGTACTCCGTTGTGTATATGTGCAACATTTTCTTTTTCTTTTTTTAAATTTTACTTTAAGTTCTAGGATACAAGTGCACAATGTGTAGGTTTGTTACATAGGTATTGCGTGCCATGGTAGTTTGCTGCACCTATTAGCCCATCATCTAAGTTTTAAGCCCCACATGAGTTAGCTATTTCTCTTAATGACTTCCCTCCCCTCACCTCCCATCCCCAGACTGGCCCCGGTGTGTATTGTTTCCCTCCCTGTGTCCATGTGTTCTCATTGTTCAACTCCCACTTATGAGTGAGAACATGTAGTGTTTGGCTTTCTGTTCCTGTGTTAGTTTGCTGAGGATAATGGCTTCCAGATTCATCCATGTCCCTGCAAAGCTCATGATCGCATTCCTTTTTATGACTGCGTAGTATTTCATATTTTCTTTATCCAGTCTAGAATTGATGGGAATTTGGATTGGTTCCATGTGTTTGCTATTGTAAATAGTGCTGCAATAAACATGCGTATCCATGTGTCTTTATAGTACAATGATTTATATTCCTTTGGATATATACCCAGTAATGAGATCATTGGGTCAAATGGTATTTCTGGTTCTAGATCCTTGATGAGTTGCCACATTGTCTTCCACAATGGTTGAACTAATTTACGTTTCCATCAACAGTGTAAAAGAGTTCCTCTTTATCCACAGCCTCACCAGCATCTATTGCTTCTTGACTTTTTAATAATTGCCATTCCGACTGGCGTTGAGACGGTATCTCATTGTGGTTTTGATTTGCATTTCTCTGATGATCAGTGATGTTGAGCTTTTTTTCATATATTTGGGGGTCACATAAATGTTTTCTTTTGAGAAGTGTCTGTTTATATCCTTTGTCAACTTTTTGACGAGATTTTTTTTTTCTTGAAAATATAAGTTCCTTGCAGATTCTGGATATTAGATCTTTGTCAGATGGGTGGATTGCAAATATTTTCTCCCATTCTGTAGGTTGCCCGTTCACTCTGATGATAGTTTCTTTGCTGTGCAGAAGCTCTGTAGTAGAATTAGATCTCATTTATCATTTTTGTCTTTTGTTGAATTTGCTTTTGGCATTTTCATCATGAAGTCTTTGCCCATGCCTATTTCCTAAATGGTATTGCCTAGGTTTTCTTCTAGGGTTTTATGGTTTGGGGTTTTACATTGAAGTCTTTAATCCATGGATGTCTTGTCTCAACGTTCCTATTCAACATAGTATTGGAAGTTCTGGCCAGGACAATCAGACAAGAGAAAGAAAGAAAGGGTATTCAAATAGGAAGAGAGGAAGTCAAATTGTCTCTTTTTGCAGATGACATTATCATATATTTAGAAAATCCCATCATCTCAGCCCCAAAACTCTTTAAGCTTATAAGCAACTTCAGCAAAGTCTCAGGGTACAAAATCGATGTGCAAAAATCACAAGCATTCTTAGACACCAACAAAAGGCAAGCAGAGAGTCAATCACGAATGAACTCCAACAGAGACAATTTGACTTCCTCTCTTCCTATTTGAATACTCTTTCTCATCATCTCAGCCCCAAAACTCCTTGAGCTAACAAGCAACTTCAACAAAGTCTCAGGATACAAAATTGATGTGCAAAAATCACAAGCATTCTTAGACACCAACAATAGGCTAGCAGAGAGCCAAATCATGAATGAACTCCCATTCACAATTGCTACAAAGAAAATAAAATACCTAGGAATACAGCTAACAAGGGATGTGAAGGAAGTCTTCATGGAGAACTACAAACCACTGCTCCAGGAAATAGAAGACACCAACAAATGGAAAACATTCCATCCTCATGGATAGGAAGAATCAATATTATGAAAATGGCTATACTGCTCAAAGTCATTTATAGATTCAATGCTATTCCCATCAAACTATCATTGACATTCTTCACAGAATTAGAAAAATATGCTTTAAATTTTATATGGAACCAAAAAGGAGCCCATATAGCCAAGACAATCCTAAACAAAAAGAACAAAGCTGAAGACATCATGCTACCTGACTTCAAACTATACTACAAGGCTACAGTAACCAAAACAGCATGGTACTGGTACCAAAGCAGACATATAGACCAATGGAACAGAACACAGATCTCAGAAGTAACACTACATATCTACAACCATCTGATCTTTGAGAAATCTGACAAAAACAAGCAATGGGGAAAGCATTCCGTATTTAATAAATGGTGCTGGGAAAACTGGCTAGCCATATGCAGAAAACTGAAACTGGACCCCTTCCTTACACCATAAACATTTCCTTTGTGCATTAGTCTATTAAGAGACACTTAGATTGTTTCCAACTTTTGGCTATTGTTAACAGAACTACAACAAATATGGGAGTGCAGATATTTCTTTGACATATTGGTTTTCATACTTTGGGTATATACCCAGCAGTGGTATTCCTGGATTGCATGGTAGTTCTATTTTTAGATTTTTTTTTTTTTTTTTGAGGATTCTCCAAACTGTTCTCCATAGTGGCTGTACTAATTTAGATTTCCACCAACAGTGTACGAGGGTTCCCTTTTCTCTACATTCTTCCCAGTGTTGCCTATCTTTTTGATATACTATTTTAACTGGAGTGAGTTGATATCTTATTGTAGTTTTGGTTTGCATTTATCTGATCGTAAATGGCGTTGAGCACCTTTTCATATGCCTGTTGTCATTTCTATGGGCAGTTTTTGATTGAATTATTAAATGTTTTCCTATAGAGTTGTTTGAGCTCCATGTATGTTCTGGTTATTAATCCCTTGTTATATGGGTAGTTTGCAAATATTTTCTTCCATTCTGTGGGCTATCTCTTCATGTATCATTTGCTTTGCAAAAGCCCTTTAACATGATGTGATCCAATTTGTTGATGTTTGCTTTTCTTGCCTGTGCTTGTGGTGCGTTGCTTGATAAATCTTTGCCCAGAGTTATGTTCTGGAGATTTTCCTGAACATTTTCTTGTAGCAGTTTTATAAACTGAAGTGTTAGACTTAAGTCTTTGATTATTTTGATCTAGTTTTTGTATATGGTGAAAGATAGAGGTCTAGTTTTATTCTTCTGCACATGGGTATCCCATTTTTCTTCACCATTTATTGAAAAACAATAAACATACACTGTCTTTTCCCCAGTGTATGTTTTTGGCACCTTTATTAAAAGTGAATTTGCTGTAGGTGTATGGATTTATTTCTTGGTTCTCTGTTCTGTTCCATTGGTTTGTCTGTTTTTATGCCAGTACCTTGCTGTTTTGGTTACTATAGCTCTGTAGTATAATTTGAAGTCAGGTAATGTGACTACTCCAGTTTAATTATTTTTGCTTAGGATAGCTTTGGCTATGCTGTGTTTTTGTAGTTCCATATAAATTTGAGAAAGTTTTTTATTTCTCTGAAGAATGTCTTTGGTATTTTGATGAGAATTGCATTGAATCTGGAGATTGCTGTAAGTAGTATGGACATTTTAAAAATATTGATTCTTCCATTCCATAAACATGAAATGTATTTCAATTTCTTTCATCAGTGTTTGATAGCTCTTATTATAGAGATTTTTCACTTTTTTGGTTAGGTTAATTTAATTTTTTGTGTGGCCATTGTATTAATAAATGAGATTGATTTTTAATTTTTTCTCATTGCTTACTGTGGCATATGAAAATGTGACTGATTTATGTATGTTGATATTGTATCCTGCCAGTTTACAGATTTTGTTTATCAATTTTAATAGTTTTTTTGTGAAGTCCTTATTTTTTTTCCATATATAAGATCATATTACATGTAAACAAGGATAATTTGACTTATTTTTTTCAATTGTGAATGTCCTTTATGTCTTTATCTTGTCTGATTCCTCTAGTTAGAATTTCCAGTATTATGTTGAGTAACAGTGATGAAAGTGGGCATCATTGTCTTGTTGCAGATCTTAGAGGAAAGACTTTCAGTTTTTTCCTATTCAGTATGGTACTCACTGTGGGTCTTTCATATATAGCTCTTATTATGTTGACGTATGTACCAGGTTTTTTGAGAGTTCTTTTCCAATCATGAAGGGAAGTTAAATTTTATCAAATGCTTTTTTAGCCTTAATTAAATACTTATATGGTTTTATCCTTCGTTCTGTTGATATGGTGTATCACATTGATTGACTTGCATATGTTGAAGCATTTTTGCATCCCAGAAATGAATCCCACTTGGCCATGTTGTATATTCTATATAACGTATTGTTGAATTTAGTTTGTCAGTGTTTTGTTGAAGATTTTTGCATCAATATTCATCAGTGATATTGACCCATAGTTTTTTTTTTTTTTCTTTTGATGTGACTTTGGTTTTGGTATTAGGGTAATAGTGGCTTTGTAGAATGAGTTTGAAAGTATAACCTCCTCCTCTATTTTACAGAATAGTTTGAGTTTAACTGGTATTAGTTCTTTAAATTTTTGGTAAAATTCAGTAGTGAAGCCATTGGGTTCCAGGCTTTTCTTTACTGGGAGACTTTTTATTACAGCTTTAATCTCATTACTTGTTAGTGATCTGCTCAGGATTTTTATTTCTTTCTGGTTCTATCTTGGTAGGTTGAATGTGGCTGGGAATTTTTCCATTGATTCTAGATTTCCCAATTTATTGTCGTATAGTTGCCCATAGTAGCCACTTATAATCCTTTGAAATTCCATGGTATCTGCCATTATATCTTCTTTACTATTTTGTTTTTGATTATTTGTATTAGCTCTCTTTTTTGTCTTGATTAGGCAAAACATTGGTCTATTTCGTTTAACTTTTCAAAAAACCAACCTTTGTTGCACTGATCTTTTGTTGTTGTTTTTTTTTTTTCCACTTAGCACTGAATTTTATTTTTTTATTTTATTACTATTATTATTACTATTATTATTATACTTTAAGTTCTAGGGTACAGGTGCATAACGTGCAGGTTTGTTACATAGGTATACTTGTGCCATGTTGCTGTGCTGCACCTTTCAACTCGTCAGCACCCATCAACTTGTCATTTACATCAGGTATAACTCCCAATGCAATCCCTCCCCCCTCCCCCCTCG
>NW_012100787.1:0-1614 GCF_000951045.1 Mandrillus leucophaeus | reverse complement strand
TTTCACCATGTTGGCCAGGCTGGTCTCGAACTCCTGACCTCAGGTGATCCACCCACCTCGGCCTCCCAAAGTGCTGGGATTACAGGCATGAGCCACATTGCCCGGTCAACTCTGTGATTTTTAAAGCAAGTTACTTGATCTCCCTTTGTCTTTAATTTTCTCATCTGTAAAACACAGATAATAGAGTGTTTTCAGAATTAAATAAAATTATATAATAAAATGCTTAGCATATAATAGGGATTTTAAAATATACGTTGCCATCCAATTATTTTTCCTTTTAAAAAATGTTAACATCACCCTGCCTTGACCATTGTTGAAACAAGCATCAATATGTTGCTACCATTAACTTTGCATGGTGGCATGCACCTGTTCTCCCACCTACTCTGGAGGCTGAAGCAGAAGGATCCTTTGAGCCTATCAGGTCAAGGCTGTACTGCATTACGACTGTCTCTGTGAATAGCCATTGTGCCCCAGCCTGGACAACACAGCAAGACCTCATTTAAAAAAAAAAAAAAAAAAAAAAGCAACCTTAGGCCGGGCGCTGTGGCTTAGGCCTGTAATCCCAGCACTTTGGGAGGCCAAGGTGGGTGGATCACTTGAGGTCAGCAATTCGAGACCAGCCTGGTCAACGTGGTGAAACACTCTCTCTACCGAAAATACAAAAATTAGTCAGGCATGCTGGCAGGTGCCCGTAATGTCAACTACTTGGGAGGATGAGACAGGAGAATCATTTAAACCTGGGAGGCAGAAGTTGCAGTGAGCCGAGATCACACCACTGCACTCCAGCCTGGGCAACAGAGTGAGACACCGTCTCAAAAAGAAAAAAAAAAAGCCAACTTATTATCAATAAGCATATGAAAAGATACTCAATATCACTAGTCAACCTACTAGAATGGCTGTAACTGGAAAAAGAAAAAAAAAAGGAAAACAACAAGTGGTGGCAAGGATGTAGAAAAAATGGAACCCTGATACTTTGCTGCTAGAGGAATGTAAAATGGTACAGTCACTTTGGAAGACATTTTAGTGTTTCTTCAGAAAATTAAATATGGAATTACAACAACCCAGCAATTCCACTCCTAGATATATACCCAAAAGAACTGAAAATAGGAGTACACTAATACTCATAGCAGCATTGTTTATAATAGCCAAAAGGTGAAAACAATGCAGTATTCATCAATGAATGAATATACAAAATGTGGTACATTAAATATGATTCAGTCATAAAAATGATACATTCTACAACATGTATGAACCTTGAAAACATTACGCTAAGTGAAATAAGTCAGACACAAAAGGCTAAATATTACAAGATTCCACTTAAATGAAAGATCTAGAAAAGGTAAATTCACAGAGACAAAAAATAGAGGCTGGGCACAGGGGCTCACGCTTGTAATCCCAACACTTTGGGAGGCCAAGGCGGGTGGATTGAGACCATCCTGGCCAACATGGTGAAACCCTGTCTCTACTAAAAATACAAAAATTAGCTGGGCGTGGTGGCACATGCCTGTAGTCCCAGCTGCTAGGGTGGCTGAGGCAGAATTGCTTGAACCCGGAAGTCAGAGGTTGCAGTGAGCTGAGATTGCGCCACTACATTCCAGCCTCCATCTCAAAAAA
>NW_012100786.1:0-1893 GCF_000951045.1 Mandrillus leucophaeus | reverse complement strand
TGTGTTCTATAATGGGGAAAACATGTCATTATACATTTCTGTAAACCCATAAAATGTACAATGCTAAGAGTGAACTTTAGTGTAAACTATGGACATTGGTGTTATTACGTGTTGATGTAGGTTCATTTGTACCAAATGTACCACTTTGGTAAGGATGTTGATGGTAAGAGAGACTATGCACATGTAGAGGCAGGGGCAATATGAGAAATCTTAAAACCTTCTTTTAAATTTTACTGAAAATCCAAAACTGCCCTAAAAATGTAAACTTTTTAAAAAGGAAAACTAGAGTCCCAATTAATATAAAGTAAAAACTAACAGAATTGAAGGCAGAAGTAAATCATTCAAAAATAACAGATGAAGACTTCAATACCCCATTTCCAATAATGGATAGGACAGCTAGGCAGAGCATCAACAAAGAAACAGAAGACCTGAACAATATTACAACCAACTGTAACTAACAGACATCTACAGAATAGTCACCCAACAACAGAACATATATTCTTTAGTATACATGGAAAACTCTCTGAAATGGAACATATAGTAGGCTTAGGACAAACCTCAATAAACTTAAATTAAGATAATACAAAGTATATTCTCCAACCACAATGGAATGAGACAATAAAAATCAATAAGAAATTTGGGAAATTCAAAATAGGTGGAAATTCAACAACACACTCTTAAATGATTAAATGCATCAAGGAAAAAATAGAAGAAAAATTAGAAAATACTTTGAGGTGAGTGAAAGTGAAGACTTGGCGTATTAAATATATGGGATCCAATTAAAGCAATGCTTAGATGAAAAATCTTACCTAATACCTATATTAATACAGAAGAAAGATCGTAACTAAACCTTCCACCTCACGGAGAAAGATTAAACTAAAATTAAAGAAGCCAAATGAAGGAAATAATAAAAATTCAAAAATAAAAATTGAAAAATCAATTTAAAAAATCAAGTGAAAAAAATATTTTTTTTATTATTATGATTATATTTTGAGATGGAGTCTCAGTCTGTTGCCCAGGCTGGAGTACAGTGGCACAATCTCCGCTCACTGCAAGCTCCACCTCCCAAGTTCAAGCGATTCCCCTGCCTCAGTCTCCCTAGTAGCTGGGACTACAGGCACATGCCACCATGCCCGGCTAACTTTTTGTATTTTTTTAGTAGAGATGGGGTTTCACCATTTTAGCCAGGATGGTCTCGATCTCCTGACCTCATGATCCACCCGCCTCAGCTCCCAAAGTACTGGGATTACAGGCGTGAGCCACCACGCCGAGCCGAAAAAACTAGTTAAGAAAATCAAGGTAATTGAAAAAAACTTAGCAACAGTGAACAAGAAAAAAGAGAACCCAAATTACTAGAGTCAAAATGAAAGATAGTACTATCAACTTTACAGATATAAAAAGTGATTACAAGATTAATATTAACAGTTCTATGACAATAAATTAGATAACAGGGATGACATTGAACAATTCATCTACCAACTACCAAAACTGATGCAAGAAGAAATAACCTAATTGGACCTGTAACAAGTAAAGGAACTGAACTAGTAAAAAACTGCCCCAAAAGTAAAGCTCAGGTCAGATGGTTTCACAGTTGAATTCTATCAAACATTTAAAAAATAATTACTATCAATTTTCTCAGACAATTCAGAAAAATAGAAGATGAAATACTTTCCGAATAATCTTATGAGCCCAGAATTACCCTGACAGAAAGCCAAATAAAGAGATAAGATGAACTAAAAATGAATACCTGTTATGAATTTGGATATAAATACTAAACAAAATATTAGCAGACTGAATCAAGCAACATGTTAAAATGTCATACACCAGGACCAAGTGGAATTTATCTCATGGGTGCAAGGTTTGTTATCCAAAAATTCTGTTAATGTAAGAAAA
>NW_012100785.1:0-1208 GCF_000951045.1 Mandrillus leucophaeus | reverse complement strand
CCACTACACCCGGCTAATTTTTTTGTATTTTTAGTAGAGACGGGGTTTCACCGTGTTAGCCAGGATGGTCTCAATCTCCTGACCTCGTGATCCGCCCATCTTGGCCTCCCAAAGTACTGGGATTACAGGCGTGAGCCACCGCACCCGGCTATATGTGTTATTTCATCTCATACCTACAATAACCCTTAAAGGTAGATACTACTGTATTATTATCTTCATTGTACAGACTAAGGAACTGAGCCTTGGCGAGGATAAGTAACTTGCCCAGGATCTCAAAGCATAGAATTAACACTGCTGGGGTTCAAACCCAGGCTTTCTGACTCCAGAGCCTAACAGTTCATCATGCTGTATGTTCTGTACATTCTCTAAGTGCTTAGATTCTAAAATATGAGCCAGTTGCTTGGGAAGAGTAAGCAACTGCAAAAGTGGAGTTTATAAACATAACTGAAATATTGACAAATGAATGTCATAATTTCCCTATTTTAGAAGCCTTTACTGGTTGCTCGTAACAGAGTGTGGCACATAGTAGGTGCTCAAAAGTACTTGCTGAATGAATGAATGGAAGGGACAGGTTGCATCAGCACACTATTTAGGCAGCTGACAGATCCAAACTCAAGTTTTCACACAAAAATTGCAGACTGAATTGATCTGATTTTTCAGACCAGCTTATATTCTGACATAATGCAAATCACTAACTCTCAGAGCTATAAATCATCTTATTATTTACAGCAGATAGTTCTTGAGCATGTGTTATGAACAGCACACTAGTCTGGTAGTGGAAGGATTATTTTAAAAAACCTTAAGATGCCAGGTGCGGTGACTTACGCCTGTAATCCCAACACTTTGGGAGGCCAAGGCGGGCAGATCACCTGAGGTCAGGAGTTCAAGACCAGCCTGGCCAACATGGTGAAACCCTGTCTCTACTAAAAATACAAAAATTAGCTGGGCATGATAGTGCATGCCTGTAATTCCAGCTACTTGGGAGACTGAGGAAGGGGAATCGCTTGAATCCAGGAGGCGGAGGTTGCAGTGAGCCGAGATCGCACCATTGTACTCCAGCCTGGGTGTCACAGTGAGACTCTGTCTCAAAAAAAAAAAAAAAAAAAAAACCAAAGGACATAGCTTATGGCCTCAATATCTAGCTGGGAAATGAAACGCAAATATATGAAACAACTAGACTGCAGAATTTTTTCATATAACAAATGTAA
>NW_012100784.1:0-1072 GCF_000951045.1 Mandrillus leucophaeus | reverse complement strand
ATGATTTCACAGAACACAAAGAAGTTTCTCATAAAGCTTCTTTCTCTTTGATATCGGAGGATATTTCCTTTAGCCCTCTAGTCTTCAAAGGGTTCCGAAATATCTGTTCTCAGATTCCACAGAAATACGGCTAGCAAAGTGATCCTCAAAATACAGATGTAACTCTGTGAGATGAACTAACGGAACCCTAAGCAGTTTCTCAGAAAGCTTCTTTCCAGATTTCTTCTGAGGATATTTCCTTTTTCACCTCAGCCCTCTGTGGGCTTCCAAATATCACCTTGCCAATTCCACAAGAACTGTCTTAGCAAAAGACTTCTTGAGGAGAAAGCTGTAAATCTGTGAGGTAATTTCACAGAACACAAAGAGGTTTCTCAGAAAGCTTCTTTCTTTTTCTTATCGGAGGATATTTCCTTTGGCCCTGTAGTCTTCAATGGGATCCAAAATATGTGTTCAGAGACTCCACAGAAAGAAGGCTAGCAAAGAGATCCACGAAATACAGATGTAATTCTGTGAAGTGAATTAACAGAACCCTAAGCAGTTTCTCAGAAATCTTCTTTCCAGATTTCATCTGAGTATATTTTCTTTTTCACCATAGCCCTCTATGGGCTTCCAAATATCACTTTGCCAATTCCAGAAGAACTGTCTTAACAAAAGATTTCTTAAGGGAAAGCTGCAACTCTGTGTGGAGATTTCACGGACACAAAGAAGTCTCTCAGAAAGCTTCTTTCTCTTTGTTATCGGAGGATATTTCCTCTGACCCTATAGTCTTCAATGGGATCCGAAATGTCTGTTCTCAGATTGCTCAGAAATAAGGCTAGCAAAGAGATCATCGAAATACAGATGTAACTCTGTGAGTGAAAGTCACACATCACAGAGCAGTTTCTCAGAAATCTTCTTTCCAGATTTCATCTGAGGATATTTTCTTTTTGACCATTGCCCACTATGGGCTTCCAAATATCACTTTGACAATTCCACAAGAACTGTTTTAGCGAAAGGCTTGCTAAGGGGAAAGCTGTACCTCTGTGAGATGATTTCACAGAACACAAAGAAGTTTCTCAGAAAGCTTCTTTCT
>NW_012100783.1:0-1138 GCF_000951045.1 Mandrillus leucophaeus | reverse complement strand
TTTTTTTCCACTTCCTACTAGTTACTGTTTTCACTTAGAACAAGTTGTTTGTTTTTATTTGAGATGGAGTCTTGTTCTGTCGCCCAGGCTGGAGTGCAGTAGTGCAATCTCAGCTCACCGTAACCTCCGCCTCCTGGGTTCAAGTGATTCTTCCGGCCTCAGCCTCTTGAGTAGCTGGGACTACAGGTGTGTACCACTATGCCCAGCTAATTTTTTTGTATTTTTAGTAGAGAGGGGATTTCACCATGTTGGCCAGCCTGATCTCGAACTCCTGGCCTCAAGTGATCCACCCGCCTCAGTCTCTGTAAGTGCTAGAATTATAAGCATGAGCCACTGCACCTGGCCGGGAACAAATTATTAGATAGATGTATACCTAAAAGAAATTGTACTACTTCAACTAATTAAATAAAATCCTACTAAATATGTCAGCATTTGAAATTCCACAGCTTCCTTTGGCTGGCCTATCACAACACTGTTTCTTTTTTCTGCCAACTTGAATTTGTTTTGCTTTGTCTGCGAACATTCCCTTAGTACTGTGTTCTGTGGGAGAAAAGAAAGAGAAAGAGAAAATGCCTTATATTTGTATCTTCCCTGGCTTACAGCATGTTCCTGATAGTCAGGGACAGTGTCTTCCTTCTGTTCTCCATAGCTGCTAACACAGAACAGATACTTGTTAAATACCTCTAAATGAATAACAACTTTATAAATACTTTGAAGAAAAGATTATCTTCTCTTTTAAATGTTACACAGTTCTGGCCAGGTGTGGTGGCTCACGCCTGTAATCCCAGCACTTTGGGAGGCTGAGGTGGGTGAATCACCTGAGGTCAAGAGTTCGAGACCAGCCTGGCCAACATGGTGAAACCCCGTCTCTACTAAAAATATAAAAAGTTAGCCAGGTGTGGTGGCGCATGCCTGTAATCCCAGCTACTCGGAAGGCTGAGACGAGAATTGCTTGAACCTGGGAGGTGTTGCTTGAACCTGGGAGGCAGAGGTTGCAGTGAGCCAAGATCGTGCCACTGTACTCCAGCCTGGGCAACAAGAGTGAAACTCCATCTCAAAAAAAAAAAAAAAAAAATTACACAGTTCCTTCCTTGAATCTTTTAATGTTAATATTGGAGGCTCAATACACACATTGTGA
>NW_012100782.1:0-2072 GCF_000951045.1 Mandrillus leucophaeus | reverse complement strand
AGGCATCTGCTGGGGGTCTTGGAACATATACCCTTCAGGTAAGGGGGGACTTCTGTATGTTTATGCTGTGGTTAATCTAGTTTGCTGTTACTTGCTGAAACTTTAACTCTGAGTTTGCTGACTTCAGGATTGACTTCAGGATTCTGGGGAGAGAAAGGAATCTTTTTTTTTTTTTAATTTATTTTTTTTTTTTGAGACGGAGCGCGCTCTGTTGCCTAGGCTGGAGTGCGGTGGTGCAATCTCGGCTCGCTGCAAGCTCCGCCTCCCGGGTTCACGCCATTCTCCCGCCTCAGCCTCCCGAGTAGCTGCGACTACAGGTGCCCGCCACCACACCTGGCTAATTTTTTCTATTTTTAGTGGAGACGGGGTTTCACCGTGTTAGCCAGGATGGTCTGGATCTCCTGACCTCGTGATCCGCCCGCCTCGGCCTCCCAAAGTGCTGGGATTACAAGCCTGAGCCACCGCCCCCGGCCTAGGGATCTTTTCTTTTTCTTTTCTTTTTTCTTTTTTAGACGGAATCTCCCTCTATCTCCCAGGCTGGAGTACAGTGGCACGATGGGCTCACTGCAAACTCCGCCTCCCGGGTTCACGCCATTCTCCTGCCTCAGCCTCCGGAGTTAGCTGGGACTACAGGCGCCTGCCACTGCGCCCGGCTAGTTTTTTTGTATTTTTCAGTAGAGACGGGGTTTCACCGTGTTAGCCCCGATGGTCTAGATCTCCTGACCTCCTGATCCACCCACCTCGGCCTCCCAAAGTGCTGGGATTACAGGCCTGAGCCACCGCGCCCAGCCGGAATCTTCATGATATGTTGATCATCTCAGTTTACAGAGTCTCAGAACAGCATGCTACCTTATAATAAAAGTGGTACAATTACATGAAGTTTTTTTTATGCCTTTTTTCTTAGAAATTTGCGAACAAGCAAGATTGGGAATGATATAACTTGACAGTGGTCAAAGCCAACAGCTGTAGTAGGAGGGAATTAATATACAATTATCTAAGGCTACTGAGAACCCAGAGGCATTGATTAATGACATTTGGGAGAACAGAATGGAGGTTGGCTTTGCCATTAAATGACAACAGGACAGGGTACAAAGTTGATCCATTAACTAAAAGTTTTGTAATTGTTACCCAATTACAGACTTATATAAATGCATATTACATTTTTATAAGTCCTTTATTTTGAGTTATTATGTAGATAGGGCAAATTAGGATGAGCACATTATTATCCTTATATTGAAATAATTTTTTTCTACTATGAGGTTTGAGAAATAATATCTAAGCCTAAAGCACAGGATTTTTTTTTTCTTTTTCTTAACAGTATTTGCATTCCACTTTCAATGTTAAAAAGTAAACTTTCTTGTTGTTTCTTAAAACATTTTAAAAAATGATGGGTTATGCTATTAAGCATTTTAACCAAGTTTAGGCTACACAAAGCATACAGAAATATTTTTTAAACCTACATAGAAGATTATGGTAACAGATATGACAGCAATATTGAAATTTAATCACCTAAACTGATGCTATGCAATAAATAGTCACCAGTCATATGTGTTATATTAATTAAAATTAAATAACATTAAAAATCTACTTCCTCAGTTGCACTAGCCACATTTCAAGGGCTCATTAGCTGGTGGCTACTGTGTTGGACAGAGCATATATATGACATTTTCGTCATCGCAGAATGTTCTTTTAGACAGCACTGGTTTAGAAAACTTGAGTTTGTGAGGCTTTACTTTTTAAAAAAAATATACAGTGTATCCTGTCTCCATCCTTATTAGTTGTTGACCTAGAATTGGTTGGTCACCTTTTCTAAGCACTAATGTCCTCTTTTGTGGAAAGAGATTGATTATATCTACTTCATAGGGTTGTTCTAAAAAAAAAAAAAAAGGAGGAGGAGGAGGGTGAAAGGAGAAGCTGAAAAGCAGGTCAGGGCCAGGTGGTGAGGGTGCTATGCTCTGTGGGGTGGGGGGTAGTGGGGTGGGGAAGGCACTGCAATTTTAAGGAAGGAGTTGATATGATTGAAAATTTTTTTTTTTTTGAGACAGAGTCTTGCTCTGTCATACAGGCTGGAG
>NW_012100781.1:0-965 GCF_000951045.1 Mandrillus leucophaeus | reverse complement strand
AGTCTTAGACCCATTTTAAGTTAAGTTTATATATGCTGTGAGGTGAGGTTCCAATTTCATTTTTTTTTTTCCATGTGGATATCCTGTTGTCCCAGCACCATTTGTTGAAAAGACTGTTTTCTTCTCATCGAATTATCTTGGCATTTTTGTTAAAAATCAAAGGTATGAATTTATTTCTGGAATCGCAGTGCTATTCCACTGATCTATATGCTTCTTCTTATGCTATTTTACTTAATATATTTTGGAGCTATTAGTATATCAGGACAGAGAGAGTGTCTTCATTTTCTTTGTAACTGCATAGAATGTATAGACCTTTACTGAACTATGTAATTTTACCTCTGCCCATTTTTGATTAGAAAATTGTTTACAATCCTTTTGCTGCAATGGCTATATATGCACCTTTAAAATTGTATATATGTGCCCATTTATCTGTAAGATAAAATTCTCATAAGTAGAATTGCTTATCGAATTATGTTTACAAAACAGATTTGGTTGAGTTTTCTAGAAAGCTGGTATGGGTCCAAGGGCCACTGTGGGAATTAGTTTCCAAAGGATGAATACAAGACCTTTTTTCCTTAATTATCCTCAAACAAAATGAGATCTGCTCATAAAGGGAATAAGATTGGTTTCTGTTCTCCTTTGCCTTTCCCACGTGATGCTGCTAAAGGGAAGTTTGTGCATACAGCGGTCTCTCCAATTCCAAGTTCACATTTGATTTTTACATTGGACTTCTGATATGGTTTGGCTCTTTGTCCCCACCCAAATCTCATCTTGTAGTTTCCATAATTCCCACATGTTGTGGGGGGGACCCATTGGGAGATGATTGACTCTTGGGGGCGGGTCTCTCCTGTGCTGTTCCTGTGTTGTAGTTCCCATAATTCCCACATGTTGTGGGAGGGGGACCCATTGGAAGATGATTGACTCTTGGGGGCGGGTCTCTCCTGTGCTGTTCCTGTGTTGTAGTT
>NW_012100780.1:0-1876 GCF_000951045.1 Mandrillus leucophaeus | reverse complement strand
AACCTTGTCCTTGCAAGAGACATGTGCTGTGGTAACTCAAGGTTTAATGGATTTTGGGCGTGCAGGGTGTGTCTTTGTTCCTAGAAAAGCTAGGTATTGTCCAAGGTTTATCCCCATGTGATAGGATGGAACAATGCTGCTAAAAGGTTTATCTCTAGGCACAGGATTTTCCTTTAAACTTATTCATGTCACAGAGATCCTTGTTCTTATGTCTTACTGCTGATTTCCTCCCTAAAAACGATCCTATTGTCCTGCCACTCCCTTATCTTTAAGAAGGTAAAGATAATTATCTATAAATACTAAGGGAACTCAGAGACCGGTGCCAGAGTGGGTCCCCTTTAAGCTGAGCGCCGGTCCCCTGGGCCCCCGCTTTTCTTTCTCTATACTTTGTCTCTGTGTCTTATTTCTTTTCTCAAGTCTCTCCTTCCACCTAACGAGAAACACCCACAGGTGTGGAGGGGCAGGCCACCCCTTCATACCTTCAGCTCCAGCCACCTCTCTAAGAGGAAATTGTTGGGCAGGTGGGGGAGAGCCAGTCGCCGAATGAAACTAAGCCAGACCCGGTGTGAGGAGGGGAGTTGATAGAAGGATTATAGGGAGGGGGCAGCTGAGGCTGAGGAAGAATTGGGACCTGGCTCGCCCTGGTGAGGAGCAGCCTGGGGAGAAGGGGAGAGATCAGATGAGTCCGTAGAAAAGAAGGATTCAAAGGACTCAGAGCTTGGGGTGGAGACTGAAGGAACAGACAGGAGAGAAAGAAGAAAGATTTGGGATGAGTCTCATTGGGAGCAGAGACTAGGGAGGGACCAATGTGTAAAAGAATGCCTGGACATCAGGCACTTAGACCATTTGGCCATTTTTCGACAAAAATGATCTAGATCTTGTAGGATAGGCAAATCAAAAGTGCCATTCTCTGACCACTTGGAACTACTGTCCAGTTTGTACTGGGGCCAAGCGGTATTGCAGAAGAAAATAAGACGCTTATATTTTAGGTCAGGTGAGAGTTGAAGAGGTTTTAAATTCTTGAGAACACAGGCTAAGGGAGAAGAAGGAGGAATGGAGGGCGGAAGGTTGCCCATAGCGAAGGAGGTAAGTTTAAAGAGAAAGGTAGAGACACGGAGAAGTGGGTGGGGAGCAGTCCTGGACTGCAACGTGGGTGAGCAACCAAAGCAGGTGTCCCTGCAATTGACTTGCCACCAAGGGAACGTGGGTGAATAATCAGAGAGGCGTCCCGGCAATGATTAAACACCAAGGGAAGGCTGCCTTCCTGAGTCTATGACCGGCACGGCAGTTTTGGGTCCACGGATAAAACATGTCTCCTTTGTCTCTACCAGAAAATGAAAGGAATTGAAACTAAGAGAAGGGAGAGACTGAAGGGTGGGGCCAAGATTGAAAGAAGAGGTTGAAGGATAGTAAGAGAGGTTGGACAAGAGAGTAAAAAGAGGCTGTTTACCCGATTTAAAATCAGTGAGATGTTCCTTGGGCTGGTTGGTCTGAGGACCCGAGGTGGTAGGTGAATGTCATCATGGAGTAAGGATGAGGACAATGGACTGGTCTCCCGAAGGAGTCCCGCTGACCCGGGTCTTTGGCACCAAATGTTTCACACATCTGTGTGAAGAGATCACCAAACAGGCTTTGTGTGAGCAACATGGCTGTTGATTTCACCTGGGTGCAGGCAGGCTAAGTCCCAAAAAGGAGTCAGTAGAGGTGATGGGATTATCATGAGTTCTTATAGGTTTTGGGATAGGCGGGAGAGTTAAGAGCCATGTTTTGGCGGGAGGGATTGGATCTCACAAGTACATTCTCAAGGGTGGGGAGAATTACAAACAAACTTCTTAAGGGTGGGGGAGATTATAAAGAACATTGATCAGTTAGGGTG
>NW_012100779.1:0-1329 GCF_000951045.1 Mandrillus leucophaeus | reverse complement strand
AGTTTCAGCTTTCTACTTATGGCTAGCCAATTTTCCCAGCACCATTTATTAAATAGGGAATCCTTTCCCCATTTCTTGTTTTTGTCAGGCTTGTCAAAGATCAGATGGCTGTAGATGTGTGTTATTATTTCTGAGGACTCTGTTCTATTCCATTGGTCTATATCTCTGTTTTGGTACCAGTACCATGCTGTTTTCGCTACTGTAGCCTTGTAGTATAGTTTGAAGTCAGGTAGCATGATGCCTCCAGCTTTGTTATTTTGGCTTAGGATTGTCTTGGCAATGCGGGCTCTTCCTTGGTTCCATATGAACTTTAAAGCAGTTTTTTCCAATTCTGTGAAGAAAGCCATTGGTAGCTTGATGGGGATGGCATTGAATCTATAAATTACCTTGGGCAGTATGGCCATTTTCACGATATTGATTCTTCCTATCCATGAACATGGTATATTCTTCCGTTTGTTTGTGTCGTCTTTTATTTCACTGAGCAGTGGTTTGTAGTTCTCCTTGAAGAGGTCCTTTATATCCCTTGTAAGTTGGATTCCTAGGTATTTTATTGTCTTTGAAGCAATTGTGAATAGTAGCTCATCCATGATTTGGCTCTCTGTTTGTCTGTTATTGGTGTATAAAAATGCTTGTGATTTTTGCACATAGATGTTGTATTCTGAGACTTTGCTGAAGTTGCTTATCAGCTTAAGGAGATTTTGGGCTGAGATGATGGGGTTTTCTGAATATACAATCATGTCATCTGCAAACAGGGACAATTTGACTTCTTCTTTTCCTAACTGAGTACACTTTATTTCTTTCTGTTCCTTGATTGCCCTAGCCAGAACTTCCAACACTATGTTGAATAGGAGTGATGAGAGAAAGCATCCCTGTCTTGTGCCGGTTTTCAAAGGGAATGCTTCCAGTTTTTGCTCATTCAGTATGATATTGGCAGTGGGTTTGTCATAAATAGCTCTTCTTATTTTGAGATATGTTCCATCAATACCGAATTTATTGAGAGTTTTTAGCATGAAGGGCTGTTGAATTTTTTCAGAGGTCTTTTCTATATCTATTGAGATAATCATGTGGTTTTTGTCCTTGGTTCTGTTTATATGCTGGATTATGTTTATTGATTTACAAATGTTGAACCAGCCTTGCATCCCAGGGATGCAGCCCACTTGGTCGTGGTGGATAAGTTTTTTGATGTGCTGCTGGATTCGGTTTGCCAGTATTTTATTGAGGATTTTTGCATTGATGTTCATCAGGGATATTGGTCTAAAATTCTCTTTTTTTGTTGTGTCTCTGCCAGCTTTTGGTGTCAGGATGATGTTGGCCTCATAAAATGAGTTA
>NW_012100778.1:0-1890 GCF_000951045.1 Mandrillus leucophaeus | reverse complement strand
TTTTTTATCTTCTATGTTAGAATGCAAGGTGTAATACTTTTACTAAAAAAAAAAAAAAAAAAAAGATTGAATGAATGAAAGAAACTGAACCAGTGACTTTTTCACCTGTGTGTCTACATATTATATAATACTTAAGAGACTCAACACATATTTGCAGAGTTAAATACCATGTATATGATTTTTAACCATCTAGAAAAATTTAAATATGTATTCTAATTTTATAAATAAAACATTGATAAAATATCTTTATGAAAATGAATACCTTAATAGATATGGCAAAAACTGACTTCATCCACTGTCCCTAATTCCTTCCCATATACCCTTCTGGTTTGACATGTATTATTCTAGACCCATCTTGCTGCATTTATACTCAAACAACATCTCTATCTATAACTGTATCACTGCAATCAATAATAATCTGTGCATTCTTACTAAGTAGGTAACACCGTTGCGAGTGTTCATGTGTGCATGCAATGAATAGTATTGGAGAGTACATATTATGCAACTTACGTTTTTTATTCAGAATGTGTCTTGGTGCTGATTCTATGTCCCCCCTTATGGCTATTCTTTATTGTTAAAAACTACTGCATATGATTCCAAAATTTAGACATGGCATAGTTTAATTAACCATTTTCCTACCAATAGATAATAAACTGTCTCTAATATTTTGAATTACTGACAGTGCTATAATAAATATTTTTATACACCTGTTTTTGGATGTAGATATGAGCATTTTAAATTCTAATTGGTACTGCTAAATTGCTGCCTGATGTGACTGTAAAAATTTATGATCCCACCTGCAATGTGTGACAGTACCCATTTCCCCATATCCTCACTAATACTTGATTTTATCACACCTTAACGCTTTTGGCTAATCTAATAAGAACAGCATTTTGTCATTGTTTCAATTTGCATTTCCTTGGTTACAGTAAAACTATACATATTTTTATATTTTTATTAATAATTCATAGTTCCTATTTCATGAATTTTGTTTGCATTTTTGCCCATTTTTCTATCATTTGCTTGTATGGTTAATCTATAAGAGTTCTGTGTATACTGTAGACATTTACCTCCTGTTATGTATATATTTATGTTATGTAAATTTTTTTAGTTTATATATACCTTTAAACTTTGTTTATTTTGTGTTTTGTCAGAAAAGGCCTTTGACAAAATTCAACAGCCCTTCATGCTAAAAACTCTCAATAAATTAGGTATTGATGGGACGTATCTCAAAATAATAAGAGCTATTTATGACAAACCCACAGCCAATGTCATATTGAATGGGTAAAAACTGGAAGCATTCCCTTTGAAAACTGGCACAAGACTGGGATGCCCTCTCTCACCGCTCCTATTCAACATAGTGTTGGAAGTTCTGGCCAGGGCAATCAGGCAGGAGAAAGAAATGAAGGGTATTCAATTAGGAAAAGAGGAAGTCAAATTGTCCCTGTTTGCAGATGACATGATTGTATATTTAGAAAACCGCATCATCTCAGCCCAAAATCTCCTTAAGCTGATAAGCAACTTCAGCAAAGTCTCAGGATACAAAATCAATGTGCAAAAATCACAAGCATTGCTATATAACAGACAAACGGAGAGCCAAATTATGAGTGAACTTCCATTCACAATTGCTTCAAAGAGAATAAAGTACCTAGGAATCCAACTTACAAGGGATGTGAAGGACCTCTTCAAGGAGAACTACCAACCACTGCTCAATGAAATAAAAGAGGACACAAACACATGGAAGAACATTCCATGCTCATGGAGAGGAAGAATTGATATCATGAAAATGGCTATACTGCCCAAGGTAATTTATAAATTCAATGCCATCCCCATCAAGCTACCAATGACTTTCTTCACAGAATTGGAAAAAACTACTTTAAAGTTCATATG
>NW_012100777.1:841024-897260 GCF_000951045.1 Mandrillus leucophaeus | reverse complement strand
TAAAAAAAAAAAAAAAAAAAAAAAAAAAAAAAAAAAAAAAAAAAAAAAAAAAAGAGAGAGAGAGAGAGATATGTGTACCTAGAATGAATGGGTTTTTTTTTTTTTTTTTTTTTTTTTTTTTTTTTTTTTTTTTGGTTTTGAGATGGAGTTTTGCTATTGTTGCTCAGGCTGGAGTGCAATGGCACAATCTTGGCTCACTGCAACCTCAGCCTCCCGGGTTCAAGCGATTCTCTTGCCTCAGCCTCCCAAGTAGCTGGGATTATAGGCACCTGCCACCACACCCGGCTACTTTTTTGTATTTTTAGTAGAGATGGGGTTTCATCATGTTGGTCAGGCTGGTCTGGAACTCCTGATCCCAGGTGATCTGCCTGCCTCGGTCTCCCAAAGTGCTGGGATTACAGGTGTGAGCCACGAAGCCTGGCCTAGAATACATGTTTCTCTATATCCCCCCACACAATTTTTTTAAACAGAATTGCGTTTACTGAATTGGTGGTATGCTATTATCATACTATGAAGAATACTATAAGGAAATTATGAAATTCACTTTTGATGGATTGTTAGCAAGAACAACCTTGATATTCTCTATATCTTGCTACTCAACATGTGTTCCATGACAAGCAATGCTGACAATACCCAAGAGCTTATTAAAAATTCAGAGCCACAGGCCCTATCTGTAGATGAACTGAGTCAGAATCTGCATTTTAACCAGAGGCTGAGGTGATCCATGTGCACATTGAAGTGTGGGAAGCACTGGACACCATGTCCAAATAGTGTCCTTTTTATGAGATTCCTCATAAAATTAGCTTAAGTTTATCTTAAAATAGTAATTATATGATTGTGACAGTACACATAATTAAGAAAAAAACTGTGCTTCTCCAAATAAGAGTATTTGTTACTGTTTTCAATCTTTTGAACACTGTGAATTCTGTGGTGGATCTCATTTCCCTACCTGCTTTGGCAGTGTATGCTACCACTTTTTAGTACTGTATGGTAGTCCTGTTTGAAAGTACTTTTCTTATCCTTTTATTTGTTGATTTGTATGTCATTCACATGCTCCCTTTGCCTTGATACCTTCAGTTTTTAAAATTGTTATATGGTGTATTAGGTGCTTCAAATTCTTGGTGGGATGAGTATAAAGAAATAAAACCAAAATAAAGAGCCTAAAAAAAAAAATACTACTGGAATTTTATTAGGACTACCATTGAATCTATAGATTGCTTTGGATAGTATGGACATTTTGACAATAGCGATTCTTCTGATGATATCTTTCCAATTATTTGTGTCTTCTTCAATTACTTTCATTAGTGTTTAATGGTTTTTAGTGTACAGATCTTTCTCCTCCTTGGTTAAATTTATTCCTAGGTATTTTATTTTTTTCTGCTGCTATTGTGAATGGACTGCCTTCTTGATTTATTTAACACTTTTTCATTAGTGCATGGCAACACAAATGATTTCTGAGTGTTATGGAACTTGTGTCAGGACCAAGGCCAAACAGGGCTACAGCTCAGTCTACAGGAGGAAAATGCCATTTCTGCCTCTGTAGCTGGGACCATAGTTGGCAAGTCTTCAAGAGTGCCAACTTGGTGCAGACTTGGTGAGGCAGACTTCACCAAACAGTACTCTTCAACCATGGGCCCCACTGGGGTTTCACAACCTCCTACCTGGGTCCCAAACTCTCACAAAGGCACTTGTACATACATGGCTGCCAGACCTTTGTTGCCCTGGAGGGTTATAAACAGATACCCTTTTATTCTTCCATCTTGCTAATTTTACATCTTCAGGGAATTTTACTTTTTCTGTGTTGTTTGAATTTTGACAGCAAGAATAAATTTATGTGTTATTTGAATAAAAATTTTAAAAATCACTTGACTATATATCTTTGTATGTGGTTTAGTACTTTTTTCCCACTGAAATATATATTCTTTTGCAAACATAATACTGTGTGAAATGCTAGTTTATAGTAAGTCTTGAAATTGTGTCATGTGCATCCTACAATTTTGTTATTTTAAAAAATTGTTTAGGCAATTGCAGTTCTTTTGGATTTCCATAACAATTACAGAACTATCTTTCTGAATTCTACAAAAGTCCTGTTGAAACTTGGTTTAAGATTCTAATGAACCATGTGTTGAGTGTTCAAGAAAGAAAACAACAATAACAAAAAGATTTTAATGAATATAGGTATATTTGTACAGCATGGACACTATTACAACATTGAGTCTTCAAATGCATGAACAGACTTTATCTCATCATTTGTTCGATTGTCTTAATTTCTTTAATCAGTATTTTGTATTTTTTTGCATATAGACCCTAAACATATTCTGTTAGATTAATAAGTGAGCATTTTAAGAACTCTTTGTGATGTTCTAAATTGTACTTATAAAACAGATTTCAGATTTTTCATTATTAGACTGTATAGAAATAAAATTGATTCTCTTCCATATCAGTTTATATCTTGTGACCTTACTAGCTCTAGTAGTTTTGTATTATGGTTTTCAATTCTTTGAGATTTTTTACTTGATATTCATGGTATCTGTGAAGAGAACATGTTTTATTTCTTGTTTTCAATTTATATGCTTTTTTTTTTTTTATTGCATTATGGCACTGGCTGAGACCTCTAGTGTCATGTTGAGTTCTATGGCAAAAGCAGACATTACCTCTTTCACCATCTGTAAGAAAAGCATTTAATCTTTTTTACTGTGAAATATGATGCAAAATGTTTTATTGCAGATGACCTTTATTAAGTTGAAGAAGTTTCCTTCTATTTCTAATTTGTTGAGTGTTTTTGTCACAAATGAATATTGCATTTTCTCAAGTGTATTTTGTCCACTCATTAAGAGATCAGTTTTTTTACTCTATTGATAACAGTAAAGGACATTCATTGATTTATGATTTTTTAATGAATATTTTATTATAGAAAAAATCACTATTGGTCATGATGTATTATTTATTTTATATACTGTTAGATCATATTTTCTAAAATATTGTTGAGAATGTTTGTATCTATGTACAGAGGGGCATAATGAATGATAGTTTTCTTTTATTAAAATGAAATTCTCTGGTTTTGGTAACAGGGTTAATTATGTCTCCATAGAATAAATTTTTAAGTGTAGCCTCCTCTTTAATATTCAGAAAGAGTTTTTGTAGAGTTGGTGTTATTTCTTCATTAAATGTGTAACAGAATTCCACAATAAAACCATCAGGGCTATAAGATGTGTTTGTGTATATGTGAGTGTGGCATAGTTTTAAACTTCAACTTAATTAAAAAATATATATATATATGCACAGTAATGTATGTTATTTCTTTCTTCTTCAAGGATCTTTTATAGTGTATGCTTTGTAAATAGTCAATTTCATCTACATTGTCAACTGCATTGGAATAAAGTTGTTTCTAATATTCACATTATTTTTATTTTAGGTAGCTAAGCTGATCTTATTGGTTATATTGATAATTCATGTTTTCCTTTTAAAAAAACTGATTAGTCTAGTATGATTTTTATCAATTTTATTAATATTCTCAAAGAACCAGTTTGTTTTACTGATTGTATCTATTTTTATATTTTTATATTTTATTGTTTTTCATTCTTTGTTAGGCGCTTTTGGGTTCACTTTACTTTTTTTTTTTCTAATTCTACTTTTAAGAACTTTTGGCCAGGTAGATTATGCTTGTAATTCCAGCACTTTTGGAGCCCAAGGCAGGCAAATCACAGTAGTTTGAGACTAACTGTACAACACAGGAAGACCTCACCTCTACTAAAAAGAAAAATAGCAAAGCATAGTGGTGCATATCTGTAGTCACAACTAACACAGCTACTTGGGTGGCTGAAGTGGTAGGATCACTTGTCCTAGGAGATGGAGGCTGCAATTATCTTGGATCATACTACTGCTCTCCAGCCTGGGTGAGTAAGTGAGACCCTGCCCCCCACCAAAAAACAAAACAAAACGAAACAAAAACCCACAAAACTTTCTTCTTCACTAATACTGATTGATATGTAGGACTATAATTTTCCTCTTAGCACTGCTTTAGCTGTATTCCACAAATTTTATATGCTGTGTTTTCATTTCTTTTCCATTAAAGATGCATTCTAATCCTCCCTTTATTACTTCTTACTCATGGGTTGTTTAGAAGTGTTATTTTAAAGTATTTGCTTGGAAGTGATGTCAGCAACATAGCATAGTAGAAAGCACTGGACCTTTCTTTTTTCATGAATGGACTGTTTCAGCAACAATTCATGCACAAATTGGCTCTGTGAAAAATCAGAACTGATTGAAAGTTTTCTACACCCCAGGAGAATGTAAAAAAAAAAAAAAAAAAAAAAAAAAAAAAAAAAAAGACTTACCAAAGCTGATAGGGAGATTTGGGACACATTTTTTCTAGAGACCTTGCCCCTGGCACAGTACCATATGAGCAGAAAGAGAGGCCCTTGTTCCAAGATTCACCCAGGAACAGGAAAGGATTGGTACAAGTGTCCAGTGCCCTAACTATTCTGAGGATTCTCCATAGAGAACTGCATCTTGTTTTGATAGTAGTGGGCCTCTGATGGGTCTGCATTCGTCTAGAAACTTTGGAAACAATAGAGGTGGCAGCTTGGGCTGTTAGACACCATTGGTCCTTGCCCTTGTTCAGCACATAGTCAATGGACCAAAAAATCCCAGCTATAAACTTCCCACTTTGGAGGAAAATAGTTGATTTATGTGTTCAGTGCCCCAACTTCCCTAGGGCCACTTAAAGAATTAATATTTATCTCCTCCAACTTTAAACTTTGACAGGTTGACATAGTCTAGCCCCCCAGGGAAGAAGACAGATGGTTGCTAGGGCAAGTAGTTGCCAAAGTTCCTAATGCCCCCAGAGCAGCAGAGAGAGTGGACAAAATCTATATCTGCCTGCTTATTCTTGGGGGAGGAACAGAGTTGGTAGAGACTCCAAAATCTCTGACTGGGCTTATTGATGAAGGTCTTCTGTATGAGGCCAGTTTGTAAAGACTGGGAGAGGTGTGGAATTTGTCTAATGTGCAGACACCAACCCAGAGATTTAAGAAAAATAAAGATCCAGGCAAGGATGTTCCTAACAAGGAAACAAAATAAATCTCCAAATTGGCACTAATGAAGTAGCATTATATTATTTACCTGACCAATGATTAAAAATAACACAAAAAAAATCCAAAGACAAGGTACTTGCAATAATTCAGTCAGAGGAGCACAAAGAAAAGTGAACAAAGGAAGAGAACTGTGGGACACCATATATATCCTCTCTCTATATAGGGAGTTTGCAAAGGAAAAGAGGGAAAGGACTAGAAAACTTATTCAAAGAAATAATGGTTTAAAATGTCTCAAGTCTGAAGAAGAAAACAGACATTGTGAAACAAGAAATCCAAAGGACATCAAATAAAAAAACACAAAGTAATTCACACCGAAGTGTATTATAAACAAATTGTCAAATGTCAAAAACAAAGAAAAAATTTTAAAGCACCAAGAAAAGTGCAATTTGTCACATGTAAAAAATCTACATAAAATTGTCAATGTATTTCTCAGCAGAAACCTTAAGAACCAGAAGCGAGTAGAATGGAACTTTCAGAGTGGTAAAAGAAAAAAAAAATGCCAACCGAGAATGTGATATCTGCCAGAACTTCTTCTGAAATAAGAAGATACTTACCCAGATAAACAAAAACTGAAAATTTATCACCACAAGAATTGCCTTAGCATAAATGCTAAAGAGAGTTAGTCAAGTTAAAACAAAACTACAAACAGCAACGTAATTGCATAAGAAAATATACAACTCAATGATAAAAATAAATATATAGAATACTACGGAACACTGCATTACCGTGATGATGATGGGTAATTCACTTTTAATTCTAGTGTAAAAGATAAAAAGTATTAAATGACTAAAAATAGATACACAATATAAAGAAATGTAAAGTGCAAAGCAGTACCACAAAGTGAAGAGAAGTTAAAGTGTAGAGATTTTGTATGTGATTGAGGTTAAGTTTTTATCACCTTAAAATAGACTGTTATAATTACAAGCTATTTTACATAATCTCTAAGACAAACACAAAAATACCTATAAAATTAACACAAAAGAGTGATATGAAATATTTTGAAACAAAGAATTAACAATACACAAAGGAGGACAGCAAGAGATAAAATTACAGACAAAACAACTACAAGAATAACCTAAAATAACTAATAAAATGGCAATAGTAAATTCTTTTATATTACTAATTGCATTAAATGTAAATGGATTAAACTCTTCATTCAAAAGACATAGAGTAACAGGATTGAGGGAAAAAAAAAAAAAAAAACGCACCTAACTATATGCTCACTCACTACAAGGAACTCACTATAGATTTAAGGGCACACATAGGCTGAAAGTTAATTTATACAAATGGTAACCAAACTAGAGCAGGGATAAACATATTTACATTAGGAAAAACATACTTTTATTCAAAAACTATCACAAGAGACAAAGAAAGACCTTTTATAATAAAGTACTAATCTACCACGAAGATATCACAATTATAGATACACCCAAATTCAGAGATTTAAATATATAAAGCAAACATTGCAAGATATGAAGCGAGAAAAATACAGCGATACATTAATAAGATGAGATGTCAGTTCCGCGCTTTCAACAATGAGAAGACCATCAGTATGGAAGAATAATAAAGAATCAGAGGACTTGAATAGCACTATTCACTAAATGTACGCAACAGACATATGTAGAACATTCTAATAAACAACAACAAAATACAATTCTTCTCAAGCGCACATGGATCTTTCTCCAGAATAGATCATGAGTTAAGTCACAAAACAAATCTTAAATATTTTAAGAAGATTAAAATCATAGCAGGTATCTTTTCTGACCACAATGGAATAAAACTAAAAATTGAGAGCAGAAAGATAACTAAAAATTCACAAGTATGTGGGAAATAAACTCTAGAACAACCATTGGGTCAAAAAATAAATCAAAAAGGAAATTGGAAAATATCTTGAGACCTATAAAAAGAAAAACAGATGTCAAACCCTACAAGATATAGCAAAAGCAGTTTTAAGAGAAAAATTAATAGCTATAAATGCCTATATTAAAAATAAATAATGATGTTAAATAAACAACTTCAATTTACTCTTAAAGGAACTAGAAAAAGAACAAACTAAGGACAAAATTAGTAGAAGGAAGAAAATAGGAAAATTTAGAACAAAAATGAATAAAATAAAAATAGAAAAATAATGAGAAAAACCAATAATGCTGAGTTGTTTTTCTGAAAATGTAGTTTGCAAAATGTTAACTAGACTAAGAAAATAGAGAAGATTCAATAAGATCAGAAGTAAAACAAGTGACATTACAACAGATGCCACAGAAATAAAAATGATTATAAGATACTATTATGCTACTACGTAAGATACTACTATCCAATAAGCTGGATAACCTAGAAAGAAGGGGTAAATTTCTAGAAATATATAAATTACCAAGGCCAAATAATGAAGAAATAGAAAATCTAAATACACGTTTAATTAGTAGTAAAATTGGATCAGTATTCAGAAACCTTCCAACAATAAAAAAACCAGGACCCAGATGGCTTCACTGGTGAATTCTACCACACTTTAAAAATAATTAACACTAACATTTCTCAAATTATTTCAAAAATTGAGGAAGAAATAATACATCAAAATTTATGTTATGAGGCCACTATTACCCTGATGCCAAAGTCAGACAAAAATACCACAAGAAAAGAAAACTATAGTGCAATAACTAATAAATGCAGATGCAAAAATCAACAATAAAATACTACCAAGCTGAATTTAAGAGCATATTTAAAGGATGTGCTATATCATAACCTATATCATTGTCTGTATCACAACCAAGTGGGATTTACCTCTGGTATGTAAACATGGTTCAACATACGAAAATCAATTAATATGATACACTACGTTAACAGAATAAAGGATAAAAAATACATGATCATCTCAAGAGTATTTTACAAAATTTCATTATAAAAACAATCAATAAGTCAAAATAGAAGGAAATTATCTCAACATAATAAAGGCCATATATGAAAAGCCATACCTAACATCAGACTCAATGGTGAACTCTGAAAGCTTTCAAAGCTTTGGATGCCCACTCTCAAAATTTCTAGGCAAGATGTTACTCTAAGTCCTAGATAGAGAAATTAGGCAAGAAAAGGAAATGAAAGGCATTCAAATTGGAAAGGTGTATTAGGCCATTGTTATATTACTAGAAAGAAATACATGAGGCTGGGTAATTTATAAAGAAAAGAAATTTCATTGCCTCACCGTTCGGCAAGCTGTACAAGCATCGCACAAGCATCTGCTTGGCTTCTGGGGAGGGCTCAGGGGGCTTTTACTGATGGCAAAAGGCAAAACAGGAACAGGCAAATCACATAGTGAAAGCGGGAGTGTGGGGCAAGTGCCACATACTTTCAAGGAACAAGATCAGTGAGAACTCACTAACATGAAGATGGCACCAAGATGATGGTGCTAAAACATTCATGAATAGTACACTCCCATAATCTAATCATCTTCTATCAGGCCCCGCTTCTAAGATAAGAGATTACATTTCAACATGAGATTTGGGTGAAGAAAAATATACAAACTATATCATTCTGTTTCAGCTCCACTAACAAAATCTCATTTCCTTCTCACACTGCAAAATACAATTATGCTTTCCAACAGTTTCCCAAAGTATTAACTCATTCCAGCATCAACTCAATCAAAAGTTCCAAGTCCAAAGTATTATTTGAAGATGAATTTTGTTCACCTATGAGCCTGAAAAATCAAAACAAGTCATTTGCTTTTAAGATACAATGGAGATACAGACATTGGGTAAACACTCCCTATCTAAAAGGGAAAAATCAACCAAAAGAAAAAGGCTACAAACCCCATGCAAGTTAAAAACCAAGCAGAAAAATCACTCAATTTTAAAGCTTCAAAATAATAATATTTTTTGACTACACGTTCCATATCTAGGGAGCACTGGTCCAAGGGCTGGGCTCCCAAGACCTTGGGCAGTTCCATATCTAGGGAGCACTGGTCCAAGGGCTGGGCTCCCAAGACCTTGGGCAGCTCTGACCCTATGGCTTTGCAGGATTCATAGCTCTGGCCCTATGGCTTTGCACGATTCAGACTACATGGATGCTCTTAAAGGTTGTTGAGTGTGTGCAACTTTTCTAGGCACAGGGTGCAAGCTGCCAGTGGGCCTACTATTCTGGAGTCTAGAGGATTGTGGCCCCCTTCACACAGCTCCAATAGGCAGTGTAACAGCGGGGACTCTCGGGCCACCAAACCCACATTGTCCCTCTGCACTGTCCTAGTAGAGGTTCTTTATGGGGGCTTCACCAATTTTGGCAGGCTTCTGCCTGGTGATACAGGCTTTCTCATTCATTTTCTGAAATCTAGGCAGAGGCTGCCAAGTCTTCTTTACTCTAGTACTCTGCAAGCCTACAGACTTAACACAATATGTAAGCCTCCAGGCTTTACAACTTGCATCCTCTGAAGAAGTGGTCTGAGCTGCATCTGGGATCCTTTGAGTCAAGGCTAGAGCTGAAGTGATCAGGATGTGGGGAGTAGTGTCCTGAGGCTGCACAGTGCAGTGAGGCTGGGCCTGGCTCATGAAACCATTCAGTCTTTCTATGCCCCAACATTTGTGACCAACAGGGCTGCCAAGAAGGTTTCTGAACTGCCTTCAAGGTCTTTTTCCCATTGTGTTTGCTATTAGCACTTGACTCTTTTTCAGTTATGCAAATCTCTCTAGCAAGTGGTTGCTTCACAGTCTGCTTGAATTCCTCTCCCCAAAATGCTTTTCCTTTCTCTACCACATGGTTAGTTTGGAAATTTTCCAAACTTTTACAATTTTAGTGATTGGTCTGTTTCCTATTTAAATATAGCTTCCAACATTTAGGTCGTATCTTTGCTCCTATGTCTGAGCATAGGCTGTTAGAAGCAGCCATTCAAGATATTGAACACTTTGCTTATTAGAAATTTCTTCTGCCAGATACACTAAATCATCACTCTCAAGTTCAAACTTCCACTGATCCCCAGCACATGAACACAATGCAGTCAAGCTCTTTGCTAAGGGATTACACATGTGACCTTTACTCCAGTTCCCAATAAGTTGCTCGTTTCCATCTGAGATTACATTAGCTTCAGCTCTGCTATCCATGTCATTGTTAACATTTTGGTTACAACCATTTAACCAGTGTCCAGAAAATTCCAAACTCTCCCTTTTCTTCCTGTCTTCTTCAGAGCCCTCCAAACTTTTTCAACCTCTGCCCATTACCCAGTTCCAAATCTGTTTCCGCATTTTCAGGTATCTTTATAGCAATGCCCAATCCTTAGTACCAATGTTCTGTATTAGGCCGTTTTTGTACTGCTGGAAAGAAATATTTAAGGCTGGGCAATTTATTTTTTTAAGAAGGTTTAATTGGCTCGTTATTTTGCAGGCTGTACAAAGTTGGTGCCACCATCTGCTAGGCTTCTGGGGAAACCTCAAGGAGCTTTTACTCATGGCAGAAGGCAAAGTGGAAGCAGGCATGTCATATGGTGAAAGCAGGAACAGAGAGGGGAAAAGGTGTTACATACTTTTAAAGAACCAAATGCTGCAAAAACTCTCTCACTATCATGAGGACTGTAGCTAGGGGATGGCACTAAACTATTCATGAAAAATACACAAACGTGATCTAATTACCTCCCATCAGATCCCACCTCCAACACCAGTGATTACATTTCAACATGATACTTGGGTGAGGACAAATATCCAAATTATATCAGTATAACAAAATAAAATTGTCCCTGTTTGCAGATGCCATAATCTCATATATAGAAAATTCTAATAACTCTACTAAAAATTTTTAGAACTAATAAATTAATTCAGTAATATTTTGCAATACAAAATCAACATAGAAAATTCGTTGCACTTCTGTCCTTTAATAACAACCCATTCACGAGAAACTTAGAAAAGCAATCCCTTTTAAAATAGCATCAAAAAGAATAAAATACTTAGACATAAACTTTAGGTGAAAGATATGTATACTTAAAACAACAAAACATTAATTAAAGAGTATAAACAAGGCACAAACAAATGAAACACATCCTGTGTTCATAGAGTGTAAGACTTAAAATTAAAATATCCTCACTACTCAGATCCATAAATTTAATGCTATCCCAAACAAAATCCCAATAATATTTTTTTAGAGAAATAAAAAATTTCTAAAATTTATATGGGACCACAAAGGACTGAATAGTCAAATCAATCTTGAGATGGAAGAACAAAACTGAAGCTCTGTTTCTTCTCCTGATTTCAAAACCTATTACAAAGTTTCAGTAGTTAAAACTACTAGGCACTGTCATAAAGACTAGATGTAAATAGCTATGGAACAGGATATGATGCCCATAAATAAATTCACATGTCAACTGATTATCAACAAGAATGTCAATAATAGGTAATGGCAAAAAATAGAGTCTCTAAAACAAGAGATAGGCTTGGAAAACTGGATATTCATATGCCAAAAAATGAAACTGGTCCTGTATTTTCTACCATACTCTAAGAGAAACTCAAAATAAGTTAACCAATGTGCATATAAGACCTAAAACCATAACACTCTTTTACCTCATAGGGTAAAATTTCATGAAATTGGTCTTGACAATGATTTCAAGAATATGACACCAAAATCACTGGCAACACAAACAAAAATAAGCAAGTTTATGAGACTACATCAAGTTCAAAGGCTTCCGCATTATAAAAGGAAACGATGAAAAAAATGAAAAGGCAATCAATGTACTGGAAGAAAATATTTGCAAACCATATGTATGATAAGTGGTTAATGTTCAAAATATAGGATGAATTCATAAAACTCAATAGTAAAAAGTATAATTAACTATTTTAAAAACAGGACAAGAACTTGAATAGACATTTCTTCAAGGCGGACATACAAATGTCCAATGGGCATATAAAAAATGCTCAGCATAACTAATCATCGTGGAAATGCCAATCAAAATCACAATGAGATATCACTTCACACCTATCAGGATGAATATTATTTTTAGAATATGAGAAGGGTTCTCAAATATTTGGAAAGACTTGAACTCTTGCAGTCCTGTCGGGAATGCAAAATGATGCAGCTACTAGGAAAAACAGTATGGTATTTCTTAAAAATTTTTAATGCAGCTGTCATGATTCAGCAATCCCACTTCCAGGTATATATAAAAATTTGAAATAAATATATTGAAGTAATATTACCATTCCTTTGTTAATTGCAGCACTATTTCCAATAGTCAAGATGTGGAAACACCCTAAATGTTCGTTGAAAGGTGACAGAATAAATAAAAATGTAGTATATAGACATACAATGAAATATGTATCAGTCTTAAAAAGAAGGACATTGTACAATATGGGATTAAGTAAATCCTGAGGGCATTAAGCTAAGTGAAATAAGGTAGTCACAGAAAGACAAATACTAAATGACTTCAGTTATATGAGATATCAAAAATGGTTAAATTCATAGAATCAAAGAGTGAAATGATGCTTTCCAGGGCTGGGGAGATGGAGAAATGGGGAGTAACTAACCAATGGGCATAAAGATTTAATTAAGCAAGATAAGCTCTAAAGATCTGTTGTACAACATTATACCTAGAGTCAACAATCATGATTATGAACTTAAGTTTCTTAAGAGGGTAGATCTCATGTTGTGTCCCTACTATAATAATAAAAAAAATAAAATAAAATATGGCCACCAGTATAGTCTTATCTTGGTTTATGTTCCATACACATTTATAAAGAATGTGTATTCTGTTGCATTTGTGTGGATGGTATACAGATGCCAATTAGGACAAATTGGTTTATCAAATTATGAAAATCATCTATGTATTTAATAAATTTCTTCTTTTTGTGTCAATTATTGAAAGGAATTTTAAAGTATTCGACTACTTTTCTAAATTTGTTTATTATTTGTTTCAGATTTCTCAAATATTGTTTATTTATTTTGATATTCTGTAATTAGGGGAAAAATATTTAGAAATGCTGTTTTTCTTGATTAATTGTCTCTTTATCATTTTGAAATAATCTTCTTAATTCCCTGGCAATATTCACTGTTCTAAAATGTACTTTTATAATAAAATTTCTACTCTGGTTTATTTTCGTTAATATTAGCCTGGCTTTTTTTTTTTGTCTTTGGTTTTAAATTACATATATTTTTATATTTAAAGTGTATTTTCATAATAAGCACATACTTAAGTCTTTTCTTAATCCAATCTGACAATCTGTGTCTTTAAATCTTGGTATTTGGAATATTTATATTTTATATAATTATTGATATCATTTGGTTTAAATTTATCATTTTGCTGTTTAATTTCTATTTGTAACGTTTATTGTTTTTCTTCTTTTCTTATATTTGTGGATGAATTGAGTATTATTTATAATTTCATTTTATATTCCTTATAGCTATATTAGCTGTAGTTCTTTTATTTTAAAGTTTACTAAGAGTTTATTGTACACATTTCTGTTTTATCAATTTACCTCCCAATGAAAATATACCACTTAATACTTATTGTAAAAATATTATTAGTATGTTTCCACTTTCCCTCATTTTGCCTTTGAGATATTATTGCCACACAATTTACATCTATATTTATTATTAATAACAGTGTATGTCATTATTACTTTTGCTATAAATAGTCAATCATTTTATAATAATTCTGAAAATGAAAAAAGTACATGATTTATTTATTTAGAATTTTTAAATTTTAGAGCTCCACATTCCTTTTGGTGTATCCAATTTTACATCTGGTATTCTTTTTCTTTTGGCTAGAAGAATATCTATAATGTTTTTGTATTGAAAGTTTGTTGTTATAAATTATGTTTTCTTTGTATTTTCCAATATTCTTTATTTTTTCTTGTTTTTGTAAGATTTTTGTCAGGATGTAGATTTATAGGTTGACGGTTTTATTGTATCAATGCTTTAAAGATATTGCTTTGGCATTGCCTGGATTTCATTTTTCCAATGAGAAGTGTGATATAATTTTTATCTTTGTTGTTTTGTACATAATGTGAGTTTCTTTTATTGGATACTTTTAAGATTTTTTCTTTATTAAAATTTTTTAACAATTTGATTATGATGTTATTTGGTGTAGTTTCATTTATATTTCTTTTGCTTTGGGTTCTTTGAGTTTGCTGGATCTGTGGGTTCATAATTTTTATTAAAATAGAGATATTTATCATTTATTTATATCATTTTGGGAGGGTTTCTTTTATAATTTTGTTATTTTAAATATTTGTATGTACACAATAGTTGTATATATTTATGGGATACATGAGATATTTTGATAGTCACGCCTTGTAAAATAAGCACGTGATTAAGAGTTGGGTATCCATCCCCTCAAGCATTATTCCTTTGAGTCACAAACAATCCAATTATGCTCTAAATTATTTTAATACGTACAATTAAGTTATTGCTGAGTATAGTCACCCTGTTGTGTTATCATAGAGTAAGTCTTATTAATTCTTACTATTATTTATGTACCCAGTAACCATCTCTACCTTCCCCTCAGCTACCTGCTACACTTAACTGACCTCTGGTAACCATACTTCTACTGTCTATGTCCATGAGTTGAATTGTTTTAATTTTTAGGTCCCACAAATAATTGAAAACATGCAACGTTTATCTTTCCTTGCCTGGATTATTTCATTTAACCTAATCATTTTCAGTTCCATCCTTGTTGCAAATGACTGCATCTCATTTTGTATGACTGAATAGTACTCCATTGTGTATATGTACCACATTTTCTTTATCCATTCATCTGCTGATGGATACTTAGGTTGCTTTTAAATATTACCTATGGTGAGCAGTGCAGCAACAAACATAGGAGTGCAAATATAGCTTTTATATACTGATTTTCTTTTGAGAATATCCCAGTGGTGAGATTCCTGGATCATATGATAGCTCAATGTTTAGTTTTTTGAGGAACCTGCCAACTCTTCCCTGTGGTGGTTCTACTAATTTACATTCCCACTAACAGTGTGCCAGAAATCATCTTTCTCCATTCCAGAATTTGTTATTGCCTGTCTTTTAGGTATAAGCCATTTTAACTGGGGTGAGATGATATCTCGTTGTAGTTTTGATGTGCATTCTATTATATCAGTTATTTATTTTATTTTCTTTTTTCTTTCCTTCAATGACTTCAATGACATGTGTTTCAGGTAAATTGAATTTGTGTCATAATTCATCAATGTTCCATGCATTTTAAAATTATTTTTCTATTTGTGTTTCATTTTCTCATTTCTATTACTTTAACTTCAAGTACACTGTCTTTTATTCTACAGGGTCTAATCTGCTGTTAATCCATTCTTAAGAATTTATCTTCTCAGACTTTGTAATTTTCATTTCTATAATTTCAATTGCTGTTATTTTTATATAATTTATATAATTTTTAAAGTTTTTTACTCTCTATGTTTTAAAAGGTATAGATATAATTATACTGACTGGTTTAATGTCCCTATCTACTAATTCTATTATCTTCAGATTATCTGTCGAATTTTTCTGCTTCTTTGAATACCTGGTAATTTTGGATTGGATGCCATACATTGTAAAGCTTGGTTTCTTGCATGGTGAACATCATTTCTTTTAAAAAATATTCTTGAAATTCTTTGTGAGACACAATTACATTTCTTGGAGACAGTTTGATTATTTTGTAAAGAACTGAAGGAACAATGCCTCTGTTCTGAAATTGGTTATATTTTTCTTTGTTTCTTAGTCTTTTTGTTTCTTTTTGTCTTCATAATTATGTGTGATGCCTGTGCTCTGCTTTGCATACTTCCCACATTTTTTCTATTACTCATAGAACCTCTTGCTGTGGTATTGATTATAAATTTCACAATCACCAACCTAGCAATCTCACTTAAAATAGAAAAGCTGCTTCATTCTGTGTATTTTTATCAACCACAGAAAGGATTCTGATTTGCCTTCTTAAGGGATGTAACCATTATTTGAAACAACAATTATTGCTAGGAATTAAGTGCTATGTTTAGCCTGGCCTATTCAGAAGAAAGATGATAGGAAATAGTACTGAGTACACAATACAACAAAACAAAACAACAGCTTCTTAAATGTACTACATCAGAGTAATATTATTATGCTCATATATTGCTGGAAGGTAATTAAGTTATAAGCTTCCTGGAAATAAACTTTTAAATATGTTTCAAAAACCTTAAAATTGTTTATATTTATGGCTTAGCAATTCCATTTCTGGGAACTGATATTACAGAAATATTGAGACAGATATATCAATTTTTATGTAAAAGTATATTTATATTAACAGATAACAAAGAAAAATTCACAACATTTTTAATGCCCATTCTTAGGACAGTGTTTAAATAAAATATGGGCTATCTATCTAGCAGAATATAATCTATTATTAAAGTATTGTTAACAAAATTTGCATTTCACCACTTTTTATTTACTCATATTACATTGAATTTAGAATTTCAATAGTAAATCTGTACCTGCACATGATAACTTCAGTGATTGTAATATATATGTGTGTGGTGTATGGGCACACGTTAGAAAAATCACTTTCAGGAACTGTCCAGATTGAAATACACTGACAAATTAACATAATTATCACATTGCAATAGACTTTTGGGGGATTATTTTTTCTTACAGTACTTTGCAATTTCCAAATTTTTGACAATGAACATGTTACCTTTAAAGTCCTTTTTTTTCTAATATATATGAAAAATATTTAGAACTCAGTAATTATTTTTATTACGAAGAACAGAGGCCCAAATGCAGAAGACATTCATCCTCTCAGCAACATTGACTGGTTCAGGCATGAATAAATTACACAAACCGGCTCAATAAGACTTTTTCCTTGGCATTGACACACGGCCTATGGAATTTCATTCCATTCAGGTCGGTTCCTGACCAACACTTCTGTACATGTTTGTCACTGGTCCCAGAGAAGATTTGGAGAAAATTGAATTGGTCTAGCATAATCTTTCTCCACAGTTAGAACTTTACATGTCAAAGATTATTTTAGGCTTATGTTATTTTAAAGAATATGACTATATATTTATTTAGTAACTTTCCTCATGCAACTCAAATTGTATGAATTACTTTATTCTTCATTTTTTAAAAAACTTTCTAACATACATAAATGTGAAGGATAGTGAAATGAGCTTCCAGATATCCAAAATCCCAATGGTAGAATTTTCAAGCTTAGATAGTCTTGCTTCATCTACTCCTCTCCCTTATTTTTGAAAAATATGTTAAAAAAATCCAAGACATTCTGAAGTTTCATTCCAGTATACTTCAGTATGCATCTCAAAAGCCATGAATATTTATTTACATAAACATGATGCTATTATCACATATTTGATGTTTGATAAAAAGTTATTTTGTGCTCAGGGTACTGACATAAAATAACTAGCACCCTCAGAAAGGGTTAAACAACTTTGATAGAACTATTTACAAATATGTGGGTGAAAATTAGGAAAACCAACAAGGTAGAGGGCAGTATTATGGGACAAACAGCATCAAGAGCCATTAACACTAATATGACTAAAGAACAAAGGAGAGATAGGTAATTTGCAAAATCTTGAGGATCTACTGTGAAAGGAAAAGAAACCTTGGGGCCCCAAAATCACTAAGTTGAAGGGAGAAGTCAAGATGGTAACTGCTTAGGACAAATATGCCTCCCATTCTGTTTAAAGTCACCCCTCTGCTCACCGAGATAAATGCATATCTGATTAGCCTCCTTTGGAGAGGCTAATCAGAAACTCAAAAGAATGCAACTATTTGTGTCTTATCTACCTATGACCTGGAAGCCCCCTCCCTGCTTTGAGTCATCCCACCTTTGTTTTGAGTTGTCCCACCTTTCCAGACTGAACCAATGTTCATATGTTGATTGATGTCTCATGTCTCCCTCACATGTATAAAACCAAACTGTGCTCTGACCATCTTAGGCACATGTTGTCAAGACCTCCTGAGGTGGTGTCAGTGGTGCACGTCCTCAAACTTGGCAAAATAAACTTCTTAAATGAACTGAGACTTGTCTCAGATAGTTGGGGTTCACATTTTGGTAACCACAGAGGGATTCTGAGTGGAAATTCCCCTGACATTTGACAAATCTCCTATCAGTGCTTGGGTACCAGCCTGAGCTAACTTTATGGCTGAAACCAATATGACAATTTGTTGAGGTCTGGGGGGCACTCCCTGCAGAGAATCCCTAATCTCCCAGAATTTGGTTGAGATCTAAAGTTTATTTTGCTCTTCAACTCCTTTTTTTTTTTTTTTGAGTTTTACTTGCTTCCAACAAAGGAGACAAGATTTCCTGCTTCCATGACAATGGAAGGCAGATAACCCTTTTATGGAGTTTGAACTTGCTCCCAGCAGAGAGGATGAGTTGAATTTTTTCCCCCCTGTTTGATGGTAGAGGGCAGTATTCAGCCTGAAGGCCATCCCTAGGTAAGTAGCTAAATTGAAGGTTTGTCTTGGTAATATTTAACAACCAGCTGGTCTTAACTTCTCCTTACCATTAGAGCACTCAGCCATAACATTATTGGTGTTTTTGTCATTTGTTCTGGTCTTTCTCCCATCATATTCGATCAACTCTAACTGACTTGGTCAAATCTGAGTGAGAATTCCAAATTATGGATAACAAAGCCTCTCTAATTTGGCTAAAATTCCTCACAGTTGCCAACTAAAAAAACAAACAAACAAAAACACCCTCAAAACCCACGTGCTTGGTTTCTGTGTTTGCTTCCTGTCTTAAAAAAATGTTCTTTTGTTTACTTATCTTCCACCCTTATACCTCCTTCCCCATTTGCCATCTGCAGTGTCAAAAAATCTAGAGAAGGCTTCCAATGACTTGAACCCCTTTAAAAAAATCAGAACAAATGCACCACTCACCCCTTTTGGGATGTTCTGTTTGGTCTGTGAACTTTCAAGAGTCTTGGGAAGATTATTCTTAGGTCTAAATATCTGCTTTCCTGTATTGCATAATGTGATCTCTTTGGCTTTGTAGCTACCAGAGATTACCTTGTACTGTGAGAGTGCTTAACCTTGGCATGTATGATGGCAGACAAGAGCTACAAACCTAGGGGTGGCTGAGCACAGTTTACAGGAAGTGGTCTTGCTGTTGTTGTTGTCATTCTCCTAGGATGCTTTCATTTAAGGATCCTAATTCTAGTTTGGATATGCATTCTAAAGGGTCTTTTCTATTGCTTTTTTTTACCAAAATTAATATCAATTCAGCCTGTTGGGGCACATTTGTGTGAGGAACTGAATTGTTTTCATAGGTAAATGAGAGACTGAGTTTTCTCAGCTCCGAAGAGAAAGGGCATTTCGCTTCTCCTAGCTGAAAGGCATCACTGGGTGACTGGGAGCTTCATGGAAACGTCTGGGGGGTTCACCCCCCCATAAAGTACAGTGGCCCTACAGGGAAATTCCCCCAAAAATTAATTTAAAAAAATTCATCCAGGAAATGCATAGAAGGGCTGATGACCCGGAATTTTGAGCCCTCTCAGAGATCATAGACTTCTTGAGAAAGAAACTGATAAACCTAAAAGGATGGAAATGACTCAGTGGTGACACACTGTAGCATCCTGCCCACAAGCAACACACAAAAGTTCACTACCCAAAAACCCTAGGCCACAGCTGAGCTCCTCCTTTTAATGAAAATGGGAAACAAATAATCTAAGAATAAGAATAAGACAAAGAGAATGACCCCCCTTTCAAGCATTCCATAGGTTGTAATGATGTAAAATGTAATACGGTCTTTGTGCACATTTTCATTAAGGAAAAAGAACCCTAAGGTTGACCTGCAAACTACAGAGTTCCCAAGTTCTCTTTTTCTCTATTTTCCTTTCTGCCTGCTTTAAATCTGCTGTTATTTTTCTATTAAGGTAAGAACCACTGTTTGGATTCAATAGGGACTTTTGCAAACTGGTGAATTTGTATTTATTTCATGGCTAAAGTTCTGAAGTAAATAATATAGGATCTTTGTGTGTGTATATATATATATATGTGTGTGTATATATTTAAAAGGCCTTTATAATTTCTATATTTTATGTTTAATTGGCAATTAAATCATTTTTAATTTCCCTCTATCACACCAGACTTGTTCTCTCCATAACTTATGATACAAATTTTGCTATTTGATTTTCACCTGAGTTGTTTCCCTTAATATATAAATTTAAGGCTATTTAGCTCACAGCTGCCTAGGGTTATAAAACAGGTGATCAATAATTTAAAAATCTAAGATAGGCAAAAAATGATCTTTATGAATCCATAAGATGTATTTCTATTGGAATGCCTAATACATCTATGTAATTATATGTTGTGTACACAATATTTTACTACCACAAATATATAAAAGAGCTCTAATTAATTGGCTTAAGAAAATAAAAGCACTTGAATCAAATACTTCATCAGGAAAAAATTGTCAAATTCTTTTTGCAAGTTTATGTAACTTAAGTAATACCTTTAATAAATAAGCTAGCTTGGTAAATTGATGTTAGAAATGTCTTAAGAATTTCAAGTGTACATTTAGTTTGCATATATTAATCAAGAAACTTTATACTTATCCTTACCAAATACTATAAGGTGTCAAAATTTGGCATAGAGATTACAAAACTATAAAACCAGCCCAAGACAGAATGATCTTTGCTTATGTAATTTTTAATAAATAAGACATTGATATTGGTTTAACGAAAATAGTTACATCTTAAATTTAGTAAGATTATGAAAACTTCTAATTTTGTGGCTTAGGTGGTCTAGTCCACAGACAGTAACATTTGTTTCAGAAAAATACTGTTACAGTCTTTGTTTCAAAGCTAGACTATAAACTGAGTTTTTCCCAAAATTAGTTCAGCCTATGCCTAGGAATGAACAAGGACAGCTTGGAAGTTAGAAGCAAGATGGAGACAGTTCAGTCTTAGTTATAATTTTGCAATGGCAGTTCCATAACTTTAAATGATAACTATTGCAGTTTTCATGAATAATCTAGGTAAACAATTAAAATAATTAGGTAAATGTAATGGGATAAATACTTGTAGACAAACTCATCCCAATTTTGAATCTAATGTTAAATTAAATTAAATAATGAATATTTCATTATTTGGGTATTTTCCAGTAAAATTCTGTTGTAGGAAAACCTTCTTTCTCAAAAAAAAGTATGTCCTTTTTAAAAATATGAACTTTTTTTTTTTCTAATTCAAAGCTTATTTAAAGACCATGTACAAAGCAAGGTAAAAGGAACCAGAAAATAAGACAGATGTAAAGAAAGTCTTATAAATAAAGAGTTTTTTTTTTTTTTTTAACAAGAAAGCTTAAAGAGAAATAAGTTTATATGAGAAAAAGTATTGTATGGTACATTTAGTCCTAGAATAAAATGACTGGTTGTTTCTGATAGAGGGATGTTCCAGACAAACAAGAAAGTCCAAGCATGTCATGAACAGTTGGTGTAAGTCACAATAAGATGATTTCTAAAAGGAAAAATGCTTTTGTATGATCAAGTTGTCTATAATGAAAGAAAAATTACAATGTTTTTCTAGAGATTGGGATTAATGTAAAAAACACTTATACATTGGTTTTCTAAGGTATTAATTTACTCTTAATAAATTATAAGAGGTTTTAATTATTTTAACCCAAAGTTCAACTTTTATTGCATCTCACTGTTTCTGGGTTTCTCCTCCCTCTTAAAGAGTGCTAAATAGTAATGCTCTCCTTCAACTCATTTTCAGCTCATATAAGTTTTTTTCCTCAAATTCTGTTTGTTGTAGCCTGAGGCTAAAATTGTTTTGTAAGAGGTCTAAAGGAAATGTTTTCTTCCAACATAATATTCTGTGCAGTGCAGACAGTCTTTTCTTTTTCCTTTTGTTAACTAGCCTAACAGATTTTATGGTTTATAAAAACAATTGCTATGCCATTAATATTAAGTTTTGACCCACTTAGGAGAAAAGCTGAGATGATTTTTTTAAGTTAAGGTTATTACATCCATGTATCATTCTGTGTGTTCTTTTAAAGTACTTGTGACATTGAGTTACAGGGCTTTGACTCCTGGATCTAAAAATGACACCAAGTCCTGCTAAGTCTTAAACACTGACAGCAACTAAAACCTCTTCTTCAGGCCGAGTAGAAGATGTCAATCAAAATAAACTGCATTCCTGAAATATAGGGCCAGAAATTAAAGTTATTCAACTCCTCAAGGCCCAGGGACTATTGCAAAAGAGGTGGGCATGTGAGATTGTAAGGGTCGATTTAGTTTCTCTATAAATTAATCATTATCACCAAAGGCACACTGATGCAAGATCAGCATATGGGTCCCTGTGTCAGATTAACAAAGTTTTCTTGAAGCAGTAACCAACTTCTTAATAAAGGATATAAAATTTATAAAAGGCTTATGGAAGTTATATTGTAACTGCCCAATGGGTTCACCTTGCCCACTGCCTAGACAGAGCCGAATTGCAATAGAGGAAGAGTATTTCATGCAGAGCCAGCTGTGTGGGAGACTGAAGTTTTATAATTACTTAAGTCAGTCTCTCCAAGCATTTGGAGAGCAGAATTTTTAAGGGTAATTTGGTGAATAGGGGGGAGGTCAATAAGTTAAAAGTGCTAATTGGTTGGGTTGGAAATAAAATCATGGAAAATTGAAGCTGTCCTCTTGCACTGAGTCAGTTACTGGATGGGGGCCCTAAGACCAGATTCACTAGTTTATCAATCTGTGTGATGCCAACTGATCCATCAAGTGCAGAGTCTGCAAAATATCTCAAGCTCTGCTCTTAGAAGGAGTTTAGGAAGGGTCAGAATCTTGTAGTCTCCAGCTGCATGGCTCCTAAACCATAATTTCTAATCTTGTGGCTAATTTGTTAGTCGCACAAAGGCAGTCTATTCCTCAGGCCAAAAGGAGGTTCATTTTGGGAAAGGACAGTTATCATCTTTCTTTTAAACTAGAAAGTATGAACTAAGTTCTTCCCAAAGTTATCTCGGCCTATGCCCAGGAAGGAACAAAGACAGTTTAAAGGTTAGAAGCAAGATGGAGTCAGTTAGGTTAGATCTCTTTCACTGTATCAGTCATAATTTTGCAAAGGTAGTTTCAATATCTTATGATCAAGATTAAAATTTTATAGATTGTTTATAAAATTTTGAAAGACAAATTTAATTGGCTTTACACTGTCTTTATTGGAGTTTATTGTATGGAAAATTAAGTCTCCTCTCAAAGAATGAAGGTTTTTGCCCTTTTTAAAAAAATTCTCGAGTTATGACTTTGGTCAAATGAATAACTTATTTTATAATGACCTGTGATATCAAGCATTTTAAACTTTTGATATTTGATAAACTTTCAAAAATCAAATTAGAAATTATGTCTTTTTCTGATCTAGTGAATCCTTTAAAATATTAGTTTCTCTAAATTCAAAAAATGACATAATTTGGCTTATTTGGCATAAAATTATACACTAAGCATTGTCAAATGTGAAATGGTGTTTGCTTTTCTTTGGGTTGTATTTGTATAAAGATATTATTGATATGTGTTCCAAAATCATGGGAAACACCTATAATCCTGATATGACTTAGTGCACATCATCAGTAATAATTATAACTGTTATGTTAAATTATTGTGTACCACAGAGGTAACAAATTTTCTGGTTAGTTTTGTCTTTGACTATGGCTGCCCCAAAATATTTTGTCATCCATGGACAATTCGTGCCTTGTTTGGTCCTCCTTAGAAGGTAGTTTCATAATCAGTTATAAAACTCTAATAGGTGCTTTAAAATACAGATTTCTGATAACTTTGAGAGGGAAAACTTTCAGGCTCATGGGGAGCTGAAATGTTCATGAATATTAAGCAGAACAGGAATTTACTACAGAAACTGAACTAACAGAAAACTGAAGTATCTTTTTATATTTTTGCTTCAAATGTTACTGACCCTGTTTTTGTTTGTTTGTTTGTTTTTCAGAGTCAAGGAAACTTTTATTTTGAGCTATTGAAAGGTTTCAACAATTTAGTATACTCCTATGAAGAAAATTTGGAGCATATTTATGTCTCTTTACCTGATTTCTCTAGAATTTGAATTTGGAAACTATTTGAGAGTATTCTTAACTTACAGCAATATGGTTATTTGCATAAGTGCAATAAAAATCTGTTATAATTTGTAACAAGACACAATGGGAGAAACTGGTTATTTTACCAAGGCTTTCACTTGAATGCTGTGCTTTCCTTTAAGAAATGAAACTTAACTTATGGAGCCAATAAAAGCCCATTGGGAAAACTGGCCTCATACCTTGTCTACACAGCCCATGTACAGGGTTCCTGACCTGGGGTAAGTAAAGAATATCACTTTCCGAGAGGCTCAGGTGCCCCAAGTTTATATTGGGATCTTAAGGGGAGAGGATCACCCAACTCATGGGTATTTGATGGTACAAATCCATGGCTGGGTTCAGCTTTAAAAGAGGCTTATCTGAGATTCCTTCTATGGGACAAAGTTCCATCAAAGCCAATTTAAAAGCCTATGTAAAAAATAATTATTCTTGCTTCACTGTATATAAATAATCAGGACAAGTATAATAAAGCAAACCAGTCCCACCATAACTTGTCTTTAGTAAAAATGGAAAACTGGAGAGAGAAAAAATATGTTTCAAACACTATAGTACACCTGTTGTTAGATTCTAGTCTTGCCTAATATTTTTCAATTTTTATTATTTTTCAGTTTGGATCAAATTCTAATTTTTCTTGACTACAATTCTTAAAAATTATGTTTTCAATTATTTTCCTCATTTTCTTCCCCCCTTTTTCCTTATTGAGAACTTATTCCTAACTGAGAACTTAGCTGTGCTTTCATAAAGCCCTGAAAACTGATGCCAGACAAATTAAACTTTAGAAGAAAATAACAGCAACCTACTTACATACATAAGGCACCTTCATACCTGCCTACTGACATATGAACTTCAGAATAATGAGGCCTATATCAGTTTTCCAGTATTGTTCTCTTTTGTTTTTGTTGTTTTTCTCCCTTCCTTCCCCTATTTTCTCTTCATAGGATGTGAGACTTCACAACCTGTTAAAAATTAGCTTTCCTAATAACTCTGGACATATCCATCTAGGAATGAACCTTCTTAGCCATGAGGGATTAGATGAAGCCTGAGGCCAGAGACTCATTTTCTTCTAAAATGCTTTCTCCAAAATATTTTTTAAAAGAAAAGGAGGAAAATGTGAAAGAAAATAAATATTGGGGCCCCAAAATCACTAAGCTAGAGGGCAAAGTCAAGCTGGGAACTGCTTAAGACAAATCTGCTTCCCATTCCCTTCAAAGTCACCCCTCCACTCACTGAGATAAATGCATACCTATTTGCCTCCTTTGGAGAGGTTAATCAGACACTCAAAAGAATGCAACTACTTGTCTCTTATCTACCTATCACCTGGAAGCACCCTCCCCACTTTGAGTCGTTCCACCTTTGCTTTGAGTTGTCTCACCTTTCCAGACTGAACCAATGTTCATCTTACATATGTTGATTGATGTCTCATGTCGTCCTCAAATGTATAAGACAAAACTGTGCTTTGACCACCTTGGACACATGTTATCAGGATATCCTGAGGCTGTGTCACAGGGGTGTATCTTTGACATTGTCAAAATAAACTTTCTAAATTAACTGAGACCTGTCTCAGATATTTGGGGTTTATACTAACTAAATGGAGGTGTTTACCCATGGTGATGAATCATCTGTTTTGTGTTTTTTTTTTTTTTTTTTTTTTTTTTGGTTTTTTTTTTTTTTTTCTGGGGCTGTGGAGTTTCTTGAATGTCAGGCTTTAGGTGCTAAAACTGAGAAATTCCTGGGGAAATTGGGATGGTTTCATACCCTAGGTCCACAAGCCAGGAACTATCTTTGGCAGAAGTGTGAAACCAACATGGCCAGTTCTCTGGTCTCCTGCTAGCACATCTCATTGACCAAACCAAACTGGGAACTGAGAGCAAGTGTTTTCTAATATGTAAGACATACAGATTAGCCTTCATGAACAGAGAATAGGTGGAGAATGGATTAGGAGGGGTAAAGTAATATATATCAGCATTGTATTCACCTAATATTGGTTACTATTCAAAGAGTGACTGTCTAAAAGAGTATCTATTTGAATTTCTTTTCTTAAATTTGAATCTATCACATCATATTGGGTTTAATTAATGTCTTTTACATTTTTAACCCCAAACATGCTCCCCTTCCTTGATTTTTATTTTATTCTTTATGGTAATCACTTGTTAAACAATCAAGCTCAATTCTATTGTAAGATGTCTCATAATCTATACTCATTTGCTTCTCCATAATTTTGTTACACTTGTTCCTCCACTCCTTTATTTTCTATAATTAAGTAATTATCTATTAAGGCTTGATTCAATCTAGGTTAAACTTTATGGGCAAAAATACATCATAGGTGGTGGTTTACATTTCATATTGTTTCATATCAAGAGACAAATAATGTCTGGTTTTAACTTACTGATCTCAAGAATGTTCAGTGGATTGAGATAATATCATTATGATTCCTCTGTTACAATTTTTTAAAATAAATTGTTCATCTATTGGTTTCATTCATTTATGAATGTTAACTGAATCAATTATTTTATTAGAGATTGCAAAACTTTTTAAAAAAATTTCTGGCATTTATTTTACATGTGTTAGCTCTATGTCTACCGAAAGGAAGTATTTTAGTCATAAACTAGGGCTTTTTTGATAAACTGAAAGGCAGTCCATACAGTTAAGTCAGGATGAATTCTTAATGTTTAAAATTGTCTATCTAGAGAATAAGATATTGGATCCCTACCTCTAATGGCAACTGATTCTATTTTTTTTATTTTTCTTTTTTGAGCATTGTTATAATTATGGTTTTAAATACATTCAATAGATTTTTTTTTACTATAAATAGTTTTAATACATACTAAGGTACACACTTTAACTTCAGTGAGTTTAGCTGACTTAAATATTATACAGGGTCCATCATGTTCTATATCATAAGGGAAAAACATACATCCTGGTTTGTCCTGAAATTCCAGTTCATTTTTGTTTTCCTTTCCTAATTATCAGTACCACCCTCTTTCTTTCTTGTGTCCTGATTTGTATAATAAATTATGTGCTTGCTTTATATTATGGATGTCACTATATTAACTCTATATCTTAAGGTTCTCCAATAGGACTCCAGAGATAGTTTACATGAACTAAACAAACCTTGAAAGATATTAGCTGAAGAGATGGAGGTAGAAAGACCATAACTATGTTCCCAGATAGGTTCTTTGTGACCCTTTCAGCCTTTAAGCTCTTAAACTTTTGGGGGACTACAAAGATGATAGATTCATCCATCAGACATGGAAGAGATGTTTTGATCTTATTTCTATGATACTTTCTGTTAGAAGTGTTGTATTTCTCACATCCCCAGTTACTCATTAAATTCAGTTCATTTTTTTTTTTACTCTAATGTTAGCCTAATGATCAGTGTGTGCCCGTAGAAAGTAAATTCAATAGCCTCAGTGCCTAACAAGGGTAAAAATAGGCACAGTGTTCCTTCCTATAAATTACAGGGCAATTTAATACTTCATCTCCAGAAAGGAAGAAAGTTTAGAACTGGTAAATTGCAACCTATATAATGTTTAGGTTAAGGAGTATGTAACTTCAATGTTGGTTACTAAGAACTGATTTTTTAAAAAATACATTGTTTTGAATTTTTAAAATTATCTAGGGATCTTAAATTACATTTATAAAGGTTTACAACATATAATGATTGCAATAGATACAGGGAGAGGTTGTTTTAAGGGCTATACAAGACAGTATCTCAGTTTTCTCTCATTTTTGCTCTCCTTTAATAAAAATTTATTTAACTCTAATGTCCATCCTCATAAATTGAACATCATGGAAGGCCCACTTTCCAGTGTCATGAGAAGGGACCCACAATCATGAAATGAGCAAAGAAGGCCAGATGATCTTTAGAGGTCCTACAATTCATATTCCCATAATTGACATCTTTTTTGAAGAAAGTCAATGAAAGAAAAGTACATATTAATTATTTAATGCATTTAACACTTAACTATTGAGAATTCACTCTTCACTAAGCATTGTTATTTGTACTAGATATTCAGTGGTGAAGATGACAGCATGCATAGACCTTCTACTTTAATAATAGGAGACAGAGAGTAAGTAAAAAAAAAATAAATGAAAAAGAAAATGAGACTTCTGTTGTTGACTAAAATGGGGCAAGTTACTGTAGTCTGTTTCCTTAATTGATTACAACCAAAAATTATGGACAGAATACAAAAAGAAAATTCCTGGAAATATCAAAATATAAACAATAGCAGGTAAAAATATTTTACTTAAGTTTTCCCCCTTGTTTATCTCCTGGCTTTGACCAAATTGTGAACCCTATCCAAGAACTTCACTTTGAGTGCAGAAACCAAAACCTCTGATAGAAACCATTTCCTTCTAGTCAGTGGACTGATAAAAGAAAACCCTGTAAGGCAGAGATTGTATGAAGAATACATGCATTGTTTTATTTTTATTTTTATTTTTTTTCTATTTATTCTCCCTTGGTCTTTCCCTGAGGAAAGTCCCAGAGAAGAGGCTGCACAGGTTCAGTGGCATTAGAAAGACTAGACACCTAAAATCCTGAGAGAGAACCTGTGCCTTTATCTAGTGCAACCTGGAAAAAAAAAAAAAAAAAAAAAAAAGCCCCTCTGATCTGAAGAGTATTGGGAGTATCTTGAAGGAGACAGAAATAAATGTTTTCCAAATTCTGTATATGAATCAACACATATTGAGGCTCATCCACAAGCAACACATATATAAAAGAGAACAAACAAAAATTATAATGATAAAAACTCCAAGAATTAAACTGCAATACACAATGTCATGCAAAATACAAACTAACCACTGAGAAGCTCATGTGAAGGATGGACCTGATGAGGGTTGCAAAACTTTGAAAACTGAAGAGACATTGGTTCCATTGCCCATGTAAAATGTGAAGCAACATACAGTCTGAACAGTACCAGGTTTATTGCTTCCTAAAACAAACAAAAATAGAAAACCCCACAATACTCTCTAGACAATTTTAACAAGGCAAGGAATCTCACAACAAGGTCCGGAATACAGTCCCACACTATGTAACATATAAATAACTAAGAAAATATGTCCCATTCTCAATGGAAAAGAAAATAAAAAATGTAAATGCTAAGATGATCCAGATGATGGTATTATAAAATAAAGCATTTAAAGCAGCTATTACGCCAAGCGTAGTGGTTCACGCCTATAATCCCAGCACTTTGGGAGGTCGAGGTGGGTGGATGACCTGTCAAGAGTTCCAGACCAGCCTGGCCAACATGGTGAAACCCCATCTCTACTAAAAATACAAAAATTAGACGGGTGTGGTGGCACATGCCTGTAATCCCAGCTACTAGAGAGGCTGAGGCAGGAGAATTGCTTCAACCCGGGAGATGGAGGTTACACTTAGCCGAGATTGCAACACTGCACTCCAGCCTGGGTAACAGAGCGAGACTCTGTTTTTTTAAAAAAAAATAATAAGTAAAAATAAAAGCAGCCACTACAACCATGCCCAATGAAGTAAAGGTGAACATTCCTGTAATGAATGGAAAACAGTTCTTGGCAGAGGATATAAACTGAAAAAACAAAAATTTCACAGCTGAAAACAGAACTGTGACATAACTAAAAATGTATTACTTGTCAGTGTGCTGATAAAATTATTTTATGATAAACTCCATTTTCAAAACATTTAGTGTTTGTGGAAGAACACTATATTAATATAGCCAGCAACTCATTGAAGATAAGCAGTGAGGAGAAAATACAAATGAAATACAATGCTGAATTAAGAGAATTGCTGTAGATTAGACTTCAGTTTGGGACAGATAAACTTGCAATGACATTTTAGGCATTGACTAGAGATGTCAAACCTGAAGTTTTGTGTAGACGTATTGTATTCTTGGTTTCTTGGATGACAATATAAAAGCAAGGGTCATTGGTATATACTGATATTTAGAGTCCTTGGATTTTAGGAAATCACATAGCATGAAAATACAGATAGGTTTTGGGACATTAACAAGATGGCAGAAGAGATCTTTCCAGCACTTGTTTCCCCACAGAAACATCAATTTAAACAACTATCCACGTGTAAAAATATCTTCATAAGAGCCAAGGAAAACAGGTGAGAGATTATAATAACTGGGTGTAGCACAGAAATAAGAAAAGACACATAGAAAATAGTAGGAAGGAAAGTGTTACATTACTCACCTTACTTCTCTGAATCATCACATCATAAAGAGAGATATTCCCTTCCTGGGGGAAGGGAAAGAAAAGGAGCATGAGACGTTGCCTTGGATCTCAACATCAGCTCCATTCCAGTAAAATCTAGTACTGAGAAGGCCCCAATGGCCCCAAGCTTCAGGCAAGTACCTATGGACTTAGGCTTCATCAGTAGGCTGGATCCCATAACTTCAGGCTCCAGGCTTGCCTGACAAACATGGTCTCTGGGCCTGGTCCACTGCCAGGCTGTACCCAGTGGTGCTGGGTCACTCCCAGGAACAGTCCAGAATGCACAGATTCTGACTCTATGCTCATCTTTATACTGCCTCCAGGACCAGGGCAGCCTTTTTGGCTCTGGACTATAGATCACCTCTAGTACCAGGATGGCTCACATGGCCCCAGGCTTCAGACCCACGTCATTATTTAGGCCAGCTTCTCTAACTGTAGTCATCAGGCCAGCACACTTTGACTTAGCCTCCAGGCTGGCCCTTGTACATAGACTCCAGGCCTACCCAGTACCAGGTCACCCCTGTGACCTCAGACTCCATGCCCAACACAGGTTTCAGACAAGATCAGAGACAGACGGGTCCACACAGCCCTGGGCTTCAGGACTGCACAAGTGCTAAGTCAGTGTCTCTGGACTAATGCAACAGACTGGAATCCATGAACACCATCTCCAGACCTCCCCAGTACCAGGCCTATCCTTGCAGTCCCATAATCCAGGCTAGCCCCTGCAGCCCCATACTTAAGCAGACCTAAGGTTTAGGCCTTGTTAAGCAGACCCAAGGTTCAAGGTCATCTTCATAGACCCCAGCACTGGGCCACTCCTCATACACCTAGGCTCCACAATTGCCCCTGTGGAACCAGGTTTCAGGTCAACCTTTACAGAGCTAGTTTTCAGGATAGCACAACACACCCAGATTCTGGGCTTGCTTCTGTGGGCCTAAGCTCTAGGCTAATTCACAAAGCACCAAGCTCCAGGCTAGCCCACATGGCACCAGGTGCGAAGCTAGCACTATTGATATCAGGCTTCAGACTGGCTCTTACAGACATGGGTCCAACACCTACCCCAGTGCCAGAGTAGCCTCAGGTTCCAGTTAAGTTCCAAGAGATCCAGACACCAATGGACACAGGTCCAGACAAGGTCCAGCAGACCCAGGGTTCAGGTCTACTGCAGTAGACCCAAGTCCCAGGCTGGCTCTCAAAAACTGAGGCTCTAGGTCCACCCCTGTAGACTCAGGCTTCAGGCCACCCCTTTGGACCCAGGACACAGGCCCACTCTCATAAAGAGACTCTATGCCAACCCCCAGTGCTATGCTAGTTCCCGTGAACACAGGCTCCTGGTCCACCCCAGCAACTGGCCAGCCACTGCAGACTGAAGGGCAAAGCCCATTCCCATGGACCAAATAAAAATGTCTACCCAAGTGAATCCAGGCTCCAGGCTGAATCCCATAGACTCAAGCATCAGGCTGCCTACCTGCTAACCAAGGCACCATGCCAGCCTGCCCAAAATCCCAAGTAGCAAGCCCACCTGTAAACCATGCCAGATAGGCTTCTCAGATCTCTGGATTGGCTGACTGGTAAAGGGCTTTCCCAAACAAAGCCAATCTGCAAATACTGGAATAAATCCCTACATCTTTCAGTGTGCAAATAGCCTTGTATTGCCATAAGGATCAAGGACAATAAGGGAAGCATAACATCACAAAAGGAACAAAATAAAGTACCAGTAACTGACCCTAAAGAAATGCAGAGGTATTAAATGCCTGACAAAATGTGGAAAATACTTGTTTTACAGAAACTCAAAAAACTTTAAGAAAATATATAGAAAAAATAATAAAATCAAGAAAACAATAACATAACACAATAAGAAACTTTTAACAGATAAATTAAAATTGTAGTCAGACCTTCATATTCATGGGTTCCACATCCATGACTTTAACCAACTGTGGAACAAAATATTTAAAAAAAGAGATGGTTGCATCTGTACCGAACATTTACAGACTTTTTCCTTGTCAATATTTCATAAATAATACAGTATAATAACTTTTTACATATCATTTACATTTTATTAGCTATTATATGTAATCTAGAGATGATTTAAAGTATATGGGAAGATGTGCATAGATTATATGCAAATACTATGCCCTTTCATGTAAGAGATTTGAACATCCACAGAATTTGCTGCACTCCAAAAGAACTGCTTGAGTTTAGTTCTAATTTGTATAAGCAGAAATCTGGAGAACAAGCATGGGAATGAATATTGAGTTTGTGGGATAGTGGTGGAGGGAACATAAAGTTGGCTCAGGCTGAATTTAATGATTTGGGCCCACTAAGCAGAAGTTCTCCATTTAATGTCACAGTATGGGGAGATAAAAAAGGTTCTAATAGTTTATTTGCGTAGTTAGCTGCAATATGGATCAAAAGATGGCCCACTGTGAGTGAGCTGGAAATGCCTAATATCTCTTGGTTTAAGATAGAGGAAGGAATCCAAAGGCTTAGGGAGATTGATATGGTGTAATGGATTAGTCACTTTAGACCTACTCATCTCAGCTAGGAGTGTCCAGAAGACACATCCTTTACCAATGTTTTGCAAAATAAATATGTGAGGGCAGAACCTGCATCCTTGAAGAGTTCTGTGATTGATCCTCTCTGTATGCCAGATTTTACAGTGGGAACCACAATCACTCAACTACAAAATTTAAATGTGATAGGAATAATTGGATCCCAAGGTGGCAGGGGACAAGTGGTGGCACTCAACTGTCAAATGCAAGGTGGGCATAATTACCTTAATGGACAACAGTGGCAAAGCAACAATCAGAATAATCTGAGTCGTGTAGAGTTCTGGCATTGGCTAATTAATCATGGTGTTCCTGGAAATGAAATTGATAGGAAGCCTACTTCATTCTTACTTAATTTATATAAGCAGAAAACTTCCAGGTCAAGTGGAAAAAAAACGAATTTGAATTACAAAAACAGAGAATCATGGCCCCTCAATCAATTTTCAGTCTTGAATGAGTTTACAGACCCAAAACCCCTTGAATGAAGGGGAGGCCAGGTCCCTTTGAGGAAGGATCCCACTATACTACCAACAATTTGTGCTGTTAATCTTTCTCTCGTCCTTCCTGAAAGAGACCTCTGGACTTTTACCAGGGTAACTATACATTGAGGAATCGGAAATGATCAGACATTTTTGGGACTACTGGACATTGGCTTTCAGCTGATATTGATTTCATGGGACCCAAAACGTCACTGTGGTCTTCCAGTTGAAGTAAGGTCTTATGGAGTTCAGGTAATTAATAAAATTTTAGCTCAAGTCTGACTTATAGTGGGTCCAGTATGTCCCCAGACTTATCCTATGATCATTTCTCCAGTGCCACAATGCATAGTTGGCAAAGACATACTTAGCAACTGGCAGAATCCCAATATTGGCTCCCTGACTGGTAGGGTGAGGTCTATTATGGTGGGAAAGACCAAATGGAAGTCATTAGAGCTGCCTCTATGTAGAAAAAAATAGTAAATCAAAAAAATCCCCAGCATTAAAAAATTAAAAATAAATTACTTAGCCATTTATTTAACCAAGGAAGTGAAAGATGCACATACAGAAAACTAAAAAACTGAGATTAGTGCCACCATTAAGGACTTGAAAGATGCAGGGATGGTGATTCCCACCACATCCTCATTCAACTTTCCCTTTGACCTGTGCAGAAGACAGATGGTTCTTGGAGTATAACAGTGGATTATTGTAAACTTGACCAAGTGGTGACTCCAATTACAGCTGCTGTACTAGATGTGGTTTCGTTGCTTGAGCAAATTAACACATTTCTTTGTACCTGATATGCAGTCATTGATTTGGCAAATGTCTTTCTCCATTTTTGTCCATAAGGCGCACCAGAAGCAATTTGCCTTCAGCTGGCAAGGTCAGTAATACACCTTTACTGCTGTACCTCAGAGGTATATCAACTCTCTCTGGCTTTGGGTCATGATCTTGTTCGGAGAGACCTTGATCAATTTTCCCTTCCATAATATATTACACTGTTCCATTACATTGATGACATTAGGCTGATTGGATCCAGTGAGCAACAAGTAGCAAACACACTGGACTTACTGGTAAGACATTTGCATGCCAGAGAATGGAAAATAAATACGACTAAAATTCAAGGACCCTGTACCTCGGTAAAATTTCCAGGGGACTGGTGGTGCAGAGCCTGATGAGATATTCCATCTAAGGTAAAGATAAGTTGCTGCATTTGGCCCCTCATACAACCAAGAAAGGGGCACAAGGCCTAGTGGGCCTATTTGAATTTTGGAGGCAATACATTCCTCATTTGGGTATGTTACTCGAGCCCATTTAATGAGTGACATAAGGCTCTCAGTTTTGAGTGGGGTCCAGAACAGGAGAAGGCTCTGCAACAGGTCCAGGCTGCTGTGCAAGTTGCTCTGCAACTTGGACCATATGACTCAGCAGATCCAATGGTGTTTGAAGTGTCAGTGGCAGATAGAGATGCTGTTTGGAGCCTCTGGCAGGTCCCCATAGGTGAATCACAGCAGAGCCCTCTAGGATTTTGGAGCAAAGCCCTGCCATCTTCTGCAGATAACTACTCTTCTTTTGAAAGACAACTCTTGGGCTGTTACTGGGCTTTGGTAGGAAATGAATGTTTGACTATGGGTCATCAAGTCACCATGCAACCTAAACTGCCGATCATGAACTGGGTGCTTTCTGACCCATACAGCCATAAAGTGGGTCATGCACAGCAGCATGCCATCATCAAATGGAAGTGGTATATAAGTGATTGGGCTCCAGCAGGTCCTGAAGGCACAAGTTACATGAGAAAGTGGCTCAAATGCCCATGGTCTCCACTCCTGTTACCCTGCCTTTTCTCCCCTAGCCTAGCCTGCACCGATGGACTCATTGGGAGTTCCCTATGATCAATTACCAAAGGAAGAGAAGACTAGGGCCTGGTTTAGAGATGGCTCTCCATGATACGCAGGCATCACTTAAAAGTGGACTACTGTAGCACTACAGCCCCTTTCCAGGACATCCCTGAAGGACAGTGGCAGAGGGAAATCTCCCCAGTGGGCAGAACTTCAAGCAGCGCACCTCCTGTGCATTTTGCTTGGAAGGAGAAAAGGTCAGATGTGCGACAATATACCGATCACACATCTGTAGCTTATAGTTTGGCTGTAAAGTCAGGGACTTGGAAGAAGCATCACTGGAACATTGGTGACAAAGGAATTTGGGGCAGAGGTATGCGAATGGACCTCTCTGAGTGGTAAAAAACTGTGAACTGCTTGAGTGAGTGCTCACCAAAGGTTGAACTCAACAGAGGAGGATTTTAATAATCAAGTGGAAAGGATGACTCATTCTGTGGACACAACTCAGGCTCTTCCTCCATTCACTCTTGTCGTTGCCCAGTGGACTCATGAACAAAGTGGCCATGGTTGAAGGGATGGATGCTACACATGGGCTCTGCAACATGGACTTCCACTCGCTAAGGCTGACCTGGCTACGGCCACTGTTGGATGCCCAATTTGCCAGCAGCAGAGACCAACACTGAGCCCTCGATATGGCACCATTCCTTAGGGTGATCAGCCAGCTGCTTCGTGGCAGATTGATTATATTGGACCTTTTCCATCATGGAAAGGGAAGGGGTTTGTCCTAACTGGAATAGATACTTACTCCAGATGTGAGTTTGCCTATCCTGCATGCAGTGCTTCTTCCAAGACTACCATCCATGGATTCACAGAATGACTTATCCACTGTCATGGTATTCCACATAGCATTGTTTCTGACCAAGTCACTCACTTTATGGCTAAAGAAATGAAGCAGTAAGCTCATGCTCATGCTCATGGATTTCACAGGTTTTACCATGTTCCCCATCATCCTAAAGCAGCTGGATTGATAGAATGGTGGAATGGACTTTTAAGTCACTATTACAATGCCAAGCAATTGACAATACTTTGCAGGACTGGTGAAAGGTTCTCCAGAAGGCTGTGTATACTCTGAATCAGCTTCCAATATATGGTACTGTTCCTCCCATAGACAGGATTTACAGGTCCAGGAATCAAGGAGTGGAAGTGGAAGTGACATGACTCACCATATCCTCTACTGACCTACTAACTAAAATTTTGCTTCCTGTTCTCATGACATTACTTTCTGCTGGCCGAGAGGTGTTAGTTTCAGAAGGAGTAACACTGCTAGCAGGATACATGACAACGATTCTATTAAACTAGAAGCTAAGATTGCCACCTGGACACTTTGGGTTCCTCCTAAGTCAATAGGCTAAGAAGGGAGTTACAGTATTGGCTGGGGTGATTGACCCAGAAGATTAAGATAAAGTCATTCTACTACTTCACAATGGAGGTAACAGAAGAATATGCATGGAATACAGGAGATTCCTTAGGTCATCTGTTAGTATTATTATGCCATGTGATTAAGGTCAATGGGAAACTATAAAAGCCCAATCCAGGCAGGACTACAAGTGGCCCAGAAACTTCAGAAATGAAAGTTTGGGTCAACCTACCAGGTAGAAAAGAATGATCTGCTGAGGTGCTTGCTGAAGGCAAAGAGAATACAGAATGGGTAGTAGAAGGTATCATCAAACTATCTTTGACCATGAGACCAGTTGAAGAAGTGAGAAATATAATTGTCATGAGTATTTCCTCTTTATTTTGTTAGTAACAAGTTTGCACATGTATACACTTGTACTAGGAAAATATCTTCATTTTATTCTTTAAAAAAAAAGAATTCAAGAAAACAATACCATTTCCAAAGACTAAAAAAAATAATAAATTACTTATCAATATATTTAACCAAGGAAGTGAAAGACCCATATACTGAAAACTATGAAACACTGATGAAAGAAAATGAAGAATACACAACTAAATTGAGAGATATCCTATGTTAATGGATTGAAAGAATTAATATTGTCAAAATGCCATTACTACCCATAGAAATCTATGGATTCAATGCAATTCCTATCAAAATTCTAATGACATTTTTTTCCCCAAATAGAAAAGAATTTAAAAATTTGTATGGAACCACAAAAAACCTTGTATAGTCAATACAAGATTTGAGCAAAAATAGTAAAGCTGAAGATATTACACTACCTGACTTCAAAATATACTATACGATGATAGGAATTGAAACAGCATCATATTGGCACTAAAACAGACACATAGATCAATGGAACAAAATCGAAAATCCAAAAATAAATCCATATAATTAAGGTTTATTGATTTTTCAACTAAAGTTGCAAGAACATGGGATAGGGAAATGTTAGTCTCTTAAATAAATGGTATTGGGAAAGCTGGATACTTACATAAAGAAGAATAAACTTAGGGTCTTATATCAAACTATATACAAAAGTCAAATATAATATATTAAAGACTTAAATATAAGACCTGAAAATGTAAAGCTACTAGAAGAAAACTTAGAGAAGAAGGCTCATGCATTGGTCTGGACAATAATTTCTTTGACCTCACTCCAACAACACAGGTGACAAAAGCAAAAGTAGACAAATATGATTACAACAAACTAAAAAGACTTCTGAGTATCAAAGGAAACAGAGTAAAGAGACAACCTATAAAATGGGAAAAAATATTTATAAACTATACATCTGATAAAGGGTTAGTACCTAAGAATTTATGAGAAACTCAACTCGATAGCAAGAAAACAAATTACCCAATTAAAAAAATGAGCAAAGGGCCTGAATAGATATTTCTCAAAATAGGCATACAAGTGGCCAACAGTTGTATTTTTAAAAATGCCCAAACTCTAATTATTGTGTAAATGCAAATTAAAACCACAGTGTGATATCACCTCCCACCTTTTGGAATAGCTATAAGGAAAAAGATGAAAAATGCGTGTTGGTGAGAATGTGGAGAAAAGAGAGCCTTTGCTCACTGTTGATGGGAATGTAAATTAGTAGAGCTATTAGGGAAAACAGTACAGAAATTTCTCAAAATTTGAAAATAGAACTACTGTATGGTCCCATAATTCCACTATGGGGTATACTTTCAAAACAGATGAAATCAATATCTTGAAGACATATCTGCCCTGCCATGTTCATTGCAGCATTATTCACAATAGTCAAGATATGGAATAAACCTAAGTGTCCATCAACAGATGAATGGATAAAGAAAATATATATACACGATGGAATACTATTTAGTCTTTAAAATGAGGAAACCTTGTCATTTGCGACAACATGGATGAATCTGTAGGACTTAAAATTTATGTTAAAAGAAAGAAGCTATGCACACTTCACAATGTTACTTATATGTGGAATCTAAAAAAGTTAGTCACAGAAGCAGAAAGTATTAGGGTGGTTTTCAGGTCTTGGTGAGTAGAGACTTGGGAAGATATTTGTCAAATAATACAAAATTTAAGTTAGACAGGAGGAATAAATTCTAAAGATCTACAATACAACATGGTGACTATAGTATATATATATTTTCATATGTGTATATATATTTTCATATGTGTATATATTAATTGTGTATATATATTTTCTGTATCCATTAATCTGTTAATGGACACTTGGGTTTATTCCATATCTTGACTATTGGGAATAATGCTGCAATGAACTTGGGAGTGTAATGAACATGAGAGTGCAACTATAGTTAATAACAACTTATTAGTTTTCCTGAAAATCACTAAAAGAATAGATTTTATATGTTCTTATCACAAAAATAATAGCATGTGAGGTAATCTATATGCTAATTAGCTCTATTTAGCCACTCCACAATGTATGCATAATTCATAACAACAGGTTTTACATGATAAGCATATACAATTTTTATTGATCAATTTAAAAAATTAACTATATTTTAAAAGTGCAGATGTAAATTAGTAGACATTCCAGGAATATGTGTGAGTCACTCAGTCAGAAGAAGCAGGACAAAAAAGAGAAATCTGAAGAGTAGAATCCAGAGAACTAGAAGGAAAACCAAAAGAGTGTGGTGTCATGGAGACCAAATGAATACCGAATTTAAAGAATAATGCAGTGATCAACAATTTATTGGATGCTGCTTAGAGATTTAGAAGTTGAGAACAGACAGGTATCTATTTGATTTAATAAAATGGAGGTCATTGTTAACATTTGCAATAAGAGTGGTGATAAGAAAACTCAACTGAAGTGGGATGATGAGACTAGGAGGTGTGGCATATTATTTACTATGTTAAGAAAGTATTGAATGTTATCCAGAGTTTAAGAAAATTTTCTAAGCAAGGAAATGAAGAAGTATTTTGTGGAGAAAATATAGTCAGGGGAGGAATCACACAATACTAGAACTTGATGGACCCAACTGGAAAAACTGAGGTCTAGACAGAGAAAGTAACTAGCTAAATATTGATTGGTGGCAATTAATTTTTTTTTTTATTTTTTCCCTACTTATGTCTTAAAAAGTATTTCAAAAGGTAATGATATGGTTTGGCTGTGTCCCCACTCAAATGTCATCTTGAATTGTACTCCCATAATTCCCACATGTTGTGGGAGGGACCTGGTGGGAGATAATTGAATCACGGGGGCAGTTTCCCCCATACTGTTCTCATGGTAGTGAATAAGTTTCATGAGATCTGATTGTTTTATAAGGAGAAACCCCTTTCACTTGGTCCTCATTCTCTCTTGTCTGCTGCCATGTAGGACGTGCCTTTCACCTTCCGCCATGATTTTGAGGCCTCCCCAGCTACACTGTGAGTTCATTAAACCTCTTTTTCTTTATAAATTACCCAGTCTTGGGTATGTCGTTATCAGCAGCATGACAACGGACTAATACAGGTAATGTACTTACTTGTTTATTTTTATGCACATTTAAATAAACACACTTAGAATGTTTAATCCACAGGTAGTAGCATTACTATGGACCTGTTTCAAGCACACACTATTAGAGTATGGTTTACAATTCAATGTATATTTACCAACTGCCAGCTATACAAAAGGCACTGTTGGAAATAAAAAATATAATACTCATCTTTTGTCCTCAAAGTGTATAGACTCTAGTATGATATAGATGAATAAGATATACATAAATAACTTTACTAAAAAAGGCAAGTTAATCCAATACCATGTTTCTTGCTATATCTTTTATGACATTTCTTTCATATGTGTGTGCTTTCTGCCATAGTGAGTTGACTGTCTCTTTTAACAAACTGTGAGTTCCTGGAGGGCAAGAGCCGTCTTGCTATCTCTGTGCCTTTCCTTTCACTCACCCTCAGTACTCAGGACATATCTGTACATAATGATAACACATTCTTATTTATTGAGTTTTATTGATGAATTAATATTATAATGAACAATGAAAGTGTGTTGATGGTCAGAATATTATAGTGTTCTTCCAGAAACACTTTTCTGGATGAAAATAAAATTTACAATTAAATACTTTCTTAGAATACTAAAATGTAATACATTTTATTCAAGTAAGTAGCAGATCTGTAACTATAATTTAACACTTTTGACTTCAGTATGAATGAGATGTAAAATACAGTTTGAGAATTTCCATCATTTATACATCTACCCGTTACAATTAGTAGACATGTTTAAAAGTCTTTGCATGGATTTACATACCCACTCCATCCTTGTGATGTAGGTGGACAATGTGTTCGCAGTTCCCCTCATTCACTATACGTTTCTCCAATTAAAAATTATGGACATAGGAATGGGCAAAACTTTCATGACAAAGAAACCAAAAGCAATTACAAAAAAAGCAAAAATTGAAAAGTTTGCTCTAATTAAACTTAAGAGCCACTGCACAACAAAAAGAAACTATCAACAGAGTAATCAGGCAACCTAAAGAATAAGAGAAAATATCTCAAAGTCTGCATCTGACAGACGTCTAATATCCAGCATCTATAAGGAACTTAAACAAATTTACAAAGAAAAAAACAAAAAATCACATTAAAAAGTGGGCAAAGGACATGAACAGACACTTCTCAAAAGAAGACATACATGTGGCCAACAAACATATGAAAAAAAGATCAATATCACTGATCATTACAGAAATGCTAATCAAAATCATAATGAGATACCATTTCACACCAGTTAGAATGGTTATTATGAAAAAGTCAAGAAATGACAGATGCTGGCAAGGTTGCAGAGAAAAGGAAACACATATACACTGTGGGTGGGAGTGTAAATAAGTTCAATCCTTGTAGAAAGCAGTATGGTGATTCCTTAAAGAGCTAAAAGAACTACCATTTGACCCAGCAATCCCATTACTGGGTATATACCCAGAGAAACAGAAATCATTATAGCATAAAGACACATGCATGTGAATGTTCATTGCAGCACTATTCATGATGGCAAATACATGGAATCAACCTAAATGCCCATCAATGACAGATTGAATAAAGAAAATGTGGTTCACTTACACCATGAAATACTATGCAACCGTAACAAAAAGATCACATCTTTTGCGGGAACATGGATGCAGCTGGAGGCTATTATCTGTAGCAAACTAACACGGTAACAGAAAACCAAATACCACATGTTCTCACTTATAAGTGAGAGCTAAATTATAAGAATGTATGAACACAAAGAAGGAAACAACAGACACTGGAGCCTACTTGAGAGGGGAGGGTGGGAGGAGGGAGAGGAGCAGAAAAGGTAACTATTGGGTACTGGGCTTAATACCTGGGTGATGAAATAATCTGTATAACAAACCCCATGACACATGTTTACCTATGTAACAGACCCTCACAGGTACCCCCAAACCTAAAATAAAGTTTAAAAATGAATCTCTGTTACTAAGCAGACAGGTTTGAAAGTAGGTATATCTGTTGCTTTTCTTAAACAATTTATTGAAAATTTTCACCTGCTTCCAATTAGTAACCTTACTTTTCTCTCATATCTGTTTCCTAAAATACAAGTAGATACATGTCACTTATATTTTCTATTAAGTTGACTAGTTGACATTGTGTATACAAAACCGTCAGTGAATGTACTAATTTTTCCCCTATTTCTTGCCAGTTGAAGTGGTATCATATGAAAATAGCCCACAATTGATCTCTTAATTTAGTGAAAGTCCTTGGTTCAGGAAGAGGTTGGAAATGTATAATCAGGCTCTGTCTTAATCTATGAGACAGAATTTAATCAATTTCCTATATTCTGAGCTAGATATTAAGGAAATTATGAGTATAGAAACAGTTAAAATAAATATCAATAAAATAAATACCATTTATCTATTGTTGAAATAAATTAGTAAAAGGGCAGAAAGAGTGAAGTTATTTGAAAATTTGAGGAAAATCTTCTCTGTGACTTATAACTGCTCTAAGACAAAATATAATTTTCTAATCTTCTTACACAAGTTTATCTGCAAAACAGCATGCTTACTCATGGTGCTCTCAGATAAGTGAAATTAAAGACATATGTTAGGAAGTGGGCAGGGAAATGGATTTGGAATCATAACAATTCTGTTTCAAGATGGAATTTGATGAAGAGCTATTTACATAAGTGCTTCCTGGTGCTTATAAGAGTTGTTAGTTGAGGAGGAGTGGGAAGGTAAGGACAAACTCCTAGGGCTTCTTAGCTAGAAAGTTGCCTGGAGGAGACCCACTAAGGGACTGGGACTGGAGGCAAAGGTAGTTTCTAGATGAGATCACTCAATATGAATAGGCCTGCTGCTTGTATCAAGCAAAACCAGGATACAAATTCTGCATGTCTTTCTGAGGAATTAGCAAATAGAGATGACTAGGAAGAGTCTAGACTTCTTTTTATTTTTTTCTGTGGATAGATAATATGTGTATATATTTATGTGTTACATAAAACATTTTGATACCGACATGCAATACATAATAATCAGGTCAGAGTAAATTGGGTATCCATCACCTCAAGCATTTATCCTTTGTGCTTCAAACAATCCAATTATATTCGTATAGTTATTTAAATATGTACAATTAAATTAGTTTTGACTATAGTCACTCTGTTGTGCTAGCAAATATGAAGTCTTATTCATTCTTTCTAACTAGTTTTTGGTACTGATTAACCATCTCAACTTCCTCCCTCCACTCCCACATTACCCTTCCCAGTGTCTGGTAGCCATCTTTCTTTTCTTCATCTCCATGAATTCAATTATTATAACTTGTAGCTTCCACAAATAAATGAGAGTATGCAAAGTCTGTCTTTCTGTGCCTGGATTATTTCACTTAATGTAATAACCCCAGTTTATTCGTGTTGTTGCAAATGACAGAATCTCGTTCTCTTTAATGACTGAATAGTACTCCATTTTGTATAAATACCACATTTTCTTTATCCACTCATCTGTTGATGGATACTTAGGTTGCTTCCAAATCTTGGCTGCTGTGAACAGTGCTGCAGTAAACATGGGAGTGCAGAAAACTTTTCGCTATATAGACTTCCTTTCTTTTGGGTATATACCTAGGAGTGGGATTGCTTACTAATATGGTAGATCTATTTTTTTTTAAAGAACATGCAAACTGTTCGCCATAGTGGTTGTACTGATTTACATTCCCACTAACCGTGTACAGACAATTCATTCTCTCTACTTCCTAGCCAGTATTTGTTATTGCCTGATAAAATGGGTTTTGAATAAAAGCCATTTTAACTGGGGTGAGAAGATATCTTACTGTCATTTCTATTTGCATTTATGTGATGATTAATGGTGCTGATCATCTTTTCATTTAGCTGTTTTCCATTTGTAGGTCTTCTTTTGAGAAATATCTACTCAGGTCTTTTGTCCGTGTTTAATTGAATTAACAGATTTTTTTCTTAGTTGTTTGAGCTCCTTTTATGTGTATTCTTGTTATTTATCCCTTGTCATATGGGTAATTTGCAATTTTTTTCCCATTCTGTGAGCTGTCTCTTTACTTTCTGCATAGATTCCATTGCTGCGCAGAAGTTTGTTAATTTTATGTGATCACATTTGTCCATTTTTGCTTTCATTGCCTGTGCTTGTGGGGCACTATTCAATAAATCTTTGCCCAGTCCAATATCCTGAAGAGTTTCCCCAAAGTTTTCTTTCAGTAGTTTCATATTTTGAGGTTTTAGATTTAAGTCTTGAATCCACTTTGATTTGATTTAGTTTTTCTATCTGGTAAGTGATAGGATTCTAGTATCTTTCTTCTGCATATGAATATCCAGTTTTTCCAAATATAAGAGCATATTTACTAACAAGGATAATTTGACATCTTCCTTTCCAACTTATACACCCTTAATTTCTTTCTCTTGTATGCTTGCTCTAGCTAGGACTTCTAGTACTATGTTGAATAACAGTGGTAAACGTGGGCATCCTTGTCCTGTTCCTGATCTTAGGGGAACAGCTTTCAGTATTTTCCCATTCAGTATTATATTAGCTATTGAGTCTGTTGTACATGGCTTTCATTATGTTGAAGTATGTTCCTTGTATACCCAATTTTTTGAGGATTTTTATCATGAAGGAATGTTTAAATTGATCAAATGCTTTTTCAGCATCAATTGAAATGGTCGTAGGTTCTTGTCCTTCACTCTGTGGTATCACGTTAATTTATTTGTGTATGTTGAACCATCCTTGCATCACTGGGATAAATTTCACTTAGTCAAAATAAATAACCTTTTCAATGTGTTGTTAAATTCAGTTTGCAAGTATTTTGTTGAGGTTTTTTGCATCAATATGCATCCGTGATATTTGCCTATAGCTTTCTATTTTTGATATATCTTTGCCTGGTTTTAGTAGCAGGCAAAAGAATATTTTCCTCAAAGAAAGAGTTTGGAAGTATTCCCTCCTCCTCTATTTTTTGGAATATTTTCAGTAGGATAGACATTAGTTCTTCTTTAAACGTTTAGTAAATTTCAGTAGTGAAGTTATTGGTTCCCGGGCCTTTCTTTGCTGGAAGAATTTTTCTTACGGCCTCAATTTCATTACATGCTACTGGTCTGTTCAAGTTTTGGATTTCTTCATGATTTAAACTTGGTATGTTTCATGTGTCTAGGAATTAATCCACTTCTTCTGGTTTTCCAATTTGTGGCATATAGTGGCCACAAATTACACTATGAATTTTGCAGTGTCAGTCGTAATGTCTCCTTTTTAATCTCTGATTTTATTTATTTAGGCTTTCACTCTTTTTTTCTTAGTTAGTGTAGCTAAAGTTTTGTCAATATAGTTTATCTTTTAAAAAGCCAACTTTGGGTTCATTGATCTTTTGTACTGTTTGGTTCATTTTGAATTCATCTATTTCTGCTCTGCATGCAGGACACAAAAAGTGTCTAGATTAGAATGATGGTAGAATTTATGAACTGAGAGACATAATGACATCACTATAAACTATAGGAGATCAGGGCTTTTGTATCTTGCTCACTGCAAAAAGGATAGCAAATCGTCTATGCAAAAACGATCTTGGGAACTAACTAGATTTGAGACTGGACAAATGAAGAGGTGAAGAACAGAGTATCAAAGTGAAATTCCAGCGTTCTGAGTTAGGATAACTTGGATTCAGTTGGCAGGTCTCATTTATGAGGATACCTCTACTGGAAAATATAGAACAATATGACTGTGGCCCTCAGTTGAGAGATATACCCACACCTTACTCCCATGAAAAAAATTAGATGGATTGGTTGAGCTGCCATTTGTAGAACCTGACATTCTCTGTTCACTACTCATGAAGTTCTCATCTGGTGACATAATGCATTTTAGTTTCTGTGAATTAAATATAAGATAATAAAGCAGTTTAGAATTGTGTCTCTATGATAAAATCTAAGGAACCCCAAAATATCTAGTCATTTTAGTAAATTGCATATATAACTCAATAATGCTGAATATATGGAATGGCACACAAAAAAATTAAAGCAAATAACAAAAATTTACTGAAAAATTAACTCGTATTTCAGCACCAAACATGATGCAGATTATCTCCATATGGAATTATAAATATAAATAAAAGTCTTGGAAAGTTTAGTGTTCTTTACATGCTATAATGGAAAAGGAAACAAGGCTCAGAAACTCAAATAGAAATTTATCATTTTGTGAGTTATGTGGAAAAGTCTCTCTTTTCAATAAATGGTGCTTGGATAACTGGCTAGGCATATGCAGGACCGCTTCTTTACATCATATACAAAAATCAATGCAAGATCAATTAATGATTTAAATGTAAAACTTAAAACTGTAAAAAACCCTGAAAGGTAACCTAGGAAATAGGTCATCTGGACATAGGACCTGGCAAAGATTTCATGATAAAGATGCCAAAAGCAATTGCAACAAAAACAAATTTGACAAATGGGACTTAATTAAACTAAACAGCTTCTGTACAACAAAAGAAACTATCAACAGAATAAACAGACAGCCTACAGAATGGGAGAAAATATTTGCATTTATGCATCCAGCAAAGGTGAAATAATATGTCTATAAGAAACTTAAATTTATAAGATAAAAAACAAACAACCCTATTAAAAAGTAGGCAAAGGGCATGAACAGACACTTTTCAAAGAAGACATACATGTAGCCCACAAACATGAAAAAATGCTCAACATCACTAATCATTAGAGAAATGCAAATCAAAACCACGTGAGATACCATCCCATACCAGTCAGAATGGCTATTATGTAAAAGTTAAAAAATAACAGATGCTGGTGAGGTTGTGGAGAGAAAAGAAAGCTTATACGCTACCAGTGGGAATGTAAATTAGCTCACTTATTGTGAAAAGCAATGTGAAAATTCCTCAAAGAACTTAAAACAGAATTACAGCCAGGAATAGTAGCTCATACCTGTAATCCCAACACTTTGGAAGGCTGAGACGGGTGGATTGATTAGGTCCAGGAGTTCTAGACCAGTCTGGGCAACATGGTAAAACCCTGACTCTACAAGAAATACAAAAATTGGCCTGGTGTGGTGGCGCATGCCTGTAGTCCCAGCTCTTTTGGAGGTTAAGGTTGGAGGATTGCTTGAGCCTGGGAGGCAGAGGTTGTAGTGAGCCAAGATCACACCAATGCACTACAGCCTGGGTGACAGAGTGAGACCCTGTCTCTAAAACAAACAAACAAACAAAACCCAGAATTACCATTCAATCCAGCAATGCCATTATTGTGTATATACCCAAAGGAATATAAATTTTATGTAATTAAATATTCTACCACAAAGACATATGTACATGTATGCTTATTGCAGCAGTATTTGCAATAGCAAATACATGGAGTCAACCTAAATGTTCATCAATGGTAGACTAGATAAAGCAAATGTGGTACATATACACCATGGAATATGACACAGCCATAAAAAAAAAATGAGATTATGTCCTTTGAAGCAACAGGGATGGAGCTGGAGGTCATTGTCCTAATGCATAATGCAGAAACAGAAAACCAAATACCACGTGTTCTCACTTGTAAGTGGGAGCTAAACAATGAGAACACATGAACACAAAGAGCAGAACAGCAGCCACTGGGGCCTACTTGAGGGTGGAGATTGGGAGAAGGGAGAAGATCAGAAAACTATCACCTGGTATGTTTACTACCTGGGTGACAAAATAATCTATACACCAAATCTATGACACAGTTTACCCATATAACAAACCTTCACATATACCTTAGACCTGAAAATAAAAGTTAAAATAGAAATTTATAATTTTGAGGGAAGAATCTATAATATATTAAGTTTGCTTCTGTGACATTTTTCCTTTTATGCAATTAAATATTTTTATTAGGACATTTGCAGCTGTGATTACAAAAAATAGTATAAATAGGAAAAAATAATAAGGACATTCTAACATCTTAATATAAAACTATGAAATGTCAAGGGACATGAGCACCTAAGCCAAAGAAAAGTTAGACGTCTTTAAATATCTTGAGAGAAAATGTCCAACTTAATGAATATTATGCTGCTATTAAATATTGATGAAAGATGAAATGGAATGTTTTATGTGACTTAACCTTACCCATGTCTGTCCATTACAGTGGACATTTGTTTTGATTGTTCTTTTTGATTGCTAGGGTTGAATCAATTTACTAGTAGGGTTGCAATTAGTCTGTATTTTCTTTTTTAGTGTAAATGAAGTCAGTGTGATGATAAAATTTGTAAACATGAGTGGTAGATTTTGCATTGGTAAAGAGCATGGTACCTGCACAAGCAACTAAAAATAAAAATACAGAAATGGAAGAAAACTATATCACTGTTTATTCTTTTATTCTTTCTTGTTCTCATGACCACCAAATCTTTTTATAAATAATTCAGTATTTATCTAGCAGTATTGTAACCACTTAATACTGAGATATTTTTAATTTTTATTTTATTTTTATTTTTTATTTTTTTGAGACGGAGTCTCGCTCTGCCGCCCAGGCTGGAGGCTGGAGTGCAGTGGCGCGATCAGGGCTCACTGCAAGCTCCGCCTCCCGGATTCACGCCATTCTCCTGCCTCAGCCTCCCGAGTAGCTGGGACTACAGGCGCCCGCCACCACGCCCGGCTAATTTTTTGTATTTTTAGTAGAGACGGGGTTTCACCATGTTAGCCAGGATGGTCTCGATCTCCTAACCTCGTGATCCGCCCGCCTCGGCCTCCCAAAGTGCTGGGATTACAGGCGTGAGCCACCGCGCCCAGCCTAATACTGACTTTTAATGCTAAACATATGGGCCAGTGAAAGAATAATGTGAAATTTTCCTTAGACTAGCTCCAGAAAATTAACTCAGCCTCCATTCAGGATGCCCTTACTTAGAACAGCAGAAATTGTCATGTATATTTGACCATTATACATGCCTATATTCCTCAAAATACCTGTCTCACAGGCCTTCTATGGCATTACTCTTCTCTCTTCCTTTGTCTTTTTTCCACCTAGATAATTATTCATTCAGGAATCCATTGTATTTTGTTCCCTCAGAAGGTAAGAAAAAATGCTTCAAAAATTAGAACAGAAGGAAGAAGTAAAAAACGAACGGAGATTGAAAATATTCAAGCCAGAGGAAATGAAAACATAATCCTAGAGTCATACAGTAAGAGAACTAGTAGGAATCCTGTAGTTTAATCCAAATCTTTTAGTTTAAAGATAAGGTGGGGATAGTAGGAGGAGCCATATGACTTGTAAGTCTCACACATCTAATTTCTAAAAGATCTGGTACAATAACTCAGGTCTGCTTGACATTTTAGCATTTGCTTCACTTCCTTCATTGTTTTATCAAGAACTTTCCGAGTAGCGTTTATAGAGGCAGCCCCACTGCATAATAGAGCAACAGCTGCAGAAATCTAACACAAAAACGCACTGCAGTAATCGAGCCCAGAAGGATTCCTTTCTCCAGCAAAACTCCTTGACAGGCTACAGAATTAGTTGGTAGGGCTGTATTATGAATGGACATTAGTGAATAAAGTAATTCCCACCAATAGATTCCCCCCTTTTTTGTTTCTTTTAGCATATTCACTCATTATCTTTTCATACCCATAAAGGAGCAATGACAGTAATATCTGCCTTAATAATTTCTTTTTTGCACCTGAAGTGTCAAGATCATCACAAATAGTTTTCTATTAATCCCAGAAAAGATTTAGTAAAAATAGACAGCAAAGATTGCAAATGAAAGTTTCAATGACATGAAGATTTTATGCTTTCTTTTTATTAAACAACATTGTTATGGTTGTTATAGTATAAATGACAATATCCATGTACTTAAAACTGTGAGATGCAGAAGAAAAAAATCTTACATATGTTTTAAAGCAACAATAATAAAATGTCTCAATTTATTTTTTTCTGTATGATTTGTCATTAACATTTTTTCTTTCTAATTTATTTATTTAGAATTATAAACAAAACCTTACATTGTTAACTAGTTTTTAGCTCTAAACTTCAGCTTGATTTTACCCATTGCCTAGTGTCATTTGCCAGGTCAAAAAAGTTGGCCACTTTTTAAATGCGTTTGCATGATCCTTAGGGTTTTAATAACCATTAACAACGTCAGCCCCTGAAGTTTCTATGGAGATGATGCTTATTTGTAGGTCTAAGATTTGCAGCATAAATTCTCACATCCGGAACAACCAAAGCTCATATTATGAAGATTGTCTGATAATTACATCTTTTATACCTTTTATCTGATATCTGAAAATGTTCAAGGTAGTTTTAGTGGGATAGCCAATATTTTAGGAGCTAAGCATTCATTATTAAAACAAGGTTTCTGAGAAGCCATGTTGTTTAGAGAAAAAAAGAAAAAGAATATGGGTAACTAAAGGCAAGGCAAGAAAATGTTTGATAAACAGCTGAATTTTTTAGATACACATTGTTGGAACTGTTTTTTTACTTGAAACATGTTGGCAATATATCTATCTCACAAGAAATTTACAAAACAGCAGATGCATTAAAAGTTATTATATAAAAAAAAGTCTATCCTTGAAAACTAAGTAATTTCAGGAAAAACAAGTAGGCATAAGACTATGGGTTGAGACCAGGCGCGGTGGTTCATTACTGTAATCCTAGCACTTTGGGAGGCCGAGGAGGGCAGATCACCCGAGGTCAGGACTTTGAGACCAGCCTGGCCAACATGATGAAACCCTGTCTCTACTAAAAATACAAAAATTATTTGGGTGTGGTGGCATGCGCCTGTAATTCCAGCTACTAAGGAGGCTGAGGCAGGAGAATTGCTTGAACTTGGGAGGTGGAGGTTGCAGTGAACTGAGATCATGCCACTGCATTCCAGCCTGGGCAACAGAGCAAGATTCCATCTCAAAAAAAAAAAAAATGAAAAAAATTTAAAAAAGACAAAAAGACACTATGAGTTGAAACTTAGTTAACACATGTCTCAAGAACTGGCACTTGCTGAAAACCCACATTGTCTATTTTCAAAATATTCCTAAACTTTGAGATATATGTTGTTGGTAAAGACTATGAACTACTTCACCACTTCTTTTGGAACCACTGTATATAAAAAGTGAATAAGTAAATCTGGGTTGAAAAAAAAATTACTCAGACCTAATATTATAAGCAAGACCTTGATTTTATATATAGTCATTCTCTGCCCTAAAGAACTGGATGGATTCTGCTCTAATTTAAAGTATAATTCACTGTCACTCAAATGCTACTTTACCACGATGTTCAACACAGAAAAATAAACAAGACAATAAACTCATCAAAAGGATGGTAAATTTTGCAGAGTGGATTTTGAAACATAAGGAAACTGGTTTTCATTTGAATGTGGGTTTCTTTATACTGCTTAGCTTGAGCCTGAGGTTAGTTGTTAATCCCATTACTGTTAGCTCTCTTTCATAATGTCTTGGATACTCTGGTTCATTTTGAATGGATCTAAATTATATCCATAGTTGCACTAACTCTTTGTGGTAATTTGTAGATAGAAGCATCTATTTGCAAGAGCCAGGTGGTTGCAGATGGGTCACAAAGTATAACTTTTCAATTCATAGTGAAAACCATAGAGACACAAATTAAATGATAAGCTCTTGTATGGGAGAAAACATTCACAAACAACAACTAGAAGGATCAGCATTTTTTAATCGGTTCCTTTTCTTTGGCTCTATGGAGAGAGAGTATCTCAGTAAGATATTACCAGCGTTAAAATCATTACCCAGTATATGGGCAGATGGCCGGCTGATAATTGTTTATAGGGACAGATGGCAGTTCCTTGTACCCTCTTTTTAGTTTCTGTGTTTTTAAAGCTCAGCAGTTGCAATGTGAAGCCTTCATAGGACCATAAAATACAAACCACTTTAAATAACTCTGAACCAGGGTTTTGACTGATGTGCTTAAAAGAAACAGTCACAGTTTGAAACTCCATCTGCAAAGAGATACTAGGTGTATGGCCCTGCAGGTTATAATTTATAGGAATAGCAGGCTAATTTGGGCTATGTCTACACATAGACATACAAACTGGCATCAATAAAATAAAGAATTGAATCCAGTCAAGTATTTTACCCTCTACCAGGAAGGCAAATTTTTAGTATATACTTAATAATCAAACACCAGCACGTGTTGAGCATTTGGCTAGGGTTCATGAGAGGTACAAGAGAAGTTCCATATCTTGTGCTGACTTTAGAAGATAATCTATATGAGGAGTGAAAGGATAAATAGAGAGAGATCATTGCAATACAAGGCAGAAGGTGTTAAATGCCAAGTGATAGAGACAATAGAGCTAGAGAAGATCAAATAGAGAGTGATCACAGTGGATATGAGCATTTACTGAATATGGGTAGCCACAGGCTGGGCAACAAAAAGGTCAGTGAAAGTTTTGCTGGTGGAGAAAATATCATAAGCAAAGACACAGAGCAGGAGGTTCAAACCAAGCCTGAAAAATGTGTTCTTGTTTATTGCACACTATTTGTATTTATTTATCCTATTTTAGTCTCCTTTTATGATATGGTAAGAGATGGTAAACAATATACCTTTTTAAATTAATGTAACATAATAATTTAAAAGATTAATAGCTGAGCCAGAATATGTGGGAACTTGAATTCTAGATTCCTGATTTCAGACATTGTCCCTAAAATAATTGGGAGGGCTACTAAACGTTTTTAAGCAAATATTAAGTTTGAAAATGCTATTTTTGGAAGATACATCTGGTAGATACGTGGAATAGATTGGGGAGGGAGAGCCTGGATGGAGCTCATTTAGGAAATTGTCGCTATATTTAAGACTAAGTATCTAAAATAAGGTAGAACCCATGAGGAAGAGAAGACGTTAGCCATTGTAAAAGAAGGCTCAATATAATGTGTGACTGCATGTGAACAGCCAACAATAAAGGAAGAGTCAGAGCACATGTTTATGGCTTAAATGATTAGAAAAATGATTTTGCTTTCTGGCAATAGAAGTTAGAAAGGCTAGGAAGGAGGTGGGGATCATACATTTGGATTATTGTTTGTAATGCTATTGAGACATCAAAGTGGAGATGTGTAGAAGTCAGGTGATGATTTGGAGAAAAGACAGATTTTGAGGTAAAGATTATGGAGTCAGTTAATAAGAGCATTGGTGAAATGATAAAGGTGGATGAGATCTAAGGGAGAAATGAATAAAGGAAATAGCAGTGTAATAAAGACTAAAGCTTGTGAGCAATACCAACTTTTTAAAACTAGCTGTTAGTTTTGTTTTCAGAACTAAATGTAGCTCTCTTTTTCTCTCCTTAAATACATATATTTGTGACTGTGTTTGTGTACTCATGTATGTTTGTGTTGTCTGCAAGTCAAACATATATTAGTGCATTCTTAGTGAATGCAGAATATCGATTTCTTTTTTCTTATTTTATTTTCCTTTTGGAAATAATGGCATAAAGTTTGCTGGCAGTACAATCCCTTAGCTGAACATTACATTAAAATGAGGCCATTGAAAATAAATAACAAAAGATCACTGCAAATAAAAAAACATGGGTGTTTGCTTGTATCAGCAGAAAAAAAAGTGTAGTTTTGATTCAACTGAAATTTTTTCTGCAATTTAAATAAGACAAACACATTAGTAGCAATGTTATAATAATACGTTTATTTTTGATGAGTTGTTCTTATCTGGAACTAAAACAATAAATTCTACAGCAATTTTGCTGTTTCTTAAAAAATTTTGCATTAATCACATGTGGTGATTTTCTTTTTTCTTTTTTTCTTTTTCTTTTTTCTTTATTTCTTCTAAGAAAAGAACCAGGATACCTGTGTAGAACATTCAGGTTTTTTACATAGGTATGTATATGTGTGCCATGGTGGTTTGCTAAACCTATTGACCCATCCTCTAAGTTCCTTCCCCTCATGCCTACCACCCAACAGGCCCTAGTGTGCGGTGTTCCACTCTCTGTGTCCATGTGTTCTCATTGTTCAACTCCCACTTTTGAGTGAGAACATGTGGTGTTTGGTCTTTTGTTCCTGTGTTAGTTTGCTGAGGATGATGGCTTCCAGCTTCATCCATGTCTCTGCAAAGGACATGATCTCATCCCTTTTTATGGCTGCATAGTATTCCATGGTGTATATACACCACATATTCTTTATTCAGTCTATCATTGATGGGCATTTTGGTTGATTCCATGTCTTTGCTCTTGTAGACAGTGCTGCAATAAATATACGTGTGTGTGTGTCCTTGTAGTAGAATGATTTATATGCCTTTGAGTATACACCCAGTAATGGGATTGTTGGGTCAAATGGTGTTTCTGTTTCCAGATCCTTGAGGAATCGTCATACTGTCTTCCACAATGGGTGGAACTAATTTACATTCCTACCTATAGCATAAAAGCGGTCATATTTCACCACAGCCTCACCAGCATCTGTTGTTTCCTGACTTTTTAATAATCGCCATTCTGACTGGCATAAGATGATATCACATTGTAGTTTTGATTTGCATTTATCTGATGATCTGTGATGTTGAGCTTTTTTTCATATGTTAATTGGACACATAAATGTCTTCTTTTGAGAAATGTCTGCTCATATCCTTTGCTCACTTTTTGATGGGGTTGGTGTTTTTTTCTTGTAAATACGTTTAAGTTCCTTATAGATTCTGGATATTAGAACTTAGTCAGATGGGTAGATTGCAAAAATTTTCTACCATTCTGTAGGTTGCCTGTTCCCTCTGATGACAGTTTCTTTTGCTGTGCAGAAGCTCTTTTGCTTAATTAGATTCCATTTGTCAATTTTGGCTTTTGTTGCATTTGCTTTTGCTGTTTTTGTCATGAAGTCTTTGCCCATGCCTATGTCCTGAATAGTATTGCCTAGGTTTTCTTCTAGGTTTTTATTGTTTGGAGTTTTACATTTAAGTATTTAATCCACCTTGAGTTATTTTTTTATGAGGTGTAAGGAAGAGGTCCAATTTCAGTTTTCTCTATATGGCTAGCCAGTTTTCTCAACACCATTTATTAAATAGGGAATCTTTTCCCCATTGCTTGTGTGTGTCAGGTTTGTCAAAGATCAGATGGTTGTAGATGTGTGGTGTTATTTCTGAGGACTCTGTTCTGTTCCATTGGTCTATATATCTGTTTTGGGACCAGCGCCATGCTGTTTTGGTTACTGTAGCCTTGTAGTATAGTTTGAAGTCAGGTAGCATGACATCTCCAACTTTGTTCTTTTTGCTTAGAAATGTCTTGGCTATACAGGGTCTTCATTTATTCCATATGAAATTTAAAGTAGATTTTTTTCTAATTCCTTGAGGAATGTCAGTGGTAGTTGGAAGGGAATAGCATTGAATCTACAAATTACTTTGGGCAGTATGGCCATTTTCACAATATTGATTCTTCCTATCCATGAGGATGGGATGTTTTTCCATTTGTTTGAGTCCTCTCTTATTTCCTTGAGCAGTGGTTTGTAGTTCTCCTTGAAGAGGTCCTGCACATCCCTTGTTATCTGTATTCCTAGGTATTTTATTCTCTTTTTAGCAATTTTAAATGGAAGTTCATTTATGATTTGGCTCTCTGCTTGTCTATTGTTGATGTAAAGGAATGCTTGTTATTTTTGCACATTGATTTTGTATCCTGAGACTTTGCTGAAGTTGCTTATCAGTTTAAGGAGTTTTGGGGCTGAGATGATGGGGTTTTCTAAATATAAAATCATGTCATCTGCAAACAGAGACAACTTGACCCTCTCTCTTCCTATTTGAATACCTTTATTTCTTTCTCTTGTCTGATTTCCCTGGCTAGAACTTCTGAAACTATGTTGAACAGGAGTGGTGAGAGAGGGCATCCTTGTTGCATGCCAATTTCAAAGGAAATGCTTCCAGCTTTTGCCTATTCAATATGATATTGGCTGTGGGTTTGCCATAAATAGTTCTTATTATTTTGAGATATGTTCCATCAGTACCTAGTTTATTGAGAGTTTTTAACATGAAGGGATGTTGAATTTTATCAAAGGCCTTTTCTGTATCTATTGAGATAATCATGTGGTTTTTGTCTTTGGTTCTGTTTATGTAATGTATTACATTTATTGATTTGCATATGTTGAACCAGCCTTGCATCCCAGGGATGAAGCCAACTTGTTCATTGTGGACAAGTTTTTTGATGTGCTGCTGGATTCAGTTTGCCAGTATTTTATTGAGGATTTTTGCATCGATGTTCATCAGGGATATTGGCCTGAAATTTTCTTTTTTTGT